>NC_142179.1:15879166-16240000 GCF_026936395.1 Plectropomus leopardus | reverse complement strand
GATAAAGTTTTAATTTTCAGTCTCACAGGAAGTGTAATAATGAGGTGGGTCTGGCAGCTGTGACAAGTGAGGGAGGATTTCTAGGTGATGTTGCCCTCATATTTCTCTTTGCTTGTAATTGGTTTCAATGAGCATTAAAAATTCAACCATTTAAACTACAAAAGAACAAATCTTAGCCTTGTATTTTTATCACTGATGCTTTGATCTCTGGTGTATTTTTTTCTTTTCTTTTTTTTTTTTTACTCTGGATAACTGTCACATGATAGACTATGTGATGTGATATCATGGTGAGATACAGTATTTGAAGTGCAACTCCTCAGAATCAAAGAGCAAAGGTTTCTGTCTAGACTCACTCTTGAGCAGCAATATTCAGCAACCATACAAAGATAAATCTATTATAGCAGAAAGTGAGAATCCAGTTTACCAACCAACAAGCCTTAATGGACCACAATGCCATCTTGGCAAAATGGATTACTAAGCAAACCTACCAGGCTAGGAAGCAAGAGGGCCCTGGGGTCCTCAAAGCCAGAGCCTCTGTCTGAAGTGACACTTCTGTCTGAACTGTTCAGGGACAGTTCACAGCCAAAAATACATATTTTTTCTCTCACCACTAGTGCTATTCATCATTCTAAATTGTTTTGGTGTGAGATGCAGAGAGATATTGGCCATAAGATATCTGCATTCTCTCAAATAAAACAGTACTAGACAGCACTTTGAAAACTCAACAGCAATGCCTCTTTTGCGAAATCATTACCTTGTTACTCAAGATAATCCACGGACCTTGTTTGGAGCAGTTCCATGTGGAAATTATTTTCTTTGTACTGAACTACACCCACTAACTGAATCACTGCACAGAGGGAAGCGTGCATCTACTGCTAGCTCACCTTGCACCTTTCAGCAAGCCGAGGAGGAGGCCATTTACGTTTACATCTCACGGTCATGAGCACGAGCCTCTCATCACAGCCCATTCACAATCCCAACGTGGGTCCGTGAATGCAGCGCAGCAGGCGCAGTTCTTTTAACTTCTTCACTGCTGAATGTCACTCGTGGGTTCATGGAGTGGATAATCGATCTGTTGATACGTTCACAGCTGATCATATTGATGGATAAGAAAAATATTTAAAATATTTTTGTCAGTGAAAGAGAGTTTTAGGCCGAGCAGAATGAACGGTTTAGTTTCAATTTTAATGCATCTGACGTTCTGCTGCTCCACTCTGCCGCTACTGTGCTATTAATAACTCAACGGTGTATATAATTTAATATCGCTCCTAATTAACTGTCCAGCTCCACTGAGACAATGGTGGGACAAATTAGACTATGGCGGCCCACCATAGTCTTGGTTTTTAATGGGAAAGACTGCAGTAGTACAAAGACCACTGGAGCCCGTACAGGGAGGGTAGGAGTTGATGTGTATGGGTCAAACAAACTCTAGATTTTTACCCAAGAGCCCACTGTTCACTCACATGTGAAACGAAGGGTCTATAGAGCCATTTTAATAACATAGTAATGTGCTAGTATGTATAGCATGATACGCATGTGGCCTGTGTCACATGATGTTACATTTGGTTAGGAACAACTGTACTTATTTTAAGCCAAAATATGTTTTTTTCTAAACCTAACAGATGTTTGTAATTGTTTTACCAAAGTTGTAAGTTTATTTAATAAAGACTGCATACATGTAACAAGCAGAAACTGCACATTTCCTGTGAAAAAGGAAGTGTATTTAAAAAACACACAGTGCATGTAGCAAGCCCAGTGCACCAAGCCGAGTGCTATCTAGTTCCATTACAATAAAGAGAAGACTGACACCTCTACGGCGAAATTTCTACAACACTCTGCAACTAACACCAAAACAATCTAAACTGATAAATAGCACTACATGTGAGAGAAAATAAATATATATATATTTGAGGCTGGACTGTCCCTTTAATAGCAGTCTGTGTTAATAAAGCATTGTTTTGCTTTTAATCCTCAGATGTTTGGTATCTGCTGATACAGTCTGATCTAATTATTTGATCATATTTGTGTTCATTTTCCCGACAAAATACAGCTGCACAGCACACAGCTGGGCTGCAGTGACCGTAAAATAAAACAGGCAAAGTAATTTAAGTATGTTTGACAGCACAATAGCTCTGAGGGGTGCTGTACCTGCCTTGATCCAGGGAACAACTGTCTCATTATACAGCCATGCCTTTTAGCAATCCTTGATGTATGTGTCGCAACTGTGTTTGAGCAAAAACACAGGAAGCACCTGATGATCTTTTTTACAAAACAAAGTCATTTTGATTGAGTTAATGTCCCAAATTGTATTCTTTCATGACAATGTGAGAGAGAACAGAGGTACTACAGTGATGTCGGCCTCCAATCGTGATGAATAACTAAAGGTGCAACCTGTGTAGCTCAAGGGGGTCAGCGCTTAATATACATTTGAATTTTAAAGCTTCAGCTGGAACATGGGAGAGACCACAGAAAACAGATCATCAGGATAAGGGAGGCTTTTTACAGTGCTCCCTCAGTGCTGCATAATATGTGCTACAGCAACATGATCTGAGCGATACTGATCAAGGCCAGAGAGCAGGGACAAATGTATATAGTAGCACAAATCTAATCACAGATATTTTAATGAAAAATGAAAGGCTGCGTTTTGTAGTAGAGCGTAAAATGTCAGGGCAGCTGGAGAAAAAAAAACACCACGACTCTAACTCATCCGTGTCTGACATGAAAAAGTCACACCGTGATGACTCCCTGCATGAGAATGGTGGTAATGTTTGGAAGCAATGAGCAATAGAAAGTACCTGGCTTGGTATTCTCGCAATGCGGCTCAACAATTTCACAAAGCTGTGATCAGTGTTTAAGTACAATTACTGGTTATATGGTTATGGTTAAGTTATATTCTCACCTGAACTATGCAACCAAACTTGCTTCTTATCCAATTCGAAATGACGTAAACAATCCATCACTTTGTTGTGTTATTGAATTGTTAACTTAGAATTGCATTCAGTGGTCGTCTGTAGAGGATAAATGGAGCAGAAGCACAGTGGAGATCAGGATTTGTATTCAGCACATTACCCGAGGCTACTTTCTCTCCCTGTCTGTTCTCAGACTATCTTTCATTGTCACATGTTTTTGTGAAACCTCAGGTAGGTTTTATTTTTCTGTCATTGGGCAAAAATCACATAATAATTTGAGCATACTGTAACTCAAGTGGCCTGAGGGACCAAAGACTTATGCACCTCCTCTTGGCTCTGTTTAGAAAATCTGACAGGAGACTATGGCCAATCACAGGTCATTTCAGAAACTGTGTTCCTATTGGTTGTTCTACAAATGCACAGTTACATGCACATCCCTACAAAATAAAGCCTAAAAAGCCTAAAAGCCTTATTCAATGGCAGTTAATCATGCAGAGAAAGTTGCATTGGCAACAACTGCCTACACTGCAAACAAACCAAAAAACAGAAGATGGACATATAAAAGAGTATAATACAGAGTCTCACTGTAAACAAAGCAAAACACACGACAATATCGTCAATAGGCGAAGCATTTCAGATATGGAGAGGAAATGTATTTAATAGTTTTAATCTATGTAGATAATGTTTGCTAGATCTTCGAATCATAGTGTGTCCTCCACCTCACTACCGATGGACCCGCGGTCAGCAGCTGCAGCAACCCAAACCCAGCCAGCGCAAACCCCAGCTCCCTCAGACGGCAACTCTCTACCTGATCAGCAAACCTACTGTTGAGCCATTACACAGGTTAGACCCAGTGCTTCGGATGACCACAAGCCCACTTTGACACCTGGCACTGGGGGATTTGCGCTGACTGAATACATGCCGCTGCAGCTGTTGACTAAACGTCAGTCTCTAAAGCTGCTGTGTATTCTCCTGCCAGCAAAGTGGGACTGTACCCGACACAGCATTATGCCAGTCAAATCAGATTTGGCAGTTCAGTATGAATATTCGACGATGCATTGTTTTTTGGGCGGTTTTTATATGAACTTTTAAAGTTTGTACAGGGATCACCAGGAGTTCAGTGTCACAGCAGTGTTCATGTAATTTAGTTAACAGTGCTAACAACATTTTTTGCAAACACTAGATCTAAAAAAAAAAAAAAGCCAGAGACTTTATCATATTGACTTGCTGTGAGCTGTAAATTCAGCACTTCTTCATCCTACAGAACAGTCTCTCTCTCCCTCCGTGCCACTGCCTACATGTCTGCAGCTCATGGTACCAAAGAGCAGAGCATTTAAGTGAAGAGCACTCAGTCCACAGCAAAATCTGGGGACCAAAACTACACAGTGACTACCTTAAAATTAAAAATTAAAAAAGACTGCTCAACTTGAAGCAATTTCAGTCAACTGTGGAGAGAGAGAGAGAGAAAGAGAGAGAGAGAGAGAGAAAGAGAGAGAGAGAGAGCGAGAGAGAGAGAGAGGCAAGGCGGTGCTGAGCAAGTGCACAGCATGTAGCTCTACAATGAAATTAGATTAAATAAATCAATTTATGGGAACACTGTATGAAATATCTGCACATGCCTGTGGTCATCTAGTAGGAGGGGCTTAGGACAAATAGAAAAGAGCTGCAGGAGACAGTATATTGTCAAATTCTTTTCCAGATTTCTGATCCCAGCTCATAGATACCCTGTGTGTGATTTTTTTTTCCAGCAGATGTAGAGTGCAAACTGAAGAAGGAATTGAAATCAAAACAAAGACCTCCAAATTTGACCCTCCACATTGGCTTCACAGGTAGCCATAAAAATCCCATGAACTTTCACTCTTCCTAACTTATATCCACTTCTGTCTAATTTAGTTCCTCGCTCACAAACTCCATAATGGCCACATTAGCCGACTTTAACACTGTAATGTGACACTGATGGCCCTTGTGAGCATGTCTCCCAGCTATATATCACATCACTGCACGGTGCTCTGATAATTACTGTACTCACTCATGTTTGGCATTTTATCTCTTATGATTCATGTTTCACCTCCAAGACCCTGCACTCTTCTTCAACACTTTGTCTCTTCAATCCTCTCGTAGTCTTTTCAGCTTTTAAAGGTTTCTTTCTGCACCCAGTCTTTTAATGCCCCTCCCTGTGTTTTTCCTCTCACACAAGCTTCTTCTTTCTCCCTCTACACTCCCCTCATCACTCTGTCTCCTCTGTCTCTCCCTCTGCCTTCTGTGCACATTAGTATTCTGTTCAGTCCCAGTCAGTCTAAGCTGGGAGGCTGTGGCTGTCTGCTCCTCTGGTTTGAACCCACCGGAGTGAGGCACCCCAGCACGGCAGAGCGCTTTATTCATCAGTGTGTAATTACTCAAACAGACACGCATACACACACAACCTCAGATATAAACTCAACTAAATCTCTACCTATCTCTATATCTCCTGTGCCCCTCCACCCCACCGTCTCTCCTCCTCTCCTGTGTGGTGATAAGTAGTGCTGCTGCACTGCGAGTTGCCCCTGAGTGCAGTCGACGCTGACAGATTTCATTAGAGCTGTAATGCAGCCTGTCTCTGTGTCTGCTTGGATAAGTCCTACAGGACAACACAGACCCAAGACATCACGACACAGCACAACACACAGCACGGCGTTCACCAGCACGACACTACACAGCATGACAAAGCAGAAAAATAAAGAAAAAAGGGAAAGCACAGCACGACACATCATCCAGACAATCACCATGGAATTACAACATAGACAATCACAACAGCTTTATTTATCAAAAATAAATGATGAATGTGTGTCATGCATATATTCAAACCTTGCCATTCCACTGTGAATTTCATGTGAAATCCACACATACTATAAACATGCTCGCTGGAGGATTGGGCTGCGCTATAACATTGTTTTCTTCACTGAATACCTGCTGTATCTTAGTAACCCTGATGGAATTTGTAAAGACATTCAAATGTTCAGTGAAGCAAGAGATGCTAATTCTCTCTTCAATGCCAACTCAAGCAAAGCAGGATGCCTCAGTTCCTGCTTGGGAAACGTGCTCACTTCAGCTGCAGGAGCCCTGCTGTCATGTTTTTCACTCTACAGCAAACAGGAGCAGCTCTGAGAAACGAAAGCAGAGATTTGACCCCTAGGCCATCGCTGTGAAGAGTTTCAAAGGTTTGATGCAGTTACTGAGATCTGTCACAGGTCTTTACGATGTGTGGACATGAAGTACAAACATGGATCACAAACACACACATACACAAGTCTCTGTCCGTGTCATCCCATTAGGCACCAGTTCACAGCCCAAGGCTCAATTATCAGATCTGTTACCACTCACCACACCAACTGTGTGATCTCAGTCAGCTACGTATCACTTTCAGTGCAGTCCTCACACGAAACTTAGATATCGCCTGCTGGTCAGACAAGTAATGCTGGTTATTATCAGTCATTTTAACTTTGGAATGGTACAGTCTTGAAATGTGCTTAAGTTCCTTAAATTTAAGGGTAAATTTGGTATTTTTCAACCTGGGACCGAATTCCCCAAGTTTTTGTGTCTATGCCCTGATTCTTGCCCTAATATACATGCTATAGTGCATATACTGCAATGCATACAAACATCACAATACATAAATATATACACATATACATACATATGCATATACATAGAGATGTTATCACGTGACTTCCGTGTTTGGCGAAATGTAGTAGGTAAATTGTGGTGGAATTTTAACTTGACAAATTACAGACATGGCAGATTCATTCGGGATTAAGATCACAGACGGCCCCCACAATTATTACATATTGCCAGAGGTCCCCATGTGCAAATAGGAGTTAAGTGACTAATGGAAACAACAATTTTTGAAACTGGTCCAGTATCTGGTCCACAGTGAGAGGGCTTAAGGCAGCAGCTGCGAAACAGGCTGTAATGTAACCATTATGTGTGAAATGTTCACACAATCAACTTAAAGTGTTTGTTTGTGTCACTGACATGTTCAAATTATGATTTTAGGTGACTGACAATTTATGGAAAGGACAGACTCACTAAGTCACAAAAACCTGTCTTGGTTTGTCTGTCCATTGTTCTTGCATCTCTAGTTTGGTTGAAATAAGGCTTATTTCACATGTAACTAGATAATATCTAGTTACATGTTAAATAATGCTGGCTCTATACACTTTTAAATTGTAGTTCATTTAAATGGAGTCTTTTGGGTTTGACTATGTACATTTCTTGGCTGTTTCTGGTAAAAAAAACAAAACTAAAAAGGATATTTAAGAAAAAAGGTCTATCTCAGTCATCTATAATTTTGTACATTAGACATTAAGAATACTAATCTGAGCCTGTCAGTGTCAAAAAGAAACAGTTTCAGTGGATGTAAAATGAAGATACAAACATGCCCCGAGTGGTTACATGCAGCCAGTTTTGGCCACGCTCAATATTGGACCAGTTTCAAAACTTGTTGTTCCTCTTACTCACTTAGAAAAAGAACATATCAAACTGAAAACACATGAGAGAAAGGGTCCAGGTTGAAAAACCCCAAACTTAGCCTTAAGGATTTCAGACCTGGTTAATTTGGTGATACCTATGGTTATTTGGGGTAACAGCATGATTTAACAATACAATACAATACAACTTAATAGGCAGCAGAATGTGCAGTCAAACATACTCACATTATTTTAATTTAAAAAAAAAAAAAGACTATGATCTGCTTTTTCCATCATGTCATAACCACACCAGGGGAAAGTTGCTAAGAAGTTGAAGAGCTATGTCACCTCAATCTAAAGCCTCGTTCAGACTGACAGTACCCTGTGTGAAAAAAAACATAGTCCTGTCATTCACTGGATTGGAGTCAGTCTGCCTGCACAGCAGCGGGGGGCAGAGGGCTCTAGCAAAACAACTCAGTCCTCTGGGAAAAACGCACTGTGATCTTGAATGTCTCCGGCTGCAGTTTTAACCTCATTTCACTCATCAGGGACATCATCAGACTCACAACATCCTTTATCCTATTGCTGCTGAACATCCCTCTCTGCTAAACAGAAGAATCAATGCCATGAACCTGGTAAACTTTATTTCTTACGAGGAAATGTTTCACTCCCAGCATTCGGTATTTGTCATTAAGTTCAAGTGGTGCTTCTGTGTCTGCATTTGCACGTTGTGCTTTGTGATCACCAAGCTTTCTGGTTAGAAAGGTTAATCGATAACACCCAAACAAAACTCAGCACGGAGAGTACAAACACATATCACCAGACTGGTTGCTTTGATGCACTGTGTGACCCCAAGATTTTTACAGCCACGTATTGCTAGAGCACAAAGCAATCAAGCTGCTTCCATAGATGGAGACCTCCCTCTCTCTTGTGAACAAGCATGAAAGTCATTTTATTCCCACAAAGCCTCACCATGACAAAGTCATTTCCAACTGTGGTCCTGTGAGAGTGCAGTGACGTTCAAGGACAAATCAGACACGCAAATTGTACCCTGTATGAAGTCTAGGGGTGTCAAACACTTGTGTGAAGTAAAAATGCAGAAAGTACTGTAGGATATTGGATAGGTTTTTAAATTTTTTTATTGTTGTTTAAAAAACTAGCAAACTAAAAGTTAAAGTTAGTGCAGTCTCATTTTAATTCACATTTATCTGCCTACTATAAACAAGTGAGTCAGCCTTGGCATTGTTAGTGTGCCACTGAGCAACTGATGACTGGAATAAACAAGCTAAAAGCATTCAGAGTGATAATGACAGGAAACACAATAAAAGGTGTGCAGATGTGTGTTCTCTTCTGCTGGGATTTGCTTCATTAATAAATCCGCAACTTGTCCAAAAATCTGTTGCCGGATTAGAAATATACAACATACAAATTTAATTATTTTTATTTGAAGTAATCTTTTCTGAGTTTGGAAATAATTGCAGTTTGTCAATAGATTGTCGTTTCATTTTAATTTTCTCTGAGTGTAAAGGACATCGGTAAGACAAAATGCAAAACACGTGAGCTGCCAGAGAAACACTTCAGGAATTCATTCTGGCTTTTATTCTTGCACGGCATGTCAGACATGCCCCGACATTTTCTGTAGCGTCAGCCTAAAATCAAGGCTTAGCAGAGCAGTAAAGCAGTCAACTGATCCTTTCAGTAATATCTCCATAATTAAGACAAATAACTTCAACAGCCAAGGTTGATGAGCTGCTTTGAATGCCATAACATTAAAATTTTACAACTTGTTTACCATTTGTCTTATACATATTTTAAGTTTCCTAAAGGGAATAAATATTCACTTGTCATTTTTATGGCTGAGAGCAGCCTTGTCACAAAAAGTTACAATCTACAAAACAGAGAATTGCTGAAATATGTTATCAGGTGGATATGTACCCTCAAGATCCTTTATTTTTAAAATTAAATTATCTCAATGCAGTTCCTGCAACACTACATGCTCTCAAAGGCAGCAGAAGTACAACACTCAAAATATTGACCTATAAATATAAGTAAATCTGTCAGTGGATATGTCTGCATTATCAAATAGAAATCTCTCCTTTGCAGGGCCTGAGGGGTTCAAAATGCTAAATATAGTCATATAATGACTATAAGTGAGTCCATCTCCTGTTTGAGACAGTGCTTTTGAGCTACTGCCTTAAAAGCTCTGTCTCCTTTATTATTATTATCACTTACCCATTCCCTACATTTTATGTCTTTTCCTAATGTGAAGCACTTTGTGACATCTGCTGTTGAAAGGCAACATAAAAAAACATACTTCCTTCCTGCGGTGGAGATATTGCTTATATGTTACTGCAGTCAGTTTAAAATCGATAGTATCATTGAAAAAACTGGAAATTCTGCACACATTTTTCCTCACACAAAAAAACATGCATTTCAGTACTGAGATTGCTGAATACTTTCTTGTATGAGAAAACTAATACAATCGCTTGCAAGAGCAAAACAATTCAATGGTGAACTTGTGGCACTAAGTGTTTCTGAGAACTAATTACACCCAATTTGCACCTCCGAGGTGATCTTCTCAGCATGATTGACTGTTTGATTTTAGCTGTGAGAAAAATTGTCTTTAATCTCTTAAAAGACACAAAGTGTCATTTAGTTTTTTGCATACGCTCCTGTAGGTCATATGTATCAGAGAGTATGGACATATTCGACCTATGTGGGCGTATGGTTTGGAGGAAGGCTGGAATTTCAGTGAGATCAACGTAATATGTTTAAACATGATTTACATTATTGATTAGTTAATGGAATTAGTATGTACAGTAGTTTTGTCTAAGTGTCTAATAGGAACATTTTTTTTATCCCTAAAGGCTACTGCATTGTCAATTCACATCCATTAAAAGTGTCTGTTTTTGCCTCTGAAAGGCTCAGATTGTTGTTATAAGTCACTGAACACATGATCGAAAGGATCCTACAGAAAAATCTAACATTTTTCCTTACCTTTCGCTGTTTTTTTGTTATTGTGACCAAATCTTGCTTAAAGGGAGGTCCCGATTTGAAATCTTGCGATAGGTGACCTGTGACCTGCAGAAAAAAACAACAGTAGAAACGTTAATGAGAGTTTGAGAGCAGAGTGGAAGTTTAGTGTGTTGGAACATAGAAAGCATAGCTTAGTGTTATCAAAAAGATTCTCAGTGTCACAGCCTAATATTTAACTGATTTTGACAATGTGGACAGGATGTCAGAATGAGATTTCTTCTTTAGTGAGACTTACACTTGTATATAGACAGACAGGGTCAGCAAAAGGTAAGGAAAAATGTTTGATTTTTCCTTTTCTACAATGTTTTCAGAAACTTTCAGAAACAATATTTTCAGTGGCAATCTGAGTCTGTTTTGACAGTGCAAACATGCTTTGCCTTTGCGCCTACAGCACTAAGCTCAATACTGGACCAATTTCAAAAGTTATTCTTCCTTTGGGTCACTTAGACACTTCCACAATTGCTTGTCTGCCATATTTAATGGGATGATTGCAGTATAGTTGCAAAGAAATGTTCAGATATACAATGTTATGTACATAGTTGTAGTATTTTCCTGTACAGTTTAACACACAAAACACCTCCACACCAAAATAATATCTAATCTTCTGAAAATAAACAGAAACTGTTTTTGTTATCCCAATAAAGGCTCAAGTGCACCTGTCGAGGAAAGCAGAGACAATGGGGTAAAACGAGCTCATCCATCAACTCCTCTGAGCCCTTCCCTTCTCTCTTGCCTTGCTCTCTGCTTCCTGTTGTGCAGGAAGCGTAGCTAAATCCGCTCCACCCACTGGTCGGAGGGTAAACACAGCATGTGACAGGGAGATAGAGAGCAAGGGGCGAGTGAGCAAGTGAGGGAAAGAGAGAGTGAGCTGTTAATAAACAACCAAGACCAATTTTAACCAAGTGTGGCACAATGAACAGATGAAATAAAATCAAAGTTAAATTTATTAAAGGAAGGGGAAATTCTTTTTAAAAATTGTTGAACATAACACACAAAACAAGGTCTCTGCAGCTGCACATTTTCATTGTATGAAGCAACCAATGGCTCATTAACTCAGGAAACAGTCTGGCAGGAAAATAACCATTGGGTTAATTTAGGTTGCAGGAAGCATTGTGCTTAGACAGCCAACTCTTTCCTCCTGGAAGGAAAGGTGTGATTGCTTACGCACTCAATGATCTGCAGCTGCAGACCCTTTTATGTGCCACAGACAGTTCACAGCTACAGATGTTAGTGCAAGTGGAGTGAGGGTCTTTATTATTAACCTATGCTATCTTATAGCATACATAATCACTGGACACAATGCATAAATAGTAAAGGAAAGTTACCAGTTAAGACTTTGTTATGGATAATTAAACCTGAATCAATGCTTTTAAGAATAAATGGGTCAATAATAAGCCCCCCACCCCATCTTCTCATGAGGAGAATGTGCATATGTTGCAGCAGAGTCATCGTGGTCATGGTTTGCATTTTGCAATGGACCATCAGGTCCAGGCTACGCACCAGAATGAAGTGACTTTTTTCCAAGATTTTGAGGGGTCAGTTTTTGTCATAGAATATAATTTATTAATTTAACAATGTAACAGCCTCTGGAAGGCTAAATCACAACAAAGCCATTGTTTCAAAATCAAAAAAAGACCGTTAGACTTCATTATGTAGTACTAGCCGAGAGCTAAATATATTTTTGAACTCATGAGCGAGTCTGTCACATCTGTCACGAGGCATGTATAAACAGCTGCTTGTGGCTTGCAGCTCGCTCTCTCTCCCTCTCTCTCTCTTTCTCTCTTCCTCTCTCTCTCTTTCTCTCTCTCTGCACCACTCCCCTTCCCACTCCACGTCAGTACTAATGACAGCACGACCCTTGCAGTCACATGTGTCTGTCAGCCAATACTCTTGGAATTGCTATTATTCTAGATACATGAAACTTAAATAGAGGGGACAAAAATAAAATTCAGGGGGCTAATGCTGTGTTCACACTACAGGCAACATGGCAACAGCGTGACCAGCTACATTATTGCCAAGTCACTGCTTAAGTGCTGCTCAAACATTCAATAACATATATACGTCGTGACCAGCTTGTGTGTGTCTGCTACTGGCCACACAGAAACTTGACTTTAGTTTGTATTTAGTCCAAAAAATATACGTATATATGATCATACTTAGTCCCATTTTAACATCACATTTCACCACTCCATTGCATCCCCAGCAATCCACACACTGTATGTGACAAAGCTCCACAAAACGACGCCAAAGCTAGAAACAAAAACATGTGATTGGTTGATGCATTGGAGTGCTGAAAATTGTCAGGTGTCACTTTGTGGCTTCATGTCACAGGCTTTCATTGAAAATGACTTGTAGCCTGTTGCTCTGTCACTGGTAGTGTGAACAAAGCATTAGCCCCCATTAAGGGGGCTTGATCAGATCTGCAGTGATGTTCGGCCAAACCCACTCCCCAGAATAAATATTGGTATTGTGCGTTTCTGCAAACCATAACGTTTTTTTTTACATTTGTAAAAAGCAGGCTTCTAGGATATGGTTACAAAAAGATCATGTTTTATCTTAAAATACTACAATCACTGTTGGAAATGCCGCAGTGCCTCACTAAATAACCTGTCTGTAGCTTGGCAGCCCCCTACAGTAGATTTCACGCTATCCACCATCCTCTCCACTTCCCAATGACAAAATCTGCTCATATACATGACATCAGATCTATGTCACTTTAGAAACATTGATATGATACGTATGAGACGTGTTTTACAGAAACATACAATGTTAAAATTTTCTCCTGCCACCTTGGCTGTTAGGCCAGATGTTGTTGCTTGGAAAATACAGTATCACTGTACTGTAATTTTTATCTTGATGTTAGGTGAAATGACAGTTCGACAGCTCTTATTTGACCATTTACAGCAAAGGACAATAAGCAAACATCAGGCATGTCTGAGGGAGCATGGGAGGGTGTGACACATCGTCTCACGGGCGGCCTTTTTAAGTCATAAATAAATACTTTTTGGCTTTGATTCTGACAGAGAGAAGCTCCACATGGATATCCAAAAGTTATTTTTGTTCATTATTTGGATAGCACTGATCAGTGATTTATTATTATATTATTACAGACAACTTAAAAGTACATAAGCAGGGCACCCAGTAGCTCAGTTGTTAGAGCGGGCGCCCCAGAGGCTGTGTCGTTGCTGCAGCAGCCGCAGGTTTGATTCCAACCTCAGTCCTTTCCTGCATGTCATTCCTTCTCTCTCCCCCTTTCAGCTTAAGCTGTCCTATCGAATAAAAGGCAAAAAGCCCCCAAATAATCTTTAAAAAAATGACTATAAGCATATTTTAAACACTGCCTTACTGTTAAGAGGTGTTTTTGTACACATGCTTGGGATATTGATGCAGAAAATCTTCTTATCAGTTATCCGTCTATTCAGTCCTCATCTCCTTCCTGGGCAGTCGAAATGATTCAGCATAAACACGAGAAAAAGCTATTGAAGTTGCGAAGAAGAGCTTAATAATGGTCCCACAGCTGAATAATGAGCTGTCATTTCTGCTGACGTCTTTCAGAGCCTTGCAAAAGCTGCTCACAGCCGCACTTTTTATGAACTTATGTCTCTGCAGTCTATTCCAGGAAACAAAAGGAACCCTCTTAACACCCTTAGTTAATATTCACAGGGTCCCCTCTGATTTGAAAACTTTATAATGTAATGTGTCCCACTACAGGGAAAATTTGGCAAGCAAATGACTCTAGAAATTTGGTTGTATTTACCTATCAGCACTGAGCATGTCAGTCTACCACAAGTGCAGCATATCTCGAAGGAATCACAAAACTATGACCCCATTTTCACTTTACTCATTTCGTTATTCCGGCAAGAGCTTGCCTGGTCTCATGTAGGTCTTTATGTCAATTCTCTCCTGTCTTTAGGGAATCATAATTATGAACAGAGTGACGCACATCCATGCACACATACACACCACTTTATATGTATGTTTTGCTGTAATTGGCTCGCTATAAAGCTTGCAGTTTTCCCTTGTGTTCCCACCGTTGATTGCTAATAGACAGGTCCTGCTGTGGGGCTCCTGCGTCACCTCATCGTCATTCCAGTCCCCAACTCAGTCACAGCAACCGCCCACCTCCTCTACCAATCTTTTAATACTAATTCCACAAGTCACACATTTTCTTTTAGCTGCTTACAGTGAACATCACACCACTCTGAACTCAGCCCTCCCTCGTACTAAAATTCTATTTTTTTCTCCTTCAGTGACACACTCACATCTGCAAGAAAAATGATTCAACTAATAATAATCAAACAGAATCGTGGCTACGTCACACTGCAGGGGAGACAACGTTATAACCCAGCATTTCATCAAGCAGGTGGCCTTCAGTTAACTCTCCCATGATAAATTATTTATAGTGAGAGTTTTTTTTAAAAAAAAAGAAAAGAAAATGATCTATTTATTCCTTTTTGATACGTTTCCTTAAACCTAGTAGTAATTAAAAAAAAACAAAAAACAGTGTCTTAATTGCTCTTTTCTGTAATAACACAATGGTTTTATATTACTCATATACATATGTCTCTCCAGCACCAAACAATAACTAAAATCTGGAAGAGCACAAAAACAGTACAAAAGTTGTTTATAGTCAAACACATTCTCTGCTTTGCAAACATAAACTGGTCTTAGCCAATTTCATCTGTATATTACCTATATATATGATTTTAAAAAATCCCCCAAAATCCCCCTGCTGCTTCGCTTCACAACACTATTTCTTGGCCAAAAAGTTACACATAAACACACCACAAACACTACAGCCAGCAGCCAGTGAGCACATTCGTTTTGTGCCTGCATGAGAGGAAATAACTCTCCAGACCAACAGACAGCAATAATCTGTAACTGTCATTCAAAAAAGGAAATCAGAAGATCGTCTTGATGCCAGTTTGCCACTTAGCACATTAACAACACAATCCAGTCTTGAAAGAACAAAACATATTTACCGTGTGCTGTTGAAGAATAACACAAACCATCTGTACATGTTTCTGCTAAAGAGCTTAATGGCTTAAAAAACAAAAACAATCTTACTATAACAAGTTTGTTTCAACCTCACTCTCTCTTGATTTTAGCACTTTATTTACTTTCTTCATTTAAGATTCTCTTCTCCCGCACTGAACTGCCAATCAGATTGATTTCATTTATCGATGGGCTTCGGTGCAGCTGCCGCCGATTCAAAAGCTGATAAAAAGCTGACCTGCCTGACGAGTGCCAACGCTGCATGCCACACCACAGCGACGAAGGCCGTGGACACTCACTGACTGACTGCCGACCATCAGCTCTGTGTGTCAGGGCCTAAACAAAACAGGGAGAAAAACTCCACCTCAGTGTCTGGGGACAACCCTCTGCCTATGATAAATATTACTATACTTATTGTAATGAAACTATGTAGACTTTAAACGATCACACACATTAACTGTAAAAGCACTACAGTGCTGTACTGTCCATCGTACTTTTTGTCACAGCCAAACTCTGGTGACGTAGTATCACAGCTTGTGGGCTTAGATGATACAGTACAACACAGTTACTTAACACAACATGTCTCCCCTGTGTTACATAATCGTTAAGAGGTATAAAACGTAATGTATTTTTAAAGACATCAGTCTCTTGAGGCCTCTGGCAGTAAAATGTCTCCGGCCCAGGCTATGACAAAAACACTGATGCTAAAGTCAGTCATATAACGTTGTCTAGCCACTGCGTCAGAGGGGAGATTTTATTTATTCTGAGTAACAGAGGAAGAGAGAGTGAGACAAACTGTCATACGCCTACAGTTTCGAGTTTGAATTTTACTGCCAGCTGAAAAATAGTCAACCTCCCAGGAGTGGACGTGTAAACACGTGATCTGGATTTCTGTGTGTCTTATGACTGGGGAGAAATGACATCATCTGTAGAAATCCAAATGAGAGAAGCTGCCAGCTTCATCATGGCATCAGACTTTCAGAGACAAGTGCATGAGGGCTGAATCAAACCCTGAAAAGGATCGAAAGATAAAAATATGTGACAGGAGTTTTTAATGAGCTGAATGAAAATATGCACCATGTCAGCCTTCATTCCAAGGTGTTGAATCAGAGATAAGATCACTGAGAATCCACTACTGAAATTACGATGTATTCTCAGTTCTGCTTGCGTTTCGGTGGCAGAGACAAAAATAAAATGACAATAATTACGGTGCTTTTTGCAGCGCTGCGTTGATGCTGAAAATATGTCCATAGAGTCTAGAATGGCTTTGACATATATGTGAGTGTGTGTGTTTTTCTCACTGTGTGTATTCCTACTGAAGCTTTGGATATTGAGACAAATGCATTAGCCTGATGATAGATATCTAATTCCCCGTGTCTCAAGGAAGATAGCTGGCGCCCACCTCGTGACTTCAGACACACGTGCGTCTCTACATGGTATCTGGGTATCATTATCTTCCTGTGGTTTTGGACAATGGACCCTCACATTAATAAACACAAGGCACAATGAACAACAGTCTCTTCTGCCAATAGATTTCACAGGCAGATTGCACAAAACTGTAGGTCACAGAGATTCCCCAACAACACGAAGTATCTTCCTCATACTTGATATGGGAGGTTTGAGGATTGCACTCTGAAGCATGTCTGGACATGTTCGTACGGTTGTAAATGCTTGCTCGTGGACATGTTTTCCTATGCAGTAGGTATTTGAGCTTTTGAAGGGGAGCTGAGAATGTTTCTGCCTCTCTTATTTAATTATTGATAGCTCCGAGAGCTGGAATTGTTTTTGCAGAGTGCTAAAATCTGTTTTCAACAATATCCACCAACTGATAATGAACACAAATCCATTCTGCTATTTTATGCAGTTGTTCATTCCTACTCAGGGCCATAGGGGTCCACCACAGCATGTGTTCAGAGTGAAAGAAGATAGGGAGGTGAGTCAAAATACACAGTTGTCCAGAAACACCCATCTCTCTCAGCACTGTCATTACTGTGTGGATAAACCATAGCAATTATACCTATACCCAGCGGCAGATGACGCATTCAGATCATATACTGAGCTAAAACAGTATCGCACTAGAAAATGTACCCCCTACAGGTAGCAGCTGAATGTCAAGTTAAAGAGATAATTTGCCCATTGTCAACCAACTTTGTATCATAACAATGTGGGTAGTATGTGTCAGTGACCAGTGGTAAACTTCCCAAGTCAAGTGCAGTATGTCAAAAATATCAGGATGTTTTACTGCATGCGGCATGCTTTTCTGCTACACTGACCCACACGTCGAGTGAGCCGCATAAATATGACAAGACGGCAGCTCAATCAAATGACTGATGAACAGTTGAATATTTATAATAAGAATATATATTTTTAAATGAACAAAATAATCCTAACGATAACGATACAAAAAGGAGACGTACTACTAATTACTTTCTGATTGCTCGTTTTTTCTGAAGCTTTATATTTATTTATCTATTTATTAATTATAAATGTAGCAATAATAGTTGTTACCATGTTAGATTGTTTCCTTTTAGACTGTTTTTGGATTGTTTGTAGACAGTTTGCATACACAATTACACTGGTCACTAACCTGACTGTTGTTTCTGGAGTCCTACATTCTCCAACTGTGAGAGTCACAAACTTTATTTCTTTGTACTTGCACAATTGCAATAAAGATATCTATCTAGTAATCTATGAAAATAACAATGACAGAGAAAGGCATATGTAATTTTTCTGTCGTGAATATAACATGTTAGAATCTACAATGTATATAGTTGTAAGTTAAAAGTAAAAACCAAATACATTTCAAACTATCAACAGCTGGTTGAACTCAGTCTTAGGCCACAGCAAATGGCGTTTAATTTTATCTCCAAGGTAACCGATAAATGAGCGAGAGGGTAATAGTTCAGAGCACAATGTTATGACTCTCTCTTTCAAACTCAGAGCAAACTCGAGTAAAAGGCTGAAATGGGCACTACTGATCAAATACGAACCGAGATTATGTTATTGCATTGCCTATTCCTCGCATAAAATATCTTTAGAAACATATTTTAAAGCGCTGTTTGGCGTTTATTGATTTGCGAACAAGTAGCAGAAACACACAGTTTTCTGTTTTGTATAAATGGAAGTTTTAAAAACTAAATCAAACTAAGCACTGGCGATAAAATATGACCAAGATTATGTTACCGCGTTGCCTATTTCTCGATTTGAAAAACATATTTTAGCTTACCTTTTTGACTGTTAAGCGAGATCGTTTGTAACCAGCCCACTGCCATGTTGTTTCTGGGAAATGACGTCACCCACCGCAGTGCGTGTTCCTGGGGCCCGGTGCATTCTGGTATTTGTAGTTTTTCTACCTGTTAAGTAAACACAAATGCCACAGCCTTGTATGTTTTTTCTGGTCATATAGCACCAGTTTCAGGAGAATTTGTGTCTCTTTACTGCATAGATAGCCAAGTTATATGAAAATGCCATCTTCCCAGCGGTAAATTACTTAATAAGTACACAACTAGAGAAGGAATATAAGCAAAATATACTTAAGTATTAAACACTGATTATTGCTTATTCACTAAAATGTAGCATTTCAGTGTTGTAGCTGGTAGGGATGGAGTTTGATTTTTTTTTGCATGAAAGGCTATCTTAACAGCAGATCAAATATTAAAATAAATTATACATGCAATCATAACCTGCAAAGTAAGTAGTGACTATAGAAACTGAAAAATCCAAGTCAAGTACAAGTAGGTTTTTGCACATAATCACAACACCCAAATGCACCTTGTTACTTTTCATAACTTCAAATAGCCTACAAAAGGTCAGCAGACTGTCACAGGACAGTTATACTCACATCTGGAGTTTAGATTCTTTTTGTTTGCGTGCACTGCATGGCTTTTAACCTGGAGAAGAAAATGTGGGGAAAACCCACACACGAAGGAAAACACAAAAACTCCAAGGTGACAAGGCTGATTCACTGTGCTGCAGTGAGCCTGTTTGTGCAAATCCTCGCCAATGCACATGACACTGCAGCTACATTTACAAGGTGTTAGTCAATATATGGGTCAGCAGGTGGGCTTTTAGTTGACACACACAGATGTACAGACAAAACTTACAATTACAGACAGTCATTGTAGCTCTCTGAAGTGAGGCTGAGTCAAGCTGTTTGTCTGTGTTGCTGTACTTAGTCGGGGTACTAGTCACACAGGTGAACTCAGCAGAGCCTCACAGTGCATGACGACACCTGCTCCTCGGCACGGAAAGTAAACTCATCTCAAAGGCAGAGAGAAAGTCCCTATATGGATATTAAAATAGACTCTGCACAACCAAATAACAAAAACTTTTGTGTGCATCCATTTTCAAACTGTAACTTATATATTGTTTGGGAAAATTATCTCTATATGTTTAATGAATCTGTACGATTTCAGTCTCAAAATTGTGAATATTTTTTCTACTAAAAGTCTTCCATGGTAAGTTGGTTACTATTTAGAAATGCATTGTTGATTGACGTGAGTTTATTTTACAATCTTAATACAGGTGGTAGTCAGAGCAATTTCAGTTTAAACATGAAAATGGTGAATTAAATTACAATGCAATTACAAGAACACTATGTTGAATGTAGCTCTTAAATCTCTGCAGTGTTTCACTTGTTTCTGAGCTTTTAGTTGATCAGACCTTCTCTAGTGCATGCTTGAATCAACAGTGGACAGGCAGGTGAAAGTATCCAATCGCAGTCTAATGACTGTCAATATGTAACGCACCTGTGCACAACCCTGATGGTAGAAGCTCCACTTCTTGGGAATTGTAGTTTTTTAAGTAATGGAGGCATAAAAATTACAGCCATATTTGTTATAACCCCCCCCAAGTTATTAGTGTGGATATGAGCTGTGTTTGACCAAACAGTGATTATTTCACTCTGTGTTTTGTCATTTAAATGCTTTACTTAAAGAGATACAAGTATTTAAGCAAAAAGCAACAGTTATCAAAAAATTAAAAATCTTGTCACGTGTCTGAAAAAAAACATAATTTGTCTGTTTTTAATAATGTGTGACTAAATTAGTTACCATGGCATGTTGATATGGCAAATAAGTATTGAATCTTATCTTGTGTTCTTGTCAACATACATATACATATATATATATATATATATATATTAGTACATTTAATGAGTATCTACTGTGTTGTTGTTTTGTCTTTCCTTCTATTTGTCTCACAGGCTATATTTAACGTTTTAGACCTTTTAGATCTTAAGAGTTTGTAGTCCAGCTCCTCCTCTTCCTCCTTCTTCCAGCCCTAAACTTATCTGGCTTGTTGTTTCCATCTCATCCACCAAACCACACAGAGGATATCCAGTAGGATGTTTTCCTGTTCACTTCCCCTGAAAGGAATATGAACAGTGACAACAGCTATTGTCCTGCCAAACGGTTAACAGTAAATGGCATGACAGTTCTTCAGCAGTTATTGTCTCATATTTGGCTAGTTGCAGGTTTTTATTCATAAATGCATGTACACATCAGTCCTACATCAGTCATCCTCAATCATTCATTAGTGCCATGGCAGCTGCTACACCCCATTAACTCCATAACAACCAGAAAAACTCTTAGTTCTAAAACACCCACTTTCACTCTATCCCTCATTAATTCTTGCTGTTAAAAAAATGACAAAAGTTGAATCTTAAAAACAGATAGTATCGGTGGCAATTTGTCACAGATGAGTTGACTTTCCCATTTTTATCATATTTAAGCTACTGATGGCAACTTATTTTTTAGTGATATAAGAAGTGCTTGATTTAATTGGTTTGGCTCAAAACAAATGGTTAAAACAAAAGTATATCAGTGTGATAATAGTGTTTTTATAGCCACTTGTTTTGCAATGGTTTTATCTGGGTGGACACTTCCTGTGGGAATCTGGAGAGTAGCAATAAGGGGAGTGTGATGCTGGTGCAACATGAAACGAAAGCAATACAGCAGACAAACTTGGGTAAACAGAACTAAAACCCTTTTGACACGAACATCACGCTACAGGGCCATTATCAAGTACTTTTTTTTGCCTTTTGCCTTTATTATGGATAGGACAGCTTAGGCGTAGAACAAGCAGCAAAGGCTGAAGAGGACACCGCCTCTGTGCATGGGTACCTGCTGCACCAGTTGAGCTCACCGGTGACCCAGCATTTTTACAAAGAACCAATAAAAGCGGCATCATCCGGTCCAATGAGTGATTTTAAAGACCATGCTGGCAGGCAGAAATAAAAGAGGCATGGCGGGCATGATGTTTAAAACAACAGCATTGGCCTCTAATGAGATATATAACACATGCGTCACCATTGCTTTCTAAACAATAACAATGGCAAAACATGGCAATAACAATCATTTACCATCTCTGTCACATGATGGCTGATCTCGTCCTTTGCTCGGGGAATAAGGATCTCCCCGATCTCATTGTTTTTCCATTTGTGAATATTTATAATGGCCGCTGTTCTTCTTTGAATTAGCCACAAACTGCCATTAGCTCCTTTTTAAAATGTCACGCCTGTCCTGCCCATGGTTCCATCCTGCAGGCTGTCACTTTTACTCTGTTTCAGCGCTGTTACTACCTTTCATGCCAGCTTAAGGGCAAGGCAACTTTATCCTCCCATTCCACATTCATACCTTTAATACAGAACAATGAGGCGGCATAATGGCGTGATATTCCCACCTCGAACAGGCAGTGTAAAAGGGTCAGATGACAAAGCAAGTGATGGGAGCAAATGGCATCATCTGAAATTGGAGAATGAGACCAAATACTCCAAAATATGATAACTATTTTTTGTTTGTTTGTTTGGTTGTTTGTTTTACAAACAACAAGAAATCGGATAAGCCTGTACATTCAGCAGAAAGTCCCAAAAATTAAGATGGTACCTCTCTCTAAAAGCAATACATTCTGTGGACATATGGATTAACATTAATGCCACAGCCTATTTTCTAAAATGCTCGCAGCAGACATTTTGCAGTGACAGGTGTTGAATGATTCAGATGGTGTGTTTGTAAGAAGGATGTCCATTCAGTTCTGAATAAAATTACCAGTTTCACAGATGCACACTGTGAAACTTTTCTGCAATTTTATGAAATAATATGATCGCAACGCTTAACTGAGGAAGTGTGCACGCAATCCAGGATGACTAACAAAGAGTGTCCAAATAAATTGCAGCTGGGTGTTTACGTGCGGGCGAGGATGAGAATACCAGTTGCCATGGAAACAGTAGTGTGTCTCCCACTCAGCTCAATGGCGGAGCAAGTGGAGACTGCCGATCTATTATCAGAAATGATGCACTGATTGGCTCCTCAATGGGGGCTGTCAGACAAATCCCCCGGAAACACTGTCGTACCACACTAACCTCATGCCAGACTCTCCGGTTTCCTCTTTGTCCAGACGTTTTACGCTCTTTTTTATTCCACTCTGGAACTGAGTTTTCATGAATGACAGCACCTAGACACACAAAGAGGGCAGCAATAATGTTGAACAGAAAGAAATTATTGCAGTGAAACTGTTGTGGGCATTACAATGAAAAGACAAACTGCTTTCATTCACTCTAAAAGCAGTTTCAGTTGCTTAATAAGAGGTGGTTCTTTTTTCTTGCTTACGGCGCATACCCTGCATGTTACAACATGTGAATAGTTTGTTGTCCCTTTGTATGGTTAGATGGTTACGTCACAGAGGAGGTAGATGTTTATTTTTCTGGCGCACAGAACTTTCAGTTTAAATTGCTCCTCACAGAAAAACTTCGTTGATACTTTTTTGTGTCAAAGTGTGTCCTGAAATGCCAGTGCTCTGAGTGTCAGCAAAGTTTTAAAGTTGGTGCTGTGGAGACTTATTTTTCCCCAGCTGACATCATGAAGCTGATTCACCTTCATCCGGCACCAAAGTCCATTTGTCCACCCCTGCATTTGTCCTGTGCATGCTGGTAGAGCGGCAGTGTGGATAACATTACCTTTGGCATTTACCAACCAAGGCTTCTTACAGTGAGCTTGGAGAAATGCCAAAGGTGCACGGGTTGTGTCGCAGACCTTTAAGTTACAGTCTCTGATCAAATCTTGGAAAAAAAACCCTCTCACCCAGTATTTGGACTTAGACTGAGGTGCTGGAGCTGAAGCAAGCTTTCAGTCAGAGACCTCCTTCAAGGCAGAGCAGGTAACAAATGCAATCAGCAGTATAAGGAGCTGGGAGAACATCACTTGATTAGACTTAATTCAGAACACTTGTGTCAATCACTGAGTCTTGAGCAGCAAGACATCAAGGGGATTGTAGTCCTTAGGAAAGTGACAACAAAATGAGCACAGTGTAACTACTACTACTGCTACTACTGACTATCTCTGTAGTAACACTGCAAAGCTTGCAAAGTAAACATGATTTTTGCATGGATTTGAGTGTGTGGATGTGCCTTTTTCACTGTTAAAATCTCTGAGCAAACGTTATGGTCCAATTATTTAAAACTTTGTGTGTAAGAGCCAAGCACATATTCATATTTAGTAAAAATGTATGATGATATGACGTGCTATATAGATTTTGATGTTATTAAAGTTTGATTGACCGATTCTGTATGTTTTGAATATAGAATTGTGGTGTACAATGCTAAGGTTTGTTTCTGTTTACATCATTTATTTTATTATTTATGTGTTAGAAGTGAAACTCTCAAATAAACAAAACTCAAATAAACAAATAAATGTTGTTCAAGTTTTTCCCTACCCCATGTGAGTACTTTGGATCTTCACAAAAAGGAACAGGACTCTGAGTCAAAATTGAAACATCTTGCAGACTAAGTGGCCTAGGAACTAGACTATGTTAAAAATGGCCACTATATTACGATTTTATGATGAATAAATAAGGGATTTGTTGTAATGAATAAATGAAACACAACATTACCAAAGGCCTGTAGAGCTGTGCACATAGTGTTAACTCAAGAGGGCTGCTAATATCTAGTTTGCAATTTTATTGGCACTTCAGTGTGGGCAAGTTATGACACTATGAAAGCTCTAACACGGAGTCAAGCTGTAACCTTATATCAACAATTTTGTCTTCTAGCAATGACGCCTTGACACATATTCATGTAGAAATGCATGATTTACATATTCTGTTATTGTCACATCAGAAAATGTATCTAGCAGAGATGACAGGATGTAAAGCACCAGAATGAATCCCGAGATGAACATTAAAATTCAGATGTTAACTTATTGAGCAACGCAGCCCCACCTAAATCCAAGGGAAGTGTGTGCGTGTGTGTGTGTCTGTGTGTGTGTGTGTGTGTGTGTGTGTGTGTGTGTGTGTGTGTGTGTGTGTGTGTGGGATTTGCTTTGTCCTTCTATCTCCTCTGTGAGTCACAGGATTGAAACGCTGCTTTGAAGCCGCTGGAGTTTCCTCCCCCCACAAGGCAGGGCTGTATTTAAACACTTGCCACACTTCACAGATCTTTGCTAAATGCCTCTCTTTCCACATTTGGTTACACCAACACTGCTCTGCTTAAATAGCCTTTAAAACATGTGCCTCTCATAGGTACTGTAATAGAGCAATAGGAGGAGGACCACACATTTTTCTCTGCTGATGACTCAAGGGTGAACTTCATATATCACGGTTTGCCCTTTTAAGCATATGCGTGCATATAAGTTTCAGTGTGGTGAGCAAAATGAATGCAATAATAAGTTAATAGCTAAGTTAAAGGTCTAGTGTGCAGGATTTAGTGGCATCTAGCAGTGAGATCGCAGAACCTCTTCTGTGTACCAAGCATGTGGAAGGGCTACAGTGGCTGACACAAAATGGTGAATGGCCCTCTGTAGAGGCAATGTTTGGTCTGTCTGTTCTGGGCTACTGTACAGCAGCATGACAGACTTTGTGGAAGATGACCTGCTTCATACACCAGCCAAAACTAATTATTATTAATTAAAACCAATGGCAGATGAAGGACATAAATTTGATCATCTCATTACAATGAAGTGAAATTCTCTCCACGGTGTGGCCTCATTGGATCGGACCTGACTCTGAGCGCGACCTGTGTCCTGCTGCTTTGTTAGCAATTTTAGCGTAAGTTACCAATGCCAAAAGCCACCTTTCACAACGGTATGATATGCAGCCAGGTAACGGCATAATGAAAGGAGTACGAAGGCCCCTAAAGGGTGGGCAGGAGGGTTGGCTGATGGGTCCAAGTGACCACAGACATTTACCTGGGAGTCCTGTCTTTGCTACCCATATGAATGAAGAGCCAAACCATGATGTTTTTTCCTGAACCTAACCACGTGATTCTGTCTCCTAAACCTAACCAGTCATGCCTTTGTGGCACAATTCTGACCACGTATTTATGTTGACGTTGTGGCGCTGGTTGCTATGTGCTTTGAATGCCCAAACATAACCCCATGCTTTTGTTGCCTAATCCTAGCCATGTGCTTTTGTTGACATCCCAGCATTGGTTGTGGCATCCTGGAACGTTAACAGCAGGCGCAGGAGGATATCTAGAGCGTAATATGTAGACGCGGAAGTCCATTGACAAAGCCGCAATATGTGATGACTTGGGATTTTGGAAGGGACCACTGCCATGGGGGAGTGCCAGTGTCATAAAGACGGGTTGGTCGCTTGGTCTATGATGATTGGATTGGTGGAGTGTGTCAAGAATGCTAGACTAGATTTCCCTGCAGAATATTACATTTTGGCAAGATGATCAACGTTTTTCACTTTACCTGTCAGTGGTTTTAATGTGTTGGCTGATCGATGCAAACAGCTCATTCTAAGCTAACAAAAATGTAATCATTTTTAATTTCATAGTTTATATCTTATAAACCAATGAAAACATATTTAGGAATATTATAATTTCTACCTATAGATTTCTCTAAATCCTCACACTGGACCTTTAAAGAGATGTTTTGCACTGTGCTAAAAGTTTTAAAAATGTTTATTTGGAGAGTTTATTTGATACAGATACATTTTTTTCCAGTCAGTATTCTGATGCTACAGTAACAAGTATTACCGAGAAGGTTTACAAGTTTAAAAACTATTGTACAGATGTTTAAAATCAGCTTTACAAAAGAAATTTGTTGGAACAAATAAAACATGACAAACTCTGTCCTTCATGAGCAGTTCAGACAAGCTGAAACTTTGCAAAGAGGAATCTGAGTATGAGAAAGGGAACTTGAGAAAGTCAGTATGGCACACCCTATCATTTGCTGGAATGGTTGGAATGTGATTTCTACTTTATTGCAGCTCTTCCAAAGAAGAGCTTAAACAGTAATTATCTCCCAACCCTGTGCATTTCAATGATCATCTGTAAAACTACTGTGTTATAATGACAGGATGGGAAGGTTGATGCTGCAGGACTTTTGGATGAGTTTTAGTTCCTGCGGGGCTTGCAACCCAAAAAGCTAAAATTCCAGGAGCAGAGATGGTTTTGCAGTTGCTTCTGCCACCATATGGAACTATGGATTTACGAGGAACTGCATATATAACATTGCAGTGTGTAAGTTTGTTACATTTTCTACTCATGAATAATAGCTCAATGTGTTGGATTTTTCATTACTGTGGCAGCTCATGCAGAGTTTTCTCATTTTCCCCTCTTCAGTCTTATTTTCACCATTGTCTGCCCACACAAAGCCATGTGATGTTTTTATTAAAGACATCAGCAGGTCATTACCCCATTTCGAGGAAGTCACACTCTCAAATGACATCAGAGAGGAGGGTGCCAGTGCAATTGGAGGAGATGGATGCAGCATAATCTGTTATCAGAGAAACTGAACCAAAAAAAAAAGAAAAATCACTCACTTAATTATAACGGTCCGCCTGTGATGCTCATCTGCTGCACATGGCAGCTTTTGCGACAATCCAGCAGCAGTGTGAGGAAGGCTGTGTGCAATGGTTCATCTCAGGACGTCCAGCTGAGTTTCTGGCACGTGTGATTAATGTCTGAATAAAGAAAACCTCCATTAGCCTCAGGCATTTAATAAGTCCAAACATTAGGCTATGTGATAATTGGAACATTGTGCAAATTTGATAGCCAATTGATTGCTTTTGGGTATTTTAGTTTAACTATTTATTGCAAGAAAAATACACAGTTTGGCTCATGTGATGCTCCGGAAGGAATCTGTGTATGTGTGTGTGTCTGAGCTCGCAATAAATGTTAAATGAAACATGTGACTTCAGTGCCGCTCTGGACTACAGCATGACTCAGTGTGCCGCAAGCTTATATCGGAGCGCTTCAGCGATCAGTGAGGGCAACAAACAATATTTTGGGGATTATGGATAGCGCTCTGATGACGATTTAGCCTCTGGGTAATTTCTATATTTCCTCTGCTCATTCCTTGGCCAAGTTTCCGCATTTCTGCATAAACTACCACCTCTAAAAACTGCACAGCTCTTTTTTATTTTAATCAAAAATATTCTGCATTTATTTTGTGTAATATTTTTTCACATATTTAGAATCACTTCCTTCAATTCTGTATCTGTGTTTCTTGATTGTGGCAATACTTTTTTTTATTTTACTTTCCCTCACCGTGTCTTATACACCAAAACACCAAAGGAAATTCCTGGTAATTAAAAAACCTGCTTGGAAATAAGCTGGATTCTGATTTTCTATAAATTTAAAAGTGATAATTAAAAAAACTAATAAAAAGCGAAATCATCGTCAGATAGTAGCCAGCAGGTTTTAAGATTGCATTTAAGCCAATCCGTTACAATTCTTTTGGTTTTCATGCAGACTGTTTTTTTTATTTATTTATATTTATTAGTTTTTTAGTTTCCCTGCAAACTTTTTACTTGCATGCAACCAAAGCCAGCCCAAACGTGACTGGTTAATACTACTCGTACTACAAACAAACTACAGTCAGACACCATAATACCTCCCATACTAAAATCTTATCCCATTGCCTGAAGATTCTGCATTCATATGGAGATATGTGTTTATAGAGATAAGCTGAAAGCTAAAATACTAAATTAACTAAAAGAAAATACAAGCAGTAATCAGCATTTGTTGATTACTGCTTGTATTTTCTTTTAGTTAAAGAAAATTTATTTATGTATTAAGTTTGCAGGCCCTCAATGTCTTTACCTGCCAGCACATTTTCATCCATGAAAAAAATATTGCAGCAATCTGATTGTAGAAAATTATATGAATCAGATGAGGAAGTATGAACAGCGGGCTACATTACTGAGAAAAAGTGGTCACTGCATCATACATGGTGAGTCATTCTCAAAAAGAAACCAAATAGGTTAGGAAGCAAACATACGCCTTCTTGTTTAAACACACTCTGCACGTGTGTTCTTTTTAAGACTACATTATTTGACCAAGTTTGCACTGACAACTTTGTAAGGTTGACCGCTGTGCATTGCTCATCTTTCCAGTCGATACTGTAGGCTACAACAGAGGATGGGCAAAGCTACAGTCATCCCAGCTACCTCTACAGTACATCTGTTTTTGTCCATATAGTAGGAGGAGGAGTGCTGACATTTGATATGCAAAGGCCTTCTAATCCCCGAAGTGCATCCCAGTGTGTGCACGTATCAAAGTGTGCTTTTTTTCTGGCAGAATGTGCCTACTATCACTTTTAATGCCAAACTGACTCACTCCTCTGCCTGCAGAGAACTTTCTGATAGAAGCAGAGGTATAAAGATCCCCTTTGTCACTCCAGCTTAGACTCATTCCAGAGCTAAGTCCATCCGCATGCACAAGACTTTTTTTCCAGTGTCAACGTGACATTACTGAGTAGCAGCAGCTTTGTGCGGGTGATACTAACAACCAGCGGTGTTAGAACATGACAGTGACACTAAGAACATCAAGTGAACTTGCACTCCTAGCATTTTAAACTCCCCAGGGTTTTCTAATTAGTTTATCTACGTGTTCTGCTCAACTGCTGTGTAGAAAGTTCCCATGAGGCCAATAAAGATGATCAGCGAACATTTGCTGACTCACAGAAGAGATACTGACTTACCTGAATTTCGCTCACAATAATCATTAAGGCCGCTGAATCTACGTTGGTGTAGGAAATGTTTTTTCTCACATAACCTCTGAGAGACGACCACTTTTCCTTTTGCCTGCTCAGAAAGAGGCTACAGTCTGTTATTAATTTAGTTCCCATTGCATCCATCTGATGGAGATGCTGCACTTCTTTTCAGATGCTAGGACCAGGGCTTAAAATGCCCTCAAAGGCCAGAAAAATTCACATCAACAACGAAATCTATTTCTATCCGACTGGAGCATCCATTCCAGGGGCCATTACTGTCAAAACACGCACACTCAGATCGGGAGGTGTCGTCATGAATAATTCCTGCTCCTTCTTCTTGTAGGCTACTTCCTGTTCTGCTTCTGTCTGTGTGGGTATGTTTATGCATGAGGCATTCATTATTGAACTCTGAAGAGCACAGATATTCTGAGTGAACATCCAAAGGGATGACTCAAACATCCATGTTTAACTTCCATCATTACATAAGCTTGCAAGGTGAAGAGGTGTTCAACAGACAGCTGGATCAGATACTCGTGTGGAGAACAGAGAGCAGAAACACCAATCAGTGGCAGAAAGTTACAATTTCTAGCACAAGTGTGTGACATGAGCTCTGAGTTGCAGCATGGAGAGAGCATGCCAGATGTCTTTTACGCAGCTTTCATTGATTTCTCATATAATTGGTCAGTGGTTGCCTGTTTCCATGGTTACAGTCAGTGAATGTGAAAGGATGTCTAAGAATGACTATAGCCTCAAGAGCTCTGATGCAATCGCTGACACAGTACGACACAGGCTGTCATTTTATAAGACTCTCCTCCTGGGCGCATATTACTGTTTGGCCGTCTTTTCTTCTGTATTTCCAAACCACCCAGCTGGCCTATCTGTCGCGCAGTGCCCTCGTTTGTATGCGAAGTAACGCGTGCCCTGTGTGAGACAAAGTCAGCCACATTGAACAGTCTCAGCCATCCTCCTCTATTTATCATTGCGGAAGAAAAACTCAGCAAAGACCAAGCCATGAGCCAGAGTACAAACAACTTCACTGTAAACATGCCCTCTATCGAGTATCCATCTCTGCGTGTGCCCATTTCCTGTGGAAGTTTATAGATAAAATAGCTGCTTTGACTTGGACCAGAGCACAGATAGGAGTGCAGTCTTATCTCAACACACCATCTAGCACATAAACTCAAGATATGCTTATTGCACATAAAGGAAGTGCACAGTTGATTTTTAGGTTTGTTTAAATGCATTTAAAAAACACTTAAAGGAAGACCTCACCCACAAAGTGACCATTTGTAAATAACTTAGTCATGCTGTGCTACCTTAATTTGTGTAGAAAACTTTGTGTGCTGTTTTCTGTGGAGGCATGTGAGAAAACATTTATTTATTGATGTATCAGGGGGCACAATTAAAAACAGCAAAACTGTATCAAACTGTAGTCCAGGGTTTTCCACAGATTCATGTTATGTGCAGTGGCCCACCATGATTTAAACATCTGCCACCACATTGTGATTTTTGATTATTCATTAATGCCCACTCTCGCAGCACAGAGTGTACTTCCGGGCACAAGGGAAGCAGCAGATGTCAACCGCACTGAAAGTAAAGCTTAACTGTAAAATGAGCTGGGTCTAAAAGTTTGTTTTCACTTAAAATCAGCTGCTCCCCTAATCTATTGATCTGGTCAGCCCAGCTCTGATCCACTGATCCACCCTCTGACTCAAAACTCTACAAATTGCTGCTGAGGGTAAAAAAAATAAAGAGTTCCACCTACGTTACATTCACAGACCTGCAAAAGCCTTTGCATTTATAGAGGGGACACAGACTGATAAAAAGGGACACACAGGCAAGGAACAAAAAAAAACACATCTGCTTCATAAACCCTAATTATGTGGGAAACACCGTATGTTCTGTAGTTCCCATTTTTTTCCTAAAACCTTGCTATTTAAAACTGAACTAAAAATTAAACTTATCTGACTGTCTTTAAAGCAACCCTCCAATACTTACGTGTTTTAGCAAATATGTATGTGTTTGGGAAGTACTGAGCATACTACTGAATAAGACTTGGATTATAATGTAATAACTGACATAAAAGTTTTGCTGTTGGTCCCTGGTCATCAATACATCAATATTTTTTTTTCCATGGAGGCATGTAAAAAAAAAAAACAAACAAAGTTTTCTTCACGACTTCAAGTTAAAACAGCATGACTAATTTATTTACAAATGGTCATCTTGTGGGCAAATTATCCCTTTAAATTCAGGCATATATTTTGAGGGCAGACTTAGGAAGCCTAATAGCAGTGAACATTTAATAACATCTTCAGGCAGAATGAGACAAAATTGTGTGTCTGGAAATAAAAGTGGGTATAAACACTCAAGAGAAGGACAAGTACTCAGGAGATTTGTTTTAATTTTTTTTAGAAAATCCTCTTTATTATTAAATAAATAAATACTGCACTTTTTTTTTTACACAATAAGTTATTTAGGACATTTTCAACCATAGTGATAATGGCTCTTAAGGGATCCTTAAAAGTCCCCTAGTATTGTTTTTTTTAATGCAATTCTCTCCTCCTCTTTCCTCCCCATCTGATTCCCAGCTCAAAGTGCTGAGTCCATCCGACATTAAAGAGAACAAATCACAGTTTTAAAATTAAGTGTGATGTTACACGTCTCCCACTCACTCACACATACAAACAGCCGAACTCTGTAGCATTCAAACACGTCCACAAATCATTTCTCTGCATTGATGAGTCGGCTGCGACAGACACTGTACATAATTTACAATGTTCCACAGTCAAGCTCTGTTTACATTCAGAGCATCAGTTTATGGATTGCCTCTATAAAACTACATCAACTACACTGTACACATTTAAGCTGGTGCCAGCCCAGCATTGGTCTCTACTTCCCAAACATTCCTTTTTTCCCCAAAACATCTGGGGTTCACATTCGTACCAACATACTCGCTCCAACAGTCTTTCCTCTCCTTCCAACAATCAACATACAAATCAGCCCTTTACCATCCTCTGTCATTGTGCTACATTTCATTCTCCTCAGCCACAGAGTCTGTCTGTATTATTTTTTCACCTGCACCTCTGCTGAGTCATGAAGGTGCAACAGTGAGGGAATGTAATTTCACAGGTCCACCCTCAAACTCGTCCTTTCCAGACAGATTCCTCATGAATCCTGGCGCTGCTGTAGCACTGATGCGGCAGCACAATGCAAGATTTGTCTGTGTAACGCCACCCATGACACATGATGAAGGTTTTTAGGTTTAGCTGCATCTCTGAAGAAGCATGTTAAGGGAGTACACCATGCGTTCGCGCAAGTCAGTGGGGCATCCGGATGTCAGCAGGGAGCTGAGTTTGAAGGTTTTGGAGACGCGGTCCTCGTTGATGTATGTCAGTATGTACTCATCCCTCTGGCAGCACAGGATAATTTTTGTGTGGTCGTGGTAAAAGTTGATCTTTGGAGATAAAAATATAAATGAGTTTATTTTTTATCAAATGCTGGAAAAGACAATTGCAAGTTATCTGTTTCTTATGTGATTTCTAGTCAAATTCTTCTCTGTTGATCTGAACACTGTTGCTTTGCACCTAAACTCCTCTAAGCATGCCCAGCAACGGCTGTGTTTCCCGTGTGTTTACCTGGAAAGTGCCGTCATTGAAGAGCATCATGAGGGCGCGGTCGGACTTGAGCCACTGCAGAAGGTAGAGTCTGGGCATGTGTGCATCGGTCATACTACCCAGGTCCCCACCCTGAGAAAGCAGAAGAGCAACACAGAAGGATTAGACAGGTTGCAACATGAAAGATAGCATTTCTAATGCTTCAGGGGGTGGAAAAACAAAAGACACATAATATCAAGAGAGATATAGATTACAGAAAGAGGTGTGGGGGAATAGAGAGATTTACTTACATCCATGAGGTTCTCCTCCATGTAGTGGGAAAAGTACTTGAGGACAGTGACCTGGCCAACAAAGTGTTCAGGTACCTCGCAAGTGGGAAAAACAGAGTGCTGGCCCAACTCTGCATAGTAATGGATGGTCCTGGAGAGAAGGCGATTAACAGAGTTATGCATCCATAAATGGACCAAAAATAAATGGATTTGCTTGACATTCAAAATCTGGTGGTATTCTTGACAATTAAGGTGTTAGTGGTTGAAATAGAGTCTGAAATATACATAATTTTCTTCACTTTCTGGCAAAAACAAGGTAATGTGTTCAGATTTAACAAGCCAAGCCATCCCTTCAATTTGGTTCATGTGTCAAACCACTAACAGGTTCTTCAAAATAGCTCAATGTACTACAGCATGCTCAAACAAGCCATCTCCATTATGTGCAGTGACTAATAACTGTCAAATTGAAGGCGGAGTGTTGCGAAAGCATAAAAAGGTGCATACTTTCTGTCTGGCAGGAGGCTCATGTGAGTGCCGTTGTTGAAGAGAACTCCCACGGTGTGATCAGACAATTGGTAGCCAAAGCCATACTTGTTAGAGTAGTCCACCCATTTAGTCACCCATTGAAGATTGCAGCAGTTTGAACCCTGAGGAATGTCGTTGGCTGCAGGGTGAGAACACAGACGAAGAGGATTAGAGTACAATCACAAGTGAGACTTGAAGAACAACCTTGACAGTGCAATCTCAAACAATCCTTGACTTTGGCAAAGCACCTGAGACATAAACTAAACTCCAAAATTTCCTCCAGGAAAAAACTGACACAATAGGGCTTTCTTTTCAGTCCAGTTGACTTGTTGAGCTTAGGTGCTGCATTTTAAAACACTCTCAATTTAGAGGAGGTGAATTTTAAATGTTTGGTGTTGTAAATGTCTTGCCCTTAATTTTCATTTATGTTAGCTGTGCCCACTGCCCAACCTAGCTAGCAGTGATACAAAATTACAGCTGGTGATCAAAAACGTGAAAACATAGTGGTCATCATACAGTCTCCCCTTAGGTCACCCAGTGAGTAAGAGGCTTTGTTTTCAGCCTTTAGCGTTCCCCTTAAGTACTGTGAACTATGTTAGCACCACTAACTGTGCTGACACTTCTAATGGTGCTAACAAAGCTAACAGTGATAACTTAACTAACAATGCTAAAGTGCCTGTTGTTGCTCAATATTGAACCGGTGCAACTTGGGTAGACTGGAGGATGGGCATCATATTTCCACAGCATCACTGTTAAGTCAGGACGGCGTCACTGGTAATAACTGCTGATTACACTGAAGAGTAGCAAATTAACCTATAGACCGACATGAGTTACTAATTTTAAAATGGTCTTGGTTATTAATTAATGGTTAAGCACTGATATCACTATTTTCAATCATAACCTCTGTATCATGATACGTATAATATTGTCCGATTCCTGCCAATACACAGCCCTGCATTTATGAATACACATAATGACCTTTTGCCGTATCACAAAAACTATCAGTGTGGAATCATCTGATCAATAATTAGCCAACATGTAAAAGGTTTTTCCCTTTGCAAATCATTTCAACATATCAACTCACCTTGAGGCATATTCTCCAGACATCCCCTCAACACGCTTGCAACAGTCTCAGCTACGCTCCCTGTCGTACTGTCTTCTAGACCTTTATGGACAATAACAACAGGGGGTCATTTAGCATGATGTACAGTACAAGAAATTACTTTAATGCACTCTAGCTGATGCATCACATCGCTCTATCACTGATGCACGTATCCAGTTTTTCTGTGTGCAAATTACACATTAAAATAGTGTTACATCATATCTATATGTCTGTGTATGTGAGAAATGTGGCTAGTGAACTTACATTCACTGCTGCTGCTGCAGCTCCCCAGACTCCCTCTGACGATCAGACGGATGGTATCTCGTGTCGTCGACTGGCTTTCCGTTGCCAGGGCAACGGGGCTCTCGGCAGATGGCGGAAGTGCACTTCCAGTCTGAAGGTGAGAATCAGTGACGAAAGAGGTTAGAATCTGTGAGTTTGGATCATCTCCTCCTACTATGACTAAGCAGTCACCCACAGATGCAAAGTGGTTGGCTTAAAGGTTGATGATAAGTGCTTTTGCTTGTTCGGAAACTGTGTTTGCTATAAACTTTTAGCACAGCATCAGAGTGACTCATAGGACTCTCCTCAACACATCTCAAATCTGCCTGTTTAGTTAATGGCTTTATGAATAATGCACCCACACTTTTGTAAATCCCTGTTCGGTGTTGAATGAATGATCTCTTACCTCGGAAATCTTTTTGCTCTGTTGCTGGCTGATGACAGTTCTCTCCAGGTCATGCTGCATTTTGTAGATCTCCTCTTCCTCTTTGGTTAACTTATCTATCAAAGGCAACGAAAGCACAAACACAAAATCAGAGCATGACCTTTTAACCAGCAGCAGAGACATCAAGCAGTATGGGATAAAATGTGACACGTTGCAATCGTCTTATAAACTAGATGTAATGGTGTCTCTTGGAGAAACCACAATTTTACAGAGTGAAAACTAACTGCCAGGTGTTTTAAGTGGTGTTTTAAGTGGTGCGTGAGCACTCAGCAGTTTGTGTAATACTCACTCAGAGTTTCATAGTATTTAACCTTGTCTCTCTTCCCACCAAAGAGCGCCGCGGCAGCTTTCTTGAAGAAGCTCTTGGCGGGACTGGAGACGTGGAAATCTGGTGCTGAATGGCAACAGCTAGCCGGCAGACGCTCTGGATTGAAGCCCTGCGGAGAATGAAAGTGGGTCAGTGTGCGGCTCATGGGAAGAGGGTCATTGTCATACTCCTACAGTGTGACATTCAGCGAGACAGTCAGACAGGAAGGGTGAAAACGGTGTCTCACCTGTGTGATGAAGTCATGCCTTAGAATGTGGTCCAGGTTAGGTCTGTCCTCTGGGATCTTGGCGAGCAGGCTGGTGATTAGCTGCTTAGCCTGTGGCGACAGCGAGGAGGGCAGGGAGTAACGCGCCTCTCTAATACACCTGTATGTCTCTTTTAGGTTGGTGGTTTCAAATGGGGGCCTCCCCAACAGCATGGTGTACCTGGAGTGGGATGGAGGGCAAATGTGAGATGATTGCCATCACTAAAAAAACACTTTACTGTAGGTAAATCAGGATTACACAAGCATGAAATATGATGCTAATGTGTCTTTTTAAGCTGATTATCTATCATTAATCTCTCAATAATATTTTGATCATTACTAAACCTTTTAAGTATCTAATGGTGAATTAACAGTTTGCCTACTCACATTACACAGCCCAGGGCCCAGATGTCTGATTCACAGCCGTGGCCCTGCTTGTTGAGCACCTCAGGGGACAGGTAGTTTGGAGTTCCACAGATCGTCTTCCTCCTGTTTCCCGCTGGCTCCAACTTGGCAGCCAGACCAAAGTCCCCGACCTTCAGCTCCATCGAATCACTCACAAAGAAGTTACCTGTAGGGAAGAGAGGGAATAAGATGATGAGCACTTGACATTGAACCCAGCATCAAAGGCTAAACAGTGCACAGATCTCCATCTCTGGTGAATGTGATTGCAGAATAATCAAAGGAAGAAGTGGGTTTGTGCAGAGTGCATCTTTTAAAATGGTGCACCAAGTGTCTCACTAGTACTTTAGTGTGTCACCGCTGTGTATAGATTCCTTACCGAGTTTCAGGTCTCTGTGAAGGATCTCTTGTTCATGCAGGTACTTCAATCCAGACACAATCTGTCTTAGGTAATATCGCACCTCTGGCTCGGTGAGCACTTTTCGAGCCTTCAGGATATGGGCTAACGACTGTAAAAGGACAGAGAAATTATTATAGAGCTGTTTCTGAAGTATGATTAATCTATGGAAACACATTTTTCTCATACTTTATTAATGGTTATATATTCAAACTGTGAAATTGTAGGGAGTTATACAGATTGTCTGTCTCATACAATTAATTTAAACATTAGAGGTATTTTGTAGAGGGTGCAGACCTCCTCTGTACTGCCTCATTGACTTTGGGTGCAATGCAGGTGTTATTGAAATTTAAGACACAGCAGAGGCTGAGAAAAAGCACATTGGTTGGAGACTGAACTATCTGATAAACAGCACTTACTTTTCTGCTGCAGTATTCCAACAGGATGTAGATGTTCTCCTTGTCCTCAAAATGGTGATAAAAGTGCACAATGTGTTTGTGGTGCAGCGCTCGGTGCAGTTCAATTTCTCTGTCAATCTAGCAGGGGAAGAGGCAAAATGGTGACGAGTGAAACTCAATATTACTCACTAATTAGTGTTTTATATAGATATACATGCTGTCCAAACACGCACAGGCGCCGGAACCGCTCGCGCGCTTACCTTCTCCCGTTGGTGAGGTTTGGAGACGCGTGCATGCGGGATGATTTTGGCTGCGTAAACTTTGCTGGTGGAGAGGTCGGTCATCTCGTAGCATTTAGCAAACCCTCCCTGGAAAGAGGAAAAACACCGTTAACATGCTGCGTCTTCCGGGTAACTCGGTAGATCCAAAAAGGTCGGCTACAGATTGAACGCGTGCGCTACCTTTCCCAAAACTTTTCCACGGCAGTAGCACTTCCCCGTGATGGGGTCAGTGATTATCCTGGCCATCTCCGATGGCGCACTGCGCTCATCCATCCTCTTTCGGCGAGGTTCGCTCGACCTCTGAGTCGACTCGCACATGCTGCTGCTGTTCGTCTGTTGGGGGCTGATGTTTCTCTGTACTTCCATGAGAGAAGGCTGATCTTCCCGCACTCAGAATGCAGTCCGGAGAGTCCGTCTCTGAGTATTTATACCCTGGCACCCACCCCACCCCGCTGTCTGCCGCCCTCCCTCTGACGTCACGGTGTGAAACGAGAGCATTAGGTCTGCCTGGTATCGATTACCTTGCATGTAGGCTACATTTGTGTTGATGATGGTACTGACATGAAATCAAAGGGCATAAAACACCCTGTGGATTCTATTATGTGATAATTTGTATAGATTCATGAGAATATTTGCATCACAAGCCGCCACCCACAACACACACAACACACACACACACACACACACACACACACACACACACAAGCTCTGTAATTTAAACATTTTGTTCATAGAATCCGGGAAGGTTAATGGACCTGTTGGTGCAAAATTTAATTCAAAGCGCTGTAAGAATAATGCATTTGGTGGACAAATTATCCACCATGCAGAGGATAAACATTATCTGTATTCTGTCCAGGCTCTGCTCTTCTTGTGTTTTTGCACCAATCCCAGTTTGGAGCACTAGCACCCTCAGGTGGAGATTTTAGATAGACCACAATTAAGATAAAGTGCAGGTAGTAGACATTTCTGCCTTTGAAACTATGTTTACCAAAGACAATGGTATACTGTATTTCAACTGGACCCTGATGTATGAGACTTTACTAGACTGTTCAGTGGAGTGTGAACAGTGAGTGGAAAGGCTGTATATCTACAGGACTTACTGTATCTTCATAAGAGCACTAAGGTTGACTGACCAGATGCTCCTGGATGTTCCCAGAACTACACACTAAACCAGCGACTACCAAGCCCTTGCAGTGGCTGCTCCTAAACTCTGAAACAGCTTACCCAAAATGCTCCAGCAATAGTAACTTTTAAGTCGCTGCTAAGAACCCACTTCTTTACTCTGGCATACTGTTAATTTGAATATGACAACTTACATTTATTTAATCTTTTGTTGTGCCTCACACTTTGCTGTGCTGCAATGTGCTCTATTATGTTTATTCTCTCCTATGTTCTTATTGTCGTTTGTATCTGTATTTATCTGTTTTGCATTTTCTGACTGTTAAGCACTTTCGTCAACTGCAGTTGTTTCAAATGTGAATCAAAAACTAATCGCTTTTTCATTGGCACATTTAGTTCTCTTGCTTTACTGCTACGAAATAAACAGAGGGTAATGCATATAACCATGGCCCTCAGACTCAAGTGTCTATTTTGCCACTAATTCTGTACGACTCACAAGGCTCACGTGACACAGATAATTATTCTGCACCTTGCAAGAAATAAAACGTCTTTGTGCTTACACTCAGTGGCAGCCAGGAGACCCTGTGGTTAAATCTCAAAATGGCCTTGAGCTGAAGTGTTTTTAACTTCTTGATTAAACACAAGTAAAAACAACATTTGAATTTTTTCACACAAAAGCAAAGCGGAACAAACAACTGAACAACACACACATTTATTGACATCCTGTTGCAAGCTACTAAGTAGGTTTATTGTGTTGATGTGAATGTAAAATTATTCGTAGTGAAGGAGTTCTTAGAAAAAGATCTATGGCCATATTCCAGATAGACATGCACAGTGGTATTTATATCAAGATTGCCTGCAAGATGGCAAAAGCTCAGCCTGTTCTGGCTGTGCAAAGATGGAACAAATACTGCAGGGAATACATGATGTCAAAATAACCCTGACATGTTGCTTAGTCACAGTCCCTCTCATCCTGGCAATGTTCAAAGACATCTTTCAGAAGGATCCTTCCTGATCAGTGATCATAACTGACAAGTATCACAAATTTATTTCTCTTAGTGTTTTTTATAACCTGCTCAAAATGTGTTTTCTTTGTCCAGCACTCCTTTAAATATCACATTTCTGTTCACTTCTGGTCAAAGAAAACAGAGAGTTGTCTGGAGGGTTTAGTGCTGAGTGACAGAGCAAGAAAACTATTTTGTTTTGTGCTAAGTCACAGTCTGAGACTTAACACACAAATGCTCTCAGTTCTTTTCTCAGGTGTGCACGTACAGTGCTGATGTCATATCCAAAAGTCTGATCGAGACCGGAGCCGACACATGATTGTTGTGGCCAGTTGGGGAAAGGAAAACGACTAGTGATGACACATGCATCCTCAGGAAGCTCTTTCAATAGTTTCTCGCCCAAGGCTGCCATCTTCAAACCAATCAGAAAAGATTAAATCGGTAACTTAGTAATCAAATGCTATGAATGCTATTTGACTTAAACAGTATCAAAATATCTATGGGAAGGGAAAGAAATAATTCGCGATAGGTGGAAAACTCACCACTCCTGGAGCAAGGAAAGCTGTCACATTGTTGTAGGTAGATAAATCAGTCTATGAAAGGAGACACAAAAATGGTCACAAAGCAACTTCAGGAAAATATTTTTATTGAAGGGACATTCCACCGCCCAGATGACAATTTGCATATCAATTACTCAGCCCACGCCACGTTAAATGCGTAAAGACAACTTTATTTTTCTTACAAGCCTCCAGTAAACAAAGAATCCAAAAACTAAGATAATGCTTGATGAATTGAAGTTTTAGGGGTCCCTGTATAACAACAGCAAAACTAGATCAAAACATCTGTTTACTCTCACACAACTCATGTAGTGTAAACTCATCTATTCAGTTTCATGCCTAGTACTTCCTAAACTGGCAGCTGTTATGACCGGGAACTGAACTATAAGTGAACTTTATCTATGTTCTCTTCAAAGGCAGACTCCACTGACAAAAACAGTAACTTAACCCCTCAGAACACGTGAGCAGCTGGTCTACCACTGCCACAAACAATATAGTTTGCTTGTGTTATTGTGTTGCTTTGGTGTTTTAAAGGGGTTGTTCGGATTCACTAAAGTCACACAATAACACAAACAAATTACAGATTGAGGCAGCGGTAGACCAGCTGCTCCTGTGATCAGCAAGGTAAAATTATGTTTTACGAGTCTGGCACTAAAGAAAGCATAGATAGGTTTCACTTTTCAATTCAGTTCCCCATCAGAGAGGGTTTTCTGTTTTGGAAGTACTGAGCATGCTACTGGATAAGTGATACTTGAATCACGCTGCATGAGTTGTGTGAGAGTTTGTAAATGGATGCTTTTATATAGTTTTACTGTTGTTAAACATGCACAGTTTTACTTAAATTCATCAAATTCTTCTTTGAGTTTTTGGTTTCTTCGTTCGCCGTGGTGGCATGTGAGAAAAAAAACCTGTTTCTTTGGGAACTCAACGTAATGGGATGGGGATGGGATGAATAATAATGACATAGATATGGTCATTTGAGTGTGAAGTATTCCTTTAAGATCTTACCTTCCAGAAATCTTTTTTAACAAAGGTTGCCTGGCTGGAGGGCACTCCATTCCAGCGGGCCTTGCTCCGGGCATAGGCCACCAAAATGGAGTTAATCTCAAACCCTGTGCACTGGAAGCCAGCAGAAGAGGCTGCAAACACCTGGAAAAATAAATCCGATGATTTAAAATACAACTACAGTACCGGACAGAACACACAAGCACACACGACACACTCAGATTTCAATTTGAATGATGAAACACAGAGTCAGTGACAGATTTGCACTCGTTTTTGGCTACATACGCATACATGTTTTTGAACAATTGCAATCCACTTACCAGTCTCCCATCTCCTGATCCCAGATCTGCTAAGCGACCTGATCTTCCCTCAAGCAGCTGCATAATGTTCAGTGTCTGAACTTTGCTAGAGGGCAAGTAAGGAACCTGGACCACAGTGCAAACATAAAGTAAGTCCATGCAAGTCACCATGCGAGTGATTTGAATCTGTCTTAAAGTCCTACAGCAGATAAGCAAGATAAGAAAAATTACAACCTAAAATAAAATTAAATGTCATTTAAAGTACAACCATGAATCTGATCTCCCACTCACAACGAAACTGTTTCACATTCTGCCTCTCTCTCTCGTCTCTAGCTGAGATGTACTGGCTTTAACATATACAGTAGTTAGCAGAATAAACAAATCATCATGTAATTTATCCAAAAAACACAAGTCAGAGATAAAATAAACATACATGCAAAAGCAATTACATTTTGATCATATTTTTGTGTAATTAGTATTAGCATCAAAATTTCTTATTCTGTGTTAAATGTCAGAACAAAATTAAGATTCTCCATGCAACAAAAAGGGCTTCAGCATTACCTAACTGACAATCTGCTCCTGATCATCATGTTTTCCTGTTCATCTTGTACCGACTGAACAGAAATAGTACACGATCCATTATGTTACAACAATGCACTTCAGGCTGACAAACTGTAGAAAGTTCTGCAGCTCTCTATAAAACATAATAGTGGTTATCGATTTACCATTTTCCTCTTGCAAGCGGAGCACTGCGCTCCAAAATAAGCAAATTATTGTTATTGTGCAAGTTATGTACTGTTGGCTTCTATAGATTTCACACAAACATGCAGCATTTGCTATGTAAAAGGATGCAAAGAAGGCAAAGCAAGCAGGTACAAACAGAAAAGGAAATCTTAAGCACCTTGAGGTTGAATGGGATTTTGCGAAATCCCGGCAGAGCAAACAGGCTCCATAGTCCATACAGGCCTGTGAGCAGAGTGCCTAAGCAGGCTGACAGGACGGGATGGGGCTTGTTGGTAGGACGGACCTTGCCATAGTCTTGCAGAATCACCTCAATGGAGTCCTCCATTGTAAACTGTCTCCAGTAAGGCTACAAATACAGTGAATGAGGGAAGAAATGACTGCATCTTGCATAAAATGTTACTATAAGGAAATATTTCTGAAGAACTCCAGGCTATAATATTCTTCAGCTCAGCTGATACTAGATTATTGAGGTCACAATTGATGTTGATATTTAATGATTTTAAAAGTGATTGCTGTATTTAGGTTAAAGATATATGATCAAGGGGAGCCCACTAGCTCTCCCTATAAAGCGGGCGCCCCACGTACAAAGGCTATGTCCTCGCTGCAGCCGCCGCGAATTTGATTCTGACCTGAGGCCCTTTGCAGCATCATCATCCACTCTCTCTCTCTCTCCCTTTAACTCTGAAGCTGCCATCCTATCAAATAAAGAGAGAAGGATATACTGTATCATCAAATATTCTGTCTTTTTTTTAACAGAAGGCATGAAACAAACATTTTTGATGGAGATCATTTATGTTTGCGTTATTGTATGATAACTGTTTTGTGCTCATTGATGGTTCTTCTGAAGAAACAGTCAACCAACCAGAGTTTAGGAGGTGGGTTTCAGAATGAGGACTACTGAGTTGGCAAGCCACTGTACTATAACTTTTTATATTTAAAAAAAAATGTGATATGTTAAAACTTTACCTTTCAATTTTCAATTTTATGTTGTAACTATGCTGGGGTTAACATATGATTATGCTTATGCACAAAAAAAACACTTGGTTAGGCTTAATGTTAATGTTTTGGCTCAAGATACCCAATTTAACCATTACAGTCATGCCTGGAAAGGTCCCAAACTCCTGTAGGGATAAACAATATGACCCCGCACCCCCCTCGGAGCATGAACAATGTCAGGTTGTAGTGACGCTGTGCTACATATTTTACAAACTTGTCAGAGTTGAGTTCTCCGGTAAAGAAATAATGTAACAATGACACAGTTTCTAAATAACTTAAGTCACTTGTCACCTCTGTTCTGCATTTTCTTGCTACTTACCAGCCAACAAATAGCCAAAAACCGATATTGGCCAAAACCAATTAATCAGGCAACTTCGAAAATGTTCCATGAATATACAAGACAAACTGTAAAGTTTTTGTATTGACACTTTTGTAAAGAAACCACCAATTACCATCACGATTTGAAAACTATCTTTGCCAATGTCTATGCTCTTGAGAAATAAAGTTAAATGAATAAATTATTGGAGTAAGGGCTGGGCAGTATATTGATATTATATTCATATTGTGATATGAAATACACTGTATATTGTAATAGATTTTGGACACTGTAATATCATACATGTTGTAAAGTGATGAAATTTTCTGAACTTAACGGACTTTTCTATCTGTTCTATTGTTTGCTATTACCCATTTAACCAAATTACTCATGATTATTTATCAAAAATTTCATAATTTAAATATTTTGTAAAAGCACCAATGGTCAACACTACAATATCATTGCAACATCAGTATCGAGGTATGTGGTCTGAATATATAATGTAAAGATAGCTGATTTTCTTCATATCATCCAAAGTTGGAATACATATGTTTTAAGGTCTTCAAATCCAGTTGATTAAAACAAATAATTACACACTATAATCTGTTGATTTTGTGCTAAACAAAATAACTCTGTAACATTGGTCATCTGGTGGTATCAAACTGCTGAATGTTATTTAAGAACATTAAGGTCTTGGAAAGATTTTAAATCTCACTGAGTCTTTTAGCTGGTTAAATACAGGATATATATAGTGTAAGGTGGCTCTGGACAAAAATAACCAAACAGTTTCTCTTTGTAAACAGACATGGCTCATCTCAGTATCAAGAGGTCAGTGTGCTTATAAAGCAACAATTATTTGAATCTGCCAATGTTTCTTTGCCAATCATTACCTCACATTACCTCCTAGAGCTGTTAGCAAAATATCACCAGAGCACCTTTTCCAACAGCAGATGGTGCCACAGCGGTCTTTTCTCAGGGAGAAACCTTCTAGAAAAGTTTGTTTACCATCCTAAAACCATGCACTGTTACTAAAGTGGTATCTCTGTTTTGGCTACTAACGATAGTTCAATGTAAATGCTCGCATTCTGGAAAACAGGTGCGGAGGAGCCATGACTCTGAATTACCCCAAAGCAGCGTGCAAACACTCCAACATATTTTTATGATTTCGGATTCTCGACGAAATCGGTGCAAAAGTAGCCAAAAGTGAGCGAACAAATGACCTGACCTACTTACGAGAAAGATTCGCACTTGTAGCGTTCAGCTTTGACACATTTGTGAAGTTATAACAGTCGAAATCTGTGGAGACAGAAATGTTTGTACGACCTTACCTGGCCCGCCCCTCTGCTGCGCACTCACCAGCCTGCACGCACAGATCCTCCAGTCAAAGTGCAGTCAGTCAGCGCCACAGCCCGCCCAATAACTTCATACACGCCCTATCAAATGTCTGCTAACTGCCAGATACAACAGTCCTCGCAGCTAGAGCCAGTATGAGTTGTAGTCCACACTTACGTAATGCCTGTTGTGTCTGACTGGCTTCTTAGCGCACGGTGCGTGAACTATTAGGCTGAGCTTCAAGAGCAGTGGGAGATAGTTAAGGCTGGTTACTTAACTTTTTGAAACGAACTGGCTTGATTTTTTGTAAAAACATGGAAAGATGGCAAAAACTGGCAAGATATAGGTAAAAAGTTACTAGAAAACTGCCAGAAATAAGCAAAGATTAAATAAATAGAGAAAGAAAGAAAGAAATAACTGGAAAAGATTGAGCTAAATTAAACAAAAATAATAAATATTAATTATAAATGTATTTACGTATGTACTTTAACCTTATTTAAAATGTATGATTATAATAATCATATCATTGGTTTTCTTGAGATTTTTCCACTCACTAGATAATTCTGTAAGTATTCTCTATCTCTTAAGATGGATACATTTCCACGTGTGTATATATATATATATATATATATATATGTATACGTGTGTGTGTGTGTGTGTGTGTGTGTGTGTGTGTGTTCAGTTTGTGGTACATTTCATGCCATAATGCTAATTGCCTTTTTCCCTCCATGTTTTTGAAAGAAATCAAAGCAATCTGATGACGTTTCAAACGTGTAAATGCTTTTGAAAGGCGCCTGGAGACAGCACAAGAAAACTGATCTAGGTTTCAAAGGGTTAAAACGTACAGGGGAACAGGCTAATATAGGAGAAAAATGCTGATATGACCCTATAAGTCTTAATTTCCTCATGGCAACAGTGCAGTTCCGCATTTGCACATCTCAAATGAATTATGCAGGTGTTAATATATGCCTAAAAGAGGGCCGATGTAATTACAATTGCAAAATATGCCCATTTCCATGCACTTCCGCCTCGGCCTCATCCTGCACTTGCTCCCATTGAAAGGCTCACAATAACAATATTCATCACCACTCAGGCCTCTCTTATTTGCTCAGCCGCTTGTTCTGTGAAGCGGAGCTGGTTGCATGGGCGGGGGGACGGCAGCAAGACCGACCGAGAGTGACGCAAAAGGAGAGGCCATTATATTTCCTTCCTGAAAAAAAAATCTGCCCAGCTGGGAGTTTATTATAGCCACTGGAGTGCATTTTAAAATAGACTCAATATGGACTTGTACGGAAAGGTAAGGCGCATGATTTTATTATAAAGCTGGAGAGAAGGAGAGCATCACACTCTGAAACCATTCAGATAAAAAAAAACTGAGCTGTGACAGTCTGACAGTTTTCCAGTTTAATTTCAGTTTTCTCTCGCACGACAGGGAGCGTCTATAGGGGTTATGACTATGCTGGTTAAAAAAAGAACTACAAAGCTTTATCCACAGTAAATCACCCAGCTGCTGACAGCTGTGTCGCGCTGCATGCTGGATAATGTAGTCGCATCTCTACTTTCGATGCCGCCCTCCGCCTCTGCGCCGATGCCGCGTAAAAAAACTACAACCCCCGTCTCCTTTACCCACCCCGTGACGTCAGAGACACGCACGAGACGCACTTTTTCCCCTTTGCTCGTGCTCATCTCACGCGAGCCAGCCTCGTCAGCTCAGGGGCGCGTGCCACAGCCGAAGCGGAGGGGACAGCTCCCAGGTGCTGAAACTGGTCGGCGCTCCAAAGAGAAAGCGAGACACAGAGGGGGGAAGGAAAAAAGCAACGCCTGCATTAGACACAAATACAAATTCTGCAAAAACAGGGGCAGATACAGATAGAGCCGAGGCCTTCAAAACAGGTTTGTTAACACAATGTCCTCAACGCGTTTTTGGTAGTTTGCGTTTATTAGCAGTTATGTGGAAGAATTTCGTTAATACATAAAATGACCTCCTGCCCAGAATCGCTCGTGTAGCACTAGCTGTCATGCTGCTCCCTGCTCATATGCATCGCGTAATTTCATAGCAGATCTTTGCTTTTATCGTGTGTAAATACCAGCATTGCACTGATATTCTGAAAGCGGTGTCCTTGTCATTACTGCCTCGGTGGCGGAAGCGAGCAGAAACCCGGTGCAGGATGTACCGGATTGAGGTCCGGCATCTTTTATATCTGGAGAGGCTGCAAGGAGAGCTCGGCTGCTCGTGCTTGGCATAGAAGCGCAGAGGCTTTGTCAAAACATTCACCTTGGAGCAAAGATGACTGTGCTCTTGACATCTTGCTCGTAGTATCCAATTAGGTCGTTGATTGCTGACAGCTTGCACTGAAATGCTCGGTATATATGCAGATACATTTCTACTAGTCCACATCCTGTGTAGAATATAGCATATTTAATACGGAAGATTTATTGTCTGGGGAAATTTGATTGTATTTCTAACAGAAAAGCCTTTCAAATGTAAAATCAAAACATCAAATAACTGTTAATCCTTTGAAACCTGGATTGACATTAGTTTCTTGTGGTTTGTTCAGATGCCTTTCACAAGCGTTTGAACCTTTGACACCTGAGCAATTTGGTTTGATATCTCTTAAAAACATGACGAGCAACTTGACAAGAAATGTCCCACACACTGAAAAAAAAAACTGGAAAAGGTGACAGGAAAATGAAATTAAAATTAGTTAAAATAAACAAATAAAAAGAGAAATATCAGGAAAATATCAGAAAATAATTATATAATTAAAGTTAATCACATTTTAAATTTTTAGCACTTTTTGCTAGCCATTTCTTTGTTTTGTATAACCATTTTTCTTTGCCTTTTGTGTGCTAATTTTAAGGTCATTTTCTTGTAACTTTTTACCAAGTTTTTAGTTAATTTGGGGTAATTTCTTGTGGAGCTGCCTATTGCCTCCCTCTCATGTTTCTGTATTAGCTCAGGTTTCAAGGGTTCAGTGGTTAAAACTGAATGAAATTTAATGTTTTACTCCAATGTAACAGCTTATATTTGCCGAGTACATAAAAAAGTACTGTATCTGAATTAAACGTTGCTCTTTAGATCAAACAGCAACAAGATCGATTATAATAATCCTTTAGTTCATCATTTTGGCTTTAGAGGAGACAAAGTCAGCTTTTTAAAATCCTGGTTATCTAATACTCATCAATACAACAGCTTGCTGCGTTGGTCATGCTGGTTTGCCTGACACAGCCTTCTGTCACCTCTGATCTGTGGCCTGCACAGGAAGCTCACTCTACGTACAACTGAAAAACAAATAATTAGTTTCTTCTGTACTTCACAGCTCTGAAAAGTCAAAGTGAAGCTCTTTACATGTTCTTTTCAGCGTCTCTTCTGCTTTTTTTTCTTTTGTTGCAGATGGCTGCCACTCAGGATGTGAAAGGGAAGGGAGAGGGAGGGGATCAAAACTTTGACTACATGTTCAAGCTGCTGATCATCGGCAACAGCAGCGTGGGCAAAACGTCCTTCTTGTTCCGCTACGCCGATGACGCCTTCACTTCGGCCTTCGTCAGCACAGTGGGCATCGACTTCAAAGTAAAGACTGTGTACAAGAATGACAAGAGGATCAAACTGCAGATCTGGGTATGAAATATTAACATCAAAGCATTAAACATTTAGAAGAGAGACAGAAAATGTTTGATTTCTGACCAAACCAAATGAGACAAGTGGAATATAGCAATCAAAGATTATTTCTGCTCATCCTGCACTCCTTGGCTAATCAACACAAGTTAATTATTTTTAACTCTTGCAGAGCCCTTTTCTTCTCCAAATATCCCACCTGTATTTAACCAAACTCTGTCCTTTATCTAGGATTTGTATAAGCTCTAATAATGGCAACAGAAGAAGAAAGAAAACACATTTAAAGACTACGAAGCAGCATCATACGACAGTTTCTTCTGCCATGCCAACCGTACACAAATTAATTCAATTAAACTGAGAGCATTTGCACATCAAAACATAGTCAATGTGCAGAAGAAATCATTGCCCTATTGTCCTCCAAGGTCTCCTGGAGGACTACCTAAGCTCTAAAGGGGCAGGGGCTCTTCAGAAATTCCCTACCCCCTTCGTTTCTCTGCGTCTTTATGTTCCTGTAGAGTGACTCCTGTCTGTAGGAGGCTGTCATTGTATGCCCACAGCCCTCTTTTTCCTGAACCTGCCCATATCTTTCTGTGCAGATCGATACGTTTCAAAGACTGTGACAGGTTGGGACTTGATGGCTGTGCACTTGGCTGTATAACAAAAAAAGTCGTGCACACACGGGACTACCTATGCATTAATTAATTCCGTTTCAGTCAGGGTTTTTGTCTCTAAGGGCAGATGCTTGCTTGGTATGCTTGGACTTACTTGTCTTTTAATCTCTTGTTGTTTGCATTATATGTATGTTCAGTCAAAGTATGGAATGGGTGAAGCTGCGCATATGAGCTTGTAGATGTGATGACACTGCAAGCAATTCTTTAAAACAAGAATTCTTCCTCGAGGGACCTTTTTCTATTATTGATTAAACTGACGACCGCTTACTAAGTGACATATTTTATGGGTATTTCATATTATCTTAAATGCATGACAATGCCAGTACAGAACAACTGAAAAACTGTACAATTAATCCAGATAGTGAACACATTAACTGTGGGAAGTTACAGCAACTGCAGGAAACAAACGATTGGGATGAACTTTGAACAAATTATTTCCTGTAAATATTGCATCAAAGATGAGTTTTCCTAATATATTAGGAACTTTTCAAATAATTCTCTATCTGCATTATGTATAATTTCATTTTTTTAACAAACATAAATACATAATAGGCTTCTTTTTTCGACAAATTTAGTATTTACTCTCGCTGATGCTTGGCTATTGTTCTATAAGCTCTTTGATCGTTTTAACTGCACACTTTTTTGTTGCAATTTTTAAAAAGTTTTTATCTTAAATAATCTACACTTAAAAAAAGTATTTCATTTAGTTTTCTTTGAGTAAATTAAAAAAAAAAATACAGAGCTATAGGCTTACTAAACATTCCTTAATGAAAGTTTTCTTATACCTTAAAATATAGATGGCCTCGTGACCCCTAATGAAGCTTTGATGACTTTTTCTGGGGTCTAGACCCCCAGGTTGTTGTTTTTAAAGATCAATTTCACTCATAAAGTGATATTTACCACCATTTTAACTAAGACATTATATAATATTAATGTTTGAATTTCAGTGCCTCAATTCACAATAAAATAATCTGCCCATTTTATGTCCTAAGTCTTGAAAACATGTGGCACATAAGCTGTGTGCTTAATCAATTGAACAAAGCTTCAGGAGAGGCTGTATTGTGTTTCCGTGGTTTAACACTCCACGATGTTAAGTTGGGAGACAGATGGAAGTCTCAACGTTACTGACAGGAGACTAGTAAGTGTTAGTTTGTCAAACTGCGGGGAAGAACGCAGAAGCAACACCTTCCTCAGAATGTGTGGGAAACTGAAGAATGTCTGAAGCTGTTTAATTAGAGTTCATCTGAGCTGTTGAAGCAGATACCGCAGAGATGGTGAAGGGATAGATGTGTAAAAGTTCCTCTCTTTCTTTTTTTTCTTTTTTGTGCTTCACTAAATGGCCACTTTCCTTAAGATGTTTTTCTCTCTCCTGTCACAATAGTTGTCCTTAGCGGCAATTAGCCGCCCCCAGACGTTTGGTGTTTGCTAATTACACAGAGAGACAAAGAAGAAGCGTTCCAGCAAGATGTGAAAAAAATATATTTAGAGAGTGAAATGACAGGCTTATCAGGATAATGTGTATCCATCAATGGCAAAGACAAGCATATCCAGGGAGAGAAAGGATTGCCCTCACATCCAATTAATTGGTCGGCCTTTTTTTTTGTTTTTTTTAATTTGGGCTCAAAAAGAGCTGATACTTACAGTAAGCGGCCATTTAAGGTGATAACTATTGACTCCTTGTGGTAGACACATCATTATCTGCTGAGCGATAAAAGTGTCAAAATGCATCATAGAGTTGTCCCTGTTGTCATAGGCTGAAGTGAATGAAGCACATCACAGAGCACTGCCAAAATGAACCCTCATGAAAAACTAAAACTCGCTTTACTAAATGAAGAGGAGTTCAGGCATGTGTCAGCCTCCACTCACTGCCTCTCCACTTGAAGCAGTCAGCTTCTTGGATTGATTTCTGGTGAGCTGCAGACTAAAAGCGAAGCTTTTCAAGGAGCTCCAATTCACGGGACTCAGCATTTTTTCCCCTGTCCTGCTCTTCTTTTTAACTGAGAACAAGTGAACCAGCACACTAAAATAGCCTGGAAATGCAAAGGTCATTATCAAGCACTCGGATGAGAATTAATAGGCTACTGAAATGTCTAAGCCTTGGAAATCAAACAAGAAAAAAAAAAGACGTTAAACTTGTACATCCTGTATCAGGGCTTGATGCATCCACAGTTATACATTAATATTGCCTCAGATATGAGTTTTCCTAATATATTAGGAACCTTTTCATAGAATTCTGTTATTTTATTTTCAGAAATCATACATACATAATAGACATCTGATTTGACAAATTTAGTGGGGTTTTTTTCACCAATGCTTGGCCATTGATCTATTAGCACTCTGGTCGTTTTAACTGTGTACTTTTCTAATGTGTGTTTTTAAAAGCTTATATCTTGAATAATAATCTAAACTTAAAAACCCAATTTTGTTTTTTTTAACAATAAAAATTTAAATGCTAAGATGTAGGCTTGCTGTATATATATTTTAAAAAGTTTCTTATACCCCTTAGAATGCTTCTCTTCTTTTTAACTGAGAACAAGCTGAAATAACACTGAAATAACCTGGAAATGCAAAGGTCATTATCAAGCACTCAGATGAGAATTAATAGGCTACTGCAATGTCTAAGCCTTAGAACTCAAACAAGAAAAAAAGACATTAAACTTGTACATCCTGTATCATGACTTGATACATTCAAAGGTATACATTAAAAAGAAATCAATAAAACATCATTTTATGCAGTTCAGAATGTCACTCCCCAAACTGTGCTATTTATAAAGCACACACTGGCCACTGACATTAAAGATGCGCGCGTTCACGTGCTTCTCTGGTGTTATTGTAAACCGACAAAAGGTCCTAGCTGTGGTGTGTGTGCTGTGAGCTCTGTCTCTGTGGAGTGAAGGTCAGAGCTGTCCTCTGGCTATAACAGGCACACTGTTGCAGCCATGTGCAGACTGACAGAGAGCAAAAACCACCGTGTGCAGATACAACGCAGGGCTGCCTGTCGAGCTTTTGTTTAACAAGAGCCAAGTGGAGCAGCCAGGAGTGCTCCATCATGATTCACAGACGCCTGCAAACACATTTGTTGTGGGTGGGAACAACAGCGCAGTAAACATACAGTATAAACAGGAGGGGCATCACTGGGATTTTATCATTATATAATAAAACAATAAATCTACACATGTGAACAAGCTAATATTGCTGACTTCACATCTCTCTTCCTTCCTCATGGACACACTACAGAGGAGCTTCATCTGTCTGCATCAGGAGCTATTAGCATTTTCATTGACATCCTGTAGCAAAGGCTGCAGTGGACGCCTGTTTCCAGGGTAATCTGTGTACAATGGTCTACTCCTCGAATGCTGTGTAATCACTCGCTTGCTTTGCCTTTGAGCAATTTGTTCAGCCTTATCACAAAAAGCAAGCAGTTTCCCAATGTTGAAATCATTTTATCTCTATTTTTAGCCCCCTTTTTCTAGAAATGCATGCTCTGAATACTGCACCACAGAGTGTTTAACACAGCTGAACGCTTATTTCATCGAGGAGAGGAAAGAATCAATCACATCAGCCTAAACTGAATCTGGCATCTTATCAATGCAAAACCAGAAAGGCAGTTAGTATAATGATTATTTCCACATCACAGACACAGCAAACGCAGCTGTAAGTACATGTAGATCCTAACTTGTGCTCAGAAACTGATGAATTTCTCAGTATGTATAAATAGCTGCATATTAATAATGCACGTGGCTTCTCATTTACCATTATGGACTTGCATATTATGCGCAGAGCAGGATCATGTCAATGTTGCAGAGCCTGACAGTGTAAATATCAGTCAGCTGGCTAACAGCAGTCCTAAATCATGTTGTCTGTGTGTAGGACACAGCAGGCCAGGAGCGCTACAGGACCATCACCACTGCATACTACCGCGGGGCCATGGGCTTCATCCTAATGTACGACATCACCAACGAGGAGTCCTTCGGCGCTGTGCAGGACTGGTGAGTTGTTCTGGGCTTAATGTTGGCCCATTTGTAAAAAATGTTTGCATGTAATGTCATCTTTTATTACTTTTTTCCTCTGCAGGTATTATTGTATTGTCATGAGCATCAAATACGGGCTTCCTCTTCGTCACTGTAATGCAATCAGTTGATATCCTGCATCTTTGATATTGTACATGTTTTTTCCTTCTTATGAGTCAAATATTCAGTTAGCATCCCTGCTCTAACAGCTACAGTGCATTTCTCTCTGTCTGGTATTTGACAGTGTTATTTAGTGTGCATCTTTGTCCAGCTTGGAGGTCGAGGGGAAACTTGTCAATTTTATGGCTCTCGTCCATTCATGAGTCACACAAGCGTCTGCAGACTGAACAGCAACGTTCAGCCAAGCCCACATGTCGGTGATTTAGGATGATGCATCCATGTCTAAAACAGGACTTGGAAGGCGACGTTCAATTGGCTGCAGAAACCAGGTTTCTGGGTTAGGATTGTAGCTCTAAAAACATGCACGCTCTCATCAGCACAAACAGTTCAGTACAACAGCTTTGGTGAAATACAGAGGAATTTCAGTACTGCCAATTGGAGATAAATGCGCGTTTTGATTTACATTTTGCTGATGTTTCTTCTCACACCCCAACTCTCCACAGGTGTTGTGGTGAGAAACTGTCAATTTCCATTTTATTTACACCCTGCTGTCCTGCTGTTATCTCTGTCTGCCAGCCCCAAAGAGATTACAGGAGCACAGAATGAGCTTTTTTTGAGAGGAAGGATTTCTGAATCATCACTGTAATAGTCTCATGATGTTTCAGCTGCAAAAAAATGAGGATATGACTCAAATAGACTTGATATAGATGGCGATATTTTTGACACTTGAAGTTCAGGTAAAGCAAAAATAAATGTGTGGAATGAATCTGTCACAAAAAATGTCTTGCCAAGTATATAAAATTAAGTGTCAAAACCATGAAAAAATGAACAGCAGTCTCTGCTCTGAGACGCTGGGGGCATGTTTGCTGGAGCTCGTAGTTTTATATCATATTAGTGCTGTTACGTTCACCCGTGTGTGAGCGGTGAGTTCTTCAAGCCATCTTAGGTCTTCTAGCCAAATAACAACATGAATTAACAAGTCTGTTAAAGGTCACAATCATATAAGCACAAGCAGAATATCTGTAACTAGTGTACCTTTCATTTTAGCTTCAATCAGCTAAGCAGCCTGCTGGTGGTTTCTGGTGAATGTGAACGTGAATAGTCGTCTGTCTCTATGTGTCAGCCCTGTGATACATCGTGCAAATATGATAATTATCGTATATCTGGCAACACTGCTGCTCGCAAATTGGTCGAATGGGTGGTTGTGCGGAAAACTCCACCTCCAGAGAGGTCGCTTTTGTGCAGACTTTGGCTTCAAATTATGTCACCGGTGTAAGATGGCAGCAGCCATAGTGCATCATCAAGCAGACTTAGTGAAATAGTGAAAACATTTTTACTCGTCTAATTCCACAATTCAGCACAACACAGTTTCCAGTCTTTTCACATGTTTTCAGTGAGTATTTTCTAACATGTACTGTATAATGCGATCAGAATGAAATCAACAATTTTGCTTTAGCTGGACTTTACTCTGCATGCCACTTGGCTTGCTCCCATTGTAGGTCTATGACAATCACTATTAAGGCCAGTGTCTGCTTGGCCCTCATCACTTTGCTTGCAGCACTTGACAGCTGCTTTAGGAAGCACCTTTCATGGTTAAAGCAGCTGTGTTTAAAGTGAGAAAATGGCATTCTTGGGGATGAAACATTTTAAAGAAGCACAACTGGGATGCTTCACTCCATTGTTAGCATGAATTGTGTTCAAATTCTCAGAATTATCAGCCTGATTTGTACTGGAATAGATTTATAGTCATTATATACAAGAAAAACAAGAGGTTCTTGTACAGAGAGGTCGGAGCCAGACACGCCTATTATTCTTTTAAGGCCTGTCTGACACTTTGATGTAACACTGCAGTCTGAGCACTGTCTGTGATGGGTATCTTAATTAATGGAGCCAAATGTGTCCCTGGCAGCGACAATCCTGGAGAGTTACCTGGGAATAGCAGACAGACACAGTACACAAATCAGTCCGCTGTACACAAGGGCAGAGGCTCTGCTTTTTTCTGCCCTGCATACAACCAGAATTCTTTTTTTTTTGCCTTTGCCACAGGCTTTAATTCCAGTTTCTCTCTCCTGTGTTCCTTGTGACAAGGTTGTAGAAAAAAGGGGTTGCCATGGCAACGTCTCCTTCCCCGACTGTGGCTGAATTAAGCTTGTGACGTGCTCATTTCCTGCCTGTGACAGAGACAAAACAGGGAAATATTGTAAAACTGAGATCAAATATCAGACTTTAAAAGAAATCATGCATATTAATTATGCTGCACACAAATTGTTTTTTTTACAGCAAAAACTCTCAAAGCATTTCCACTTTGTAACTTGTCCTCCAGAGGCTTAATTGCTCTGGTGAATACAGACCTTTTATAGCCTGCATATGTAGCTCTGTTAGACTCGATACAAACACAAATGTTTTTCTGTCAGGGAACATTATCAGCAGTTGGCTTCAAAACGACCCACATCTGAACTGCTATAACAAGTCAGAACTGGACAGCGAAAGAGGAGGAGTGCCAACATCATGCTGCTGCTCTCTCGCTCTCTCTCTGACTTGTCGTTTCTTCCTCGCTCTCTTACTGGCTCCTTCTCGACTGTTTTCAGCCTGTGGTGTGTTAGCTGCCCTACTTTTAGTCAGACTGCATCACCACAGGAGATATTTGTTCCCTAAATGCATTCTCAAAATGTGTTAGAGCGGTAAGAACGCATCTCTGATGACTCACAGTCAATGTGAATGCTGAAATTGTCAATGTTGTCATGCAGGAACACTCGACATGGCTCACAATGAAAACAATTAGTGCATATGCAGGCAATGCCATATTATATACAATATCTACAGAGTTAGGAGGGTTAAAATGTGTTTCACTACAAATTACTACAAAATACATGCCCTAAAATGTATTTTTTTATCATATTCCATTAGATTACTCAAACTAAGTAACTTACTCTTAATACTTTGGGTTACTTTCAACTTTCTTGTGATCTCTCTCCAGCCAGTTGCCACCTTGTTAAGGTTTTTGTGGTGAAATGAGGAGGTGTTGTGTAGATAACTCTTGAATCATCTGTCCTTCGTTCAGTGCAGAATAATAGAATACATAGAAACAGGGCATCAGACAAAGTTCAGCTCAAAACAGCAGCACTGTGTTTGACGCTCACAGCCAGTTAGAGCATTCCAATAGAAAACAATGCAATCAAACTAACTCTTGTTCATGTTACATTCAGTTACATGGTGGAGCTAATTAAACAACGAAAAGAGTGTCCCTTGAAGTAATCCATTTTTAAAGACTAAAACTGTACTGTAATTAAATACGGAAACTCATAGTTTGTATTTTAAATACATAACCTAGTTTGCCCGCATATATTGTGTTAATCCCCTTAACCCTAAGTATCTAGTTTTCCTTCTCAAATTAAGCAAACAAACCTCTCTAAAATCATCATCCTGGCTTAAAGGCTAAAGACACAGAGCTAAAATAATGATCCACACTTGTAACATGAGTGCATCCTCGCTGTAGTAAGCCATTTTCTAGTATCAAAGCAGTGTATCCCACATGTCTCATTAGTGACCATAACTAAACCTGTGTAGCTACAACACCCAGCAAGCTGTTCGTAGCACACGCAATAAACAGCTGATCAATCAGAAGTTGGCAGGAGCCAGAGAACAAATCTAAAGGAAAGGATGAAAAAATGTCAAATATCAACGTCAACTTGCCGGAAAATAGGGAATGATAACCTACATCTGAGTAATGGTGATAACATGTTTGCAGCGCAGATCGGCAGTTGACCCACTTTCCCACTGCTGCTGTCAGTGACTCAAATACTTCACGATGCCAATGTAATCACGGTTCACGACTGGTCCAAATGGTGAATGAACTTTACATCATGTCCTTCACTCTGCCATCTTTCATGTTTCTGCTCAGAAACAACCCTGATTAGTTAATTCTGAGGTTATTAGAATAAGCAACAGCATTTTTTGTACTGTGTTTTTTTTTGTTTGTTTTTAATTTATTTGTTTGTGAACATGCACAGGTCAACCCAGATAAAAACCTACTCATGGGATAATGCACAGGTGGTTTTGGCTGGAAATAAGTGTGATATGGAAGAGGAGCGAGTGGTCTCCGTGGACAGCGGTAGACTGCTGGCAGAACAGCTGGGTAAGTGCTGGAGCATCATTTACCCCTCCATGTCTTTTGGGATATCATCAAAAATACTTCTAAACACTGTACATAGGTGTGTTAATATGACTTTAGGCTCTGGGGCAGCAGCAACTTCACAGGTCTATCAATGAACCTGCAAGATTCATCTGTGGAGAAACATTAATAGCTGGGCTCTACTGTGTCTCGTTTACTGTTAGGTTTTGCTGTTGTATGTGTTTTGGATCTCGATTATCAATTTTCATGCAAACAAAGCCTCTTTTGTACATAGCAAAATTCCATTAGGATTTGTTTTCTGAACCCCCAACATTAAAGTTTAAACTGCACATGCTTAACAGTAAACAGAATATGAAACCCATCAATATAAGAAAATACTTCAACAATAAGTCAAGGCAAAGTTAGGTCATCTGCCAGTAGGACTGTGTGCACAGCAGCAACACAAGAAGATCAGTCTTTTCGTCTAAAAGCCCCCAAAACATATCAAAGAACTGGTATAAAACTGAGAGAAAACCAGATATTGTCTTACCTTTCTGGTGGTCTTCTTTGCTGCTTACTCCTTGATTGTATCTTAAAAATTTACAGCCCAAAGAATGTCACGCTCAATGGACGTTAGGATGAGATGGCTCCAGGCCAGGTGCCAGGATGAAGCAAGCAAGGGGGCAGTTAAAAATTATGAGGTTGCAGTTTTGTTCATAAAATGAAATTCATTGATTTAACCATGCAGCAGCCTCAGAAAGGTTAAATAACACCAACATAAGGCTTTTATTTAAAATTAATAAGTGCATTGTTTTTAATCAGAACCTAGTACTAACAGAGTTCTAAATATTTTTTGAACAAATGAGGGATTTCTGTCAAAATCAGCAGCTTTGTGTGGCTTGTCAGCTTTTACTCTTTTTCTTTCTGTGTCTCCATCTGTCTATTGATCTCCTTCACTATATTTGAGTACCATAGACAGCAGGGCCCTTGCAGTCACATCTATCTTGGCCGAAAATTTGTTTTGCTATTTGTCTATACATGCATAAAAACCAAAAACTACAACTGAGGGAGCTAAGTCCCTTTCAGACCCCTCCTGGCTCAGTCTTTCTTGTTTTGAGGAATTCTAAAATGTGAGGATATGTTTTGTTTAACACTTTTCAATAACTATCAGAGCTTACCCTAAAAATAAAACAAAATCAGTCATGATTTTTGGCTTAGTCGGCCACGTCTCTTCCTGTTCTCATGTCACTTGTTTCCCTCTCTTTAAGGTTTTGAATTCTTTGAGACCAGCGCCAAAGACAACATCAACGTGAAGCAGACCTTTGAACGCCTTGTCGACCTAATTTGTGACAAGATGTCCGAGAGCTTGGACACTGATCCAGCGGTCACCACGGGAGCTCCCACTGCCAAACTCACAGACAGCGCTCCGCCCCTCCAGCAGCCCGGATGCAACTGTTAGTGACTGATGTCGGGAAGCAAAGGGAGGTGCAGCGCAGGTCCTGTAAGATGGTAGAGTGTGCAGAGTTTTGTTCTCCCTTATCACTCCTGCTAGCGCCGCTTCCTCTGGACTACAGTTCAAACCCTGTTTAGTGGTAGAATTACAAATTGCCGTCGTATTATCTCTCAACTTTATCACCTTATATCAAGAGCAGCGTAACCAGACAGACATGGCTATTGTAAAATGTGTAACATTACAGGATAACTAGAATATAGAGACACCATATTCTCATTCTTGAGCTAGTTAGTTAGTTTCTAAACTCAGTATGTTTGATAAGGCTGGAAATAGTCCATAGTCCATGATGTACAGGTAACCCTTAAGACCTTTAAAATCTTTAACACCTAGAATAAAATGAGGGATAGAGTCAGTGAATGCATTAGTTTTTATTTTTTGTACAGTATGTGTTTTCCTTTGATAGGATAAATTTGTCTCCTAAAGCTGCCAAATCTATGATTTAGTGCACTATAGGATGTAGCGGCTTTCTTTTTTGTTGTTGTAATGAGTGTGTGTCTGTTGTGTGACTGTACAGTAAGTGAGTGTGAGGTTGCATGAGTATTATGTCTAAGTTACAGATGAGTGCAACTTTGTCATCTTAAAAAAAATCATCTACCTTGGATAAAAAAGTGGCCTTTTGCATATTCAACTCGGCCTCTGTACGTTCCTCTGTCAAGCTTACTTTGGGAATGAATCCAGTATGTATAATGTTGATGTGATTTCACGTTTTGCTGTCTGTAGATGTGTGATTTCTCTTATATCTGTAAATCTTAAAAGCAACTATTTCTCCTTGCTAAGCCTCTAAGATGACCCTTTATAGTTTGCTGCGATGAGCATGCTGCCAAAACAGTCAATCATATGTGCTTTTCTAATCTAAAGATAGAGCCTAAACATCCTTAACTCTATATGATATCAATGATCCAGCATTTCATTAAATATGAATCTCACACTGACGAGGCACACTACAGTGTCTGATATACAACTGATCAGCTCTGGCATGGAATAAACAGCCATATATAATTAAAAAATATTGTTTAATTCAGCATGCTAATATTTCATGTTTGTGCTATAAAATTTAGTCCCTTCTTAAAGAAAAATCTTAGTAAGCTGCGTAGAAAATCATAAACAAACAGTAGTTTAAAATGGGGATGCAGATATAAAAGCAAATATGAGGCATAAGTATTTGAATTTTAACAGCTTTTGTATACTTTTTTAAATGTTAAACACTGCTTAAATATATAGCACTGAGATATTTTACTTTTAAAACCACACATCTAAATGTATTTGTACATATATATATAAAGAAATAGATTGGGGTTGCTGTTAGATGCATCAAATTCAATCAATTAAATCCAAATCAAGACCATTGAATTCATAGCATTTAAATATTTTACTTTGAAAAGCTATGAAATTAAATTTCTTGATCTGCAATTTTAAAAGCTGAATTTGATTTTTTTTTTTTTTTCAATGTTCATGAATTCAGAATTTAAAAAGTAGGTTCAGGTTGCTAAAGTTCAACTCAGCAAATTCAGATCCAGAAATTCAAGTTGAAAAACGTCCGCAATAAACATCTGAGCTTCAGGTCTGAATAGGTAATTGAGTCTTCAAAACAGCTGAAATTCAGTTTTTTAAATTGTTAAAAAAAAAAAACAAATAAGAAATTTCATATTTTAATTTTAAACAGGGGAACTCAGAAAAAATACGTTCAGAAACATGATTTTAAAAGTGAAATATTCAGCCCGTTCTCACTCACAACTCTTCAGATACCACCGCTTTGTCAGTGTCAGTCTCAAAAGAGGCGTCAGTATGACACACACCGGGCAACTACCATAATATAAAGGGCTAGAAAGTCCGTATGGGGTGGGCGGGTCCAGCAAACCCTGGATACAATGCATATAATAAGTTGTAAATTGAACTAAATTAAACTTCAACAACAGATCCATAATGATACCTAGCGCATAATATGTGGATGCAATCGGCACTGACCAAGCGGCAAGATTAACAAGTTGGGATGAGAGTTTGTTGAGATATTTCAATGCTATGAATTCAGTAGTTACTAATTTCACTTTTTAAGTATTCATCTGCTGTTAAAATTAAAATATTTACTTCTTGTATTTGCTTCCAAATGCAGACATATACATTACTCTAGTGGTTTTAATGATAACTTAAGTCCATATAGTAGCCTGTTAAAGTTGTAGCTTATTTTAAAAATCCAGAAAGCCTTTCAGTTCTGCAACTTAAAAAAAAAAAATGTGCCAAAACATTACAATTCCTTTAGCATTGTCAGTTGTTTGTTGCATAGTTGGATAAAAACTCCAAAAAAATGCATGAAGCCAGTCCTGACTTATCTATGTAGATTTATATAAAAAGATGGTGTATATATCACTCTGTGTTACAGATTTAGAAGCATTATCATAGCACTTGCTATGAAATGCAATGGGCCAATAAGTGCAATATTTTATGAATGAAACCCTGTACATAGTTTCTCCTGTCCTCGAGTACTCTATCTGCAGTGTGTGTGTGTGTGTGTGTGTGTGTGTGTGTGAGTGTGTGTGTGTGTGTGAGTGTGTGACAGTTTGGCTCTGAAACTGATGTACAATCCACCCCCCAAAGTGAGTGTGCTTCATTGCTTCATTCAGTAACTGCAGCCACTGAATGTGTGACTCGGTGTGTGTGAAAGTGTGTGTATCTGCCACACTGAACAGACAAATAATATAGTGTATTGTTTGTGTATACCTTTTGTACAAATGTATTCACGTACTATATGCTGTTCCTGCTAACTGTTGGGTGTTGATCGATCTTGTGTTATCATGTCAAAATGCAGTGTTATTGTGAACGATAGTCAGGGAGATAACTTAGTCCACGCCATAATATGCCATACTGTTGTAATTCCAAAAATGGGATACACATAAAGTAGTTGAAAGACCCTGCAGAGGCATATGTGTGTACACGTGCTTTGTGCGTGTGCATTTGTGTATGTGTGTGTGATATTATAATTTTATGCTAATAGCCATGAATAAATAATTGTATTGATCTCGAGTCATTTAATAGAGGAGTAGTTATGTGACGATGCCCAAACTGTCACTCTGATCAAATCTCATTTTAGAACACTTTACATATAACTAAATATATTTGTTTCTCAGAGTGCAAGCAAAGTAAGAAGTATGTTTTTGAGATTATAGGAAATAAATCAAATTCTATCAGCGGGTTTCTGTGTTCTCTCTCACTCTCTGCTGACTGTACACAAGCATGAAGGAGGGACGGGGTGGCTGCTGCCCTCAAACCCGGACCTGCTGTCTCTGCACTGTTGTGTTCTGTGGATGCAGCACAGACGCCTTGTTTTATTTCTAGGAAACGTGCACCACCTAGTGTTAGAGCGCTACACCTGCATCAAGATCTTAGACCTGCAGCTGATGAGTGTTGAACATTTGACATTATACAGTGTGGTGGTCAAATTCAGTGTGTTTAGCACTGCATTTGAATATAATTTTGGGGTACTGGTGTTTTACTCGACTTATAATTTATGATACTTTCTCCACCACATTTAAGAGGTTTACTTTCCTCCATATATATATATATATATATATATGTGTGTGTGTGTGTGTGTGTGTGTGTGTGTGTATAGCAGATTTCCATCAGTAGAAACTTGTGTTCATCGTTAAACAGGTTTTTAGCTGGATCTGTATTATCCACAGAGGTGTCTTCCTCTCAAAAATACTGCACTAGGTGACTAAAACTGATAAAACCGATAAAGCAGTTTTACGTAACAAATCAGTGGTTCTCTGACACTGTTCAGCAGTTTGGAGACGAGCCACTAGCTAAGCATCTGATATGTGTATTCACCCTATTTCTATGATAACTTAAGATTCAGATGTTCAAGAGGTTTTCATAAGGAGCCAAGTTATCTGCAGAGGTCTCTTGTCCAAAACAGATGGACCCAGTAATTTATATTGGTAAAAACACTAAACACAGTAGTTTTACATTTAAAAAAAATCATTTTTTTCTCATTTTGGAGGTGTATCTTACTACGGTGGCTGATACAAAAACACGAATTGTCCTACCTTGAGCCAGTGTTTGGTCTGTCAATTGTGGGTTACTGTAGAAACATGGCGATCTCCTTGGACGAGGACCTGCTCCCCGTGTAGATATAAGCGGCTCATTCTATGGTAACAAAAACACAATAATTCTTATTTTCACGTGATTATACACTAAAGACAACATAATTATTATAATATTTAATTTCTGCCATTATATCCCCTCTAAATCATACACATTGGACTTTTAATTGATATTCATTAAAAGGCAACACAACCTAAATTAAGAATTTCAGTGTGATTTTAATGGTCAAGTTAAGTTCAATTAATATTTGTAAACATGAGCCACTCTCAGTGTCACCTACATCTTTCATTATTCACTGTCTATCAAGTGTTTTAAAAGTGGGATATGTTCATAGTATAGGTTCAAACAGCTAGATGGCGCTGTTCACGTTGTTCAGGTTGAGGGAGGAGAAAAAGAAAGAGAGAGGGGAGTGGGGGGCGAGAAAGGACGGGAATTTTAAAGTGTGTCTTGGCTGACTGGACATGCACTGGAGTTACTAAAAGTTATGAGGAAGCCCAGGAGGGGACAGCTGTGACTGACGGGTTTTGGTAAACCGCCGTTCACTGGGGGTAAACCAGCTGTCACAGATGTTAAAAGGAAGTGCAGTGAGACAGGGACACACTCATCTGACACTAACCACAGCCTGACACCGACACACACACACACACGCTGTGTGATACGGGACTCGAGGAGACGGAGATGACGGCAGTGACAGGACACACGCTGCAGCGACGATCAAACTGATCTGATCAAACTAACTCAGCTGAATCACATAAGTGTCTGTTAACAGACTGATTTCACTGGAAAAAACACAGATAAATGTTCATGACACTAAGCAGCTGCTCTGTGCATAACATGCACACGGAGCTAACACAGATTAGCAAGCAGCGTGCAGGAAAATGTTTATGTGTTGCGAGGCAACAGCTGTCACGTCCAGCGGTTGCGGAACTATTTGTGTCGGCGGAGCCAAAAAAAAAAACCCAAAATATTAATTAAACAAACAAATCATCATCTGTTGTCGCTTGTCACAATTAACAAATAAAAGACGCTTGAAGGACTGTTGTATAAAAGCAATATTACACTCGGGGTGGTGTGTTGTGCTGTATATCATCACGGCTGTGATTATCTTATACTACCGAAACAGCCGTGATGATATACAGCACAACACACCACCCCGAGTGTAATATTGCTTTTATACAACAGTCCTTCAAGCGTCTTTTATTTGTGATGATATACAGCACAACGTCACTCCCTCAGGTGTGATATTGCTTCATTCAACTGAACAGCTTCATTAAAATGTTCACTTACCTGTTGCTGCATCAGTGAGCATCGTTGCTGCTTTATGTGTTCCTGTGCTGTTGTTCCCTCTCGTGCAGCTTCTCCAGCAGGTGTGCTGCATTACCTGACCAGCTGCACCTGGCCTGGGAGGGAGGTGCTTAAGAGCTCCCGTGAAAGCAGCAGCAGAGAGAGGCTTCTGGTGTGGGGACTGCTGGTCATGTTGCCTTTGTCTTCTTTGGTCAAGTGGCATAATAATAACCTCATGTTCAACAGTATAACACCAGTTGTGAAATCACACAATATACAGTCGTACCTTACTTGGGTATTGTAGTTTTAATGCTACTTATGCTACTACTAAAATGTATTTTTTGTTTTATTTTTTACCTCTACTAAAGGCCATAAAATGGTCTCAGGCCTGAATACATTTCTGATATACAATACAAAACAACCCCTCAGTTCATCTAGGACAGGTTTACTGAATGTTCCCAAGATCAAGCAAAGTAAAGCAATTTTTAGTTTCTATGCTCCCCACCTGTGAAACAATAGTACCTGTGGTCTGCTTTAAACTGTTTATTCATTTACATTGTGGCGTAAAACAATATAGTTCTCTAATTTTAAACTTTGTTGTTTACATGCAGTTTTTTTGATTTCTTAGTGTATTTTCCTTCATGTATTTCTATGCCTCCAGTGAAGCCCTTTAAATTGCCTTGTTTCTAAATAGAGTTATTTAAATGAACTTGCCTTGCATTGCTTTGCCTAAAATTCAGAGACAAATATTTTACTTTTACTCCACAACATTTATCTGACAACTTGTCACTTAGATTTTCATTTAATGTGTGATCATTATACAATATGTTGCATCATATTGAAAAGAGAAAAGTACCTTGCAGTTGTAACAGTAGTAGTACCCCCCCACACACACACACACACTTACAACATGGAAATACTGCTTAATCAGCAATGTAATGTGTGCGGAACATCAAGAGGGGCTATTCTGCAGCATGGGCACTTTAACTTTTGGTGGTACATTTTGCTGCTAGTACTTATTTACCTTGTGTAAAATTACAGGACAGTTACTTGTCACTAAGTATTTTTACATTGCTACATGGCTACAGGTAAAGGATCTGAATACTTTTTTGTAGACACCATATACCAAAGTGTATATAGAGACCTGTCAAATTTTATATATTGATCACTTCTTAACTGGCACTATTACAGTATCACATGTTACATATTCCTTTATGTCTTTATTGTACTTTCTTTCATATCCACAGTTGGTGACAAGTTGAAAAAATACAATAAATACTCGTATAAATGTCCAACAGCTTTACAGATACAAAAGCAGTGTGACAACAAATACAGCAAAGCAGCCTTTCTTCCTCCTCTGGGCTGCCGTGACAGCAGTTCCCTGAGATGAACAGCAGATAACGCTGTTCAGCGAGAATGAATGACAGAGCTGAATTTGCTGCTGTCCGTCAGCCATGTTCAAACACAGAAACACGCCAACCCCTGATAAACTCGGTTCAGCAAATATATCAGTTGGAAAATTAACTTATCAAATTAGGGGGAATCTGAAATTATTTGAAAAAAGATGGTCTAAGTGGTCGAATTATTATCATCTGGGAAAAAGGATTGAGTAGTGTGTATAAGTGTAGAATGTGTTGCTCCTTGTATTTTGTTGTTTTTTTTCTCTTCTTTTTTCTTAGCCCTTTGTTGCTGTACAGGAAAACTGAAATTATGAGAGGGGAAAGTTAAGAAACTATGAAATATAGCAGGCAGAATTTTAAATATAAAAAGGATCAAAGGTATTTTTTCTACAATTTAAAAATTACATTAACACTTTCAAAAATTACGCCTGTATTACAGCTACTGTATTTTATCATTTATTTATCATTATGGTTTGCTACTTTGATGTACCACTGGGTGACACACCTATTCACATTATTTTAAGAAGTGTCAGCAGTAATAAGTAAGATAAATTTAATGATATGACCATTAAAAGTGTTTTTGTTTTTTTAAATACACACACAGTGCACAAACACTGTGAGTATATTCAGAACAAAGAGTAAATTATGTTTTTTCTCCTAAAATGTGTATTAATATAAATATCTTTAAGAGCTAGAGTAAATCTAAAGCAGAAAAACTCGATACCACACTCATTGGCTAAAGTGTGAGACACACGTATCTCATACAGTAAGTAGTCTGTAGGGGGTTGCTAAATGCCAAATTAAGAAAGTGTACTAAGTATTTTTGAAAATGTCCTCTCAGGCTGTACATATGAACGCTTGCTTTGTTTTTTCTGAAACAACGACAATCACAAACCAGTGAGTAGGCAGAATCAACCCATGCTTTTATTTAATCCATTGCATATAAAAACTTTTTTTTCATCCTTTTTATGTTTTTTACATAAAGTTGTATGATCTACAGTGCTATCCAATAGACTGCAATTAACAAGGAATCCATTAAAATAACATTTTAATTGTCCTGTGAAACTTCCAGACAAGTTGGCATTCTAAAGACATAACCCAAAAAATAATTGTCCTGAAGACCTTTTTTTAAGTTACAGTTTGTGTTTTCCTTTCATACCATAAAAAATATAACACAGAATGAGAAAAGAACCCACTGTTTCCATTGGTCCAGGGCTGTTTAGAATCTACAGTATGTGTGTCAAAATAAGAGCCCCAGTTTTGGGACACTGATGCACTTGCCCCAAAACACCCCAATCCCACCCCACCCCAACCTGCCCTTCACTACAGAAATATACTAAACCCTTCTCCTGTCCAGGCAGAAAGATGTCAGTGGTTTTGGATATTGCAAGTAATGTGAGTGGAAGTGTGGGCCGAGCATAGATAAGCGACACACCATCAGTGTTTCAGCCATAATTAATGCAGCAGTGGCTGAACATGCAGATGTGTCTCAAAGTCTCCGTGCTTCGTAGGCCGCGGTCGAGCAGCAACGACACACTCCTGGTGCGCCCCATTCAGTGTTTGCAGCTGTGATACAACCACATGGATGCAGATGACCATGCAGCAAAGCAATTAGTTTACATCCTACTGGTTGTGTCACATCTTTGAGTGTAGTGGCAGGGCGTGAGGGAAGTGCGAGTTGTTCCGGCCACGTCTACAGCATATACGACTCTTGGACATCCGGCTACAGGCCACACATCACTCAAGTAGTACATCTATGACTTGTGGTTGACCTGAATCCCTGCAAGCTTCTGCACTGACGACATATTTTCTACCCAGAGCCGCTTTTTTTTTTTAGACCAATTTGGCTGTGACAGTAAAAAGGCAACATTTTTCAAATTCGCGACAGGAGATCAGGCCAACCCGAGCCAAAAGATTCACTAATGCAGCAAAAGAGAACTAGGAAATAAAATAGAAAATAAAAAGGCTAAAGTAAATGACATGCGTTGAATTTAAGGCACAGCCCATGGGCCAAGGAACAGTTTCTTTTTAAAAAACAATTTGGCTTTCCCCCTCTCTTCACTGAGCTAGTTCTCAGATAAGCAACATGTCGATGGATCATTTTTACACTGGAGCTCATGTGTAATAAACATTCTCTCAACAAGAGGTACGTAATACAGCCACACCATCACCAAAAGGGATGATAAGAATCAACCATTTACAACAAACGGCATTATGATAGTAATAACATTAATAATTATATATTATATACAGCACAATAAATATATGTTTGTAAACAGCGATAAAACCAGAAATTTTTATTACAGGTAAGGGCATTGGGTGAGGATGAAAAATAGAGAAAAAATGTTGGCACAAAATAAAGGATTAAATAAAAAGTTTGAAATGACACATAAAACAAGCACTCTTTTGAAAAAAAAAAAAAAAAAAAAGCAATGTGCAGTATTTCAAGTGTTTTTTTTTCATTTGTTGATTTTCTATATTTTATGTACATATAGAGAGAAAACAAAAGTATATTTGGGTATTGTAACTGCCAAGCCTTTACTGTGGTCTATGCTACAGTTAAATATTTACTGTACCACCTTATATTGCAAAAAACAACTCAACAAATAGAAAAATATACCAATAAATAAAAGCATCAGGTGTAAAGTGAAAAAAGATAGAAACATGGAAAAAGGAAAAGTCTTGGCCGAGGTGTAAGACAGCACTGTTCAAGCCTAAGTGTTCATGAGTGAGTGTTTTGGCGAGTTTAAACATATTAAAAATATTTAATTGGAGATATAGGAATATATCAGTGCATTAGAGTATCTACGTAGAGGATAGTGTCTTCTGATGACTACGTGACGGAGCTGATTGTCTTGTCGAAAACAAAGACAGCAACTTGGTTTAATGATGTGATGGCAAAATGAAACATTCTGACGAAAAATAAAATCGTAACGGTTAAAGGAGCAGCGTGGAGGATTTAGGTGCATTGAACGGTGAGGACTGCGGATTGCAACCAGCTGAAACTTCTCCCGGTTAGAACTCGTTCAGTGTTCATTGCTAAGGAGGTTTCGACCATGACCCGAATTATACAAAGAGGTCTCTTCCCTCTCTGAAACGAATGTACCAGGTGATTAAACCTGTTTGTAATTTAGGATCCTCGAGCAGACGATTTGCCGAGGAAATAAGGTAAGCCGCGTCAGTGATCTTTTTTAAGTCCCTACTTAAAACGTAAACGGAGAGCCTTTCCTGATTTTACTTCTATTCTAATTCCTTTTGAACCCTTTTTTGTTTCCCTGGTTTTTATGCGCAAAATCATTTTTTAAAAATTATCTGTTCTCCTTTTAAAGCTGTTGATTTTAGGACTTGTATGTTTTATTTTGCTGCACTTTCCAATGCATTTCTGTTTTTTAAAAAAATGTTTTATTATTATTGTTATTATTATTATTGTTGTTGCTGGTCTTGTTGTAAAACCAGTTAAAAGCCTGAATAAAGCAGTTTCAAGTTACAAATCAGTGTTTCTATGGATGCTGTTCGGCGCGTCGCAGACAGGCCGCTAGCATAGTACCTGTTAATCAGTTCTCACCTTTTTTCTGACCTAAGATTAACTTCGGCATTCAAGAGGTTTTTACCTGGAGTCAAATTATCCGCAAATGTCTCTTCCTCCCCAAAACAACTGGACCCTGGGATTAACATCAGTAAAAACACTGAATTTAGCACTATCACTTTTAAAATCTGTGTTTTACCAACACTGATCGGCTTGTTGCGGAGGGGCTGCTAACTACAGTGACTGATATGAAACATGAAAACATCCATGGCCCTATCTATAGCCAGGGTTTGGTTTGTCCATTCTGGGCTACTGTAGAAACATGGTGGTGCAACGTGGCAGACTCTACGGACGAGGACCTGTCCCCTATGCAGATATAAATGGCTCATTCTAAAGAAAAGAAAACAGAAGTCCTGTTTTTAGGTTATTATACACTAAAGAAAACATACTAATTGTATTATGTTTCTTTTCTGCCAATATCTCCTTCTAAATCCTACACACTGCACCTTTAACAGCAAATGAAATGGCTGAAAAGAAGCCGGTACGCAGCTGTTGGTGATGTGTACATCAAAGAGAACGGGCAAGAAAAATAAAAGAAAGGACAAAAAAAGCTTTCATGACGTTGGTATAAAATCACCCCAGTAATTTTTAACACCATAACTGTTTCTGTATACTCTGAACACTAATCAAGCTTTTAAAAAAAGGTGCTTTTTGTATCAACTACAAAGCATTGCATTGTCTCAGGATGTGTTCAAAAGAACTGCAGGCAACGATAATAAAATTTAAAGGCTTCCTCCACGTCACAAAACGATTTCAGTGAGAGGGAAGCTTAAGACTTCAGGCTCCTGCTTCCTTCTCAGTGAAAACTCTCAACAAAATAATATGGATAAATTCCAAACTTTCAGGACTAACCAAATGTGGGTATCATGGCATGGGAATAGTAGTATAAATGCTATTGGAGCAAGTGCAAACACCTCAGAACACTCCTAATGTCATCCAGCCTTCAAAAACACTGAATATCTGTGACACATTTCTCCCCTTAGGTTTCCAAAAAGTTCTCTAATCTTTGCTAACAAAAGAAAGCCTAGGATTGCAAAAGTAAATTCTAGAAAATATCTGAATCTTACATACAGTATGATACAAAAATTAAAGAGGTCTAGGACAGCATCATGGCTGTTTCGATTTTGAGCTTTGTATCAGTCAGGTTTTCAAGGAAGACTTCCACACATCAGAAATGTGTCTCGAAAAGCTCCCCAGTGTGCTGCGGCTTTCATCTCTGCGGTGGCGTCCCGTCAGGTTTTTAGCGGACTGGGCAGCATTAAACACCTCCTAATTCCCAGAGGGGAGGAAATGACCTAACCGAGAGGGAGATTCTCCTTGAACACACCGATTACCGTCTCTGCAGAGTATGGGCACTTGATAAAACACAGAAACTCTCAGGCAAGGCTGAGACGAAGCGGAAGGAAGGAAAAGGTGAAATGATGTATTGTGTGAACAGCTGAGCAGGACGGTAAGCTGCTCGTCCGTGTACGAAACTAAAGCTCGAAAAGGGGAGGTGTAAGAGAGAAATAAGGACACACCGCTTCAGTACAAACGGGAATGGAGAGGACTTTTCCTGAGTGCAAAAAAACTTGAAGAAGTACCGGTGGGCGTGTCTGTACGAAGCTGACAGGAGGAGTGGCCAAGGTGGAGAGCAGCGCACGCTTTGGAACCATAAACATAGATGTATAAAAAACACAGACAGACTCCACAAAACCCAAAAAATATTCTATAAATAATCATCTGTCATTACTAAGAAGAACAGTTAATCAGGTGCTGTCCATAAACTGCTATGTGTTTGAGGGTTGCTCTTTCTCCTCTTCCTCCTCCTCCTCTGCTACCTCTTCCTCTACCACACATGGTTGCGAGCAGGGTGTCTCCCCCTCCTCCGCTACCTCCTCCTCCTCCTCCTCGTCCTCGTCCTCCCCCACCTGTTCGTCCAAAGGAATCTCTGTTGATTCAGAGTCCTGTGTACAGAGTGTTTTAGAGTCCGTACAGCTGTTTTCCTCGTCTTCCTCCTCCTCCTCCTCCTCATCTTCCTCCTCCGGCTGGCTGCCGCTGTCTTTCTCAGTGTCCGACTCCCCGTCCTCCTCCAGGGTGAGCTCAAACTGGAACTTGTCCCCTCCTGGGGGTCGAGTGCCATCCTCAGGCTCGTCCAAGGCAGGAGAGGGGCTCTGGGGGATGGTGCTTTGATACCACTCCCTGTTGTCTTCCAACGTGTCCAGGATGTCCTGGGCGTCTGGGTGGACCAGGTCAGCCCACGTCTCCCACAGAGGGTGAACGATGTAGTCTATGAAACCAACCTGCAGGACGCACGGGCAAAACACAGCCCATTCAGTGTGTGTCTAAGCAGAGCACGCATGGACATTTACAGTAGGACTACAACTAATGATCATTGTCACTGCTGATTCATCTGTTTATTATTTTCACGATTTATCAATTAACTGTTGGTTTATAAAATGTTACAAAAAAGTGAAAAAAATGTCAATCAGTGTTTCCTGTTCGCAAAAGATCACATCCTCAAATGTCTTGTTTTGTCCACAACCTAAAGCCGTTCAGTTTACTGTCACAGCGGAGTAAAGAAACCAGAAAATATTCTCATTCACAAAGCTGAAATCAGAGAATTTTTTTACTTTTTTTTCTTAATATGTGACTAAAACCAGTTAATAGATGAACAAATGAGTTGGTGATTAACCCTTTGAAACCTGGAGCGACATCACTTTTTTTTTCTGTGCTGCCTTCACATGCCTTTCACAAGCATTTAAACCTTTCAACTCTGAGCAATTTCTTTCAAAAACTTTGGGGAAAAGTCAATGAGCAACATGGTATGAAATGTTGCACAAACTGCACAAAATTAGTAGATTTAGAAAATGATCATTATTTTTTTAACAGCTACTATTATTATCGTTAGATATTTGAAATTATGTTACAGAAATATTACAATTTTACACTTTTTAAAAACGTTTTCTATTTTTATTTGTTTTGTTAATTTTCAGGGTTTTTTTTGTACTTTTTACTAATTTCTTTCTCATTTTTGAGTCATTTCTTCTTTTCTCGCTCACTGGCTTCCTCCCAAGTTTTTTTACGCATTTAGTTTAATAGTTCACAACTAATCCATAAATCACTGCAGCTCTAACATGCAGTACATTTGAGTGTGTATTACCTGGCTCTTTTCTACTGAGGCGTTGTGTTTGTCACACATAGGGCTGATCTCCATGCCCCTCTCTCTCTCTCTGTCGCCCTGGCTGAAGAACTCCTCCATGATGCGGTCCGTCCACTGCCGATACAGCTGGAGAGGCTTGGTGGGGTTGCTCAGATCTGCACAGTGCACCATGTTCTGTAGAACCTGAATAAAACAAAAAAAAACGGTCTGAAACATGGAGCTCGTGATGACTGCATGTTCCATGATTTTAGGTAGGGTGAAGCATAAAGGGGCTCGATTACAACATCATTTACAACAGCGAAATGTCAGGATGAAATCACGTGATTTCAATGAAATAGTTGTGATTAGTGGATTTGCTTGCAAAGGTGAAGTAAATTTGTGTTTTCAGTGTTCAGAGTTCAACTTGATGAACTTTGATGCAACTCTAACCAACAGCAAACCTGACCTAGCTATAATGCTGCTGTGTTACATGACTCAGTTCGTAAGGACACCCAATCAAATTTTGCTGTGCCATTCTGTGGAGTGACCAGGAGGCACTAATGGTTTGTTTCTCTTGAGAGGTGAGAGGCTTACAGAAGCCTAAAGGCCTTTACATACTAGAGGCGTGACAAATAAATGAAAAGAAAACTATTTATACTAGCAGCAGTGCAAATTTGTGACTGGTACAACACTCGTTCAATAACATTTTTAAAAGGATTACTACCAGCTCGTTCTTCAGTAAAAAAGATAACATTTTGAGGTCCTTGTGGGGATGCTTGTGCTGTATCTGAGGAGGCAGAGGACAAACTACCGAGATCCTTTTGAGCTGGAGCCGCACCGGGCAGACTGTTTGAGCTAAATTTAAAAAATATATATAAAAAAGAATGACTGTATTTTACTGAGTTTCCTTTTAGTAAAAAGTTCAGAATTAATTTGTGTTCCCTCAGATAAACATTTATACAGTGTATGTATCTATGGCTTTTATTGTGAAAGGTAAGGATGGTGGAGGTATAGCTGGTATGCGCTGCGTTTCTCAGAGCAGAAAGGAGTAATTACGTCTGCCCTATAGGTCCACGCTATGGAGTCTCCTTGTTGTTGTCGTCCAGCTCAACAAGACTGGTTGATGCCTTTGTTCGCAGTGCAAAAGCTCAGAAAAACATATCTTGTTTTAGATGAAAAATACATTAAAAAAATATACTGATGATCAAATTCATTGCAGGAGAAACCTCCCCCCGGTGTGTGAGGGATTTAAATATTGCAGACTCTTCAAGGGGACGCAGGTATTCTTTCAATATACAACACATCGCCCAAACACTGAGATGCAAACTTGTCGTTACTGGTAAGCAGCTTTATTCTGACCTGTATCCTGTCAGAGTAGTTGTCCAGCAACAAGACGCCAGAGCTGGTCACCTTCTTGGTTTCCACCATCGTTTTCAGATCAGCCAGTAGATTCATGTGCTTGGACATGTCTGTTGCTAGCACCTGGAAATACCCACACAGTCTGTTAGTATCTAATACAGAAATGATGATGCCGTGCACATAATACCGTCATCGTTATATATTTTTTTCACTTACAATGTCAATGACCATCTTTCGCAGTGATTGTCTTTGTTTTTTGGTCAAGTTTTGGAAGATGTCACAGTTCTCCTCTTGTAGAAGCTTGAAACCGACTGCTAGATGGTGGTTCTCCAACACTGACGAGTCATTGTACATCAGTGCGAGCTCTGAATCTGCAAGGAGGACACAATTGATCATTTGCGTTAGTGGAAAAGTTGTTTTTCAGGTTTTAAGAAAAAAAAAATCTGCATCGTTACTATTGGAGGCAGAGTAGGTCCATACACTTGTTAGAAATGTAGGAGGGGCACTTCAATGCATGCACTTTGGTTAAACTCCAACATCTAAAACTTCTGAATAAAGATTCACAGCTATATTATTGATGTTATAAGCACGCATTTAGCACTTTGTCAAAAACTTTATTTTTGGGAGATAGTGGGTTCCTGTCAGCGATCCCTTGACACTTGGAGAAATGGACCCAGATGGCAATAATTATTGGACAGCAGAATACGCTTAGGTACTGGAAAAAACCCGAAGCACCTGCTTTTCAGGACTGGGTCATGAGAGGATGTCATGTAGGAATTGTAACAGAGCAGAAAAGTAATGACTCAAGTGTGGGTGATATATTGCTTTTATAAATACACAAAAGAGAGAAAAAGATAAAAGCAATTAAATAACAATAACTGTCAGGTAGATTGTATGTGTGTTTTTTATGTTCTTAAAAGTCCTCATCTGTTCTGAGGTTTAATATATTTGTCTATTTTATTTCATTTTTTTCTTTTCAATGAATCCAAGCTTCATATGCGCTCAGTGACATGTTTCATCCATGCCTTGCTCCGTGAGTGGCAGAAGAAAGCCCCAGCGTGTTTTCCGCTGAGAGGTTTCCCCACTCTGGGTCATTTGAAGGTCCTCTCGCTGTATTTGGATTTTCCATTAAGATGCATTAGTCTTGGCCACAGTGGAACAGAGCGGCAGAGGGGAGAAAGGAGATCCTGCTCTGTTGCTCTGTGGCTGACAGAAGATCAGTCTGGTGGCTCCTAACTAGGATGACTCACACTGCCTTTACTGCAGGGATTCCCCATTTGGGCGGCTTATGGGAAGCACAACACATTTTGTGTGTTGAGTGTGTGAGACGGTGCAGTGTCTTTTCTGTTCTGATAAGGCATTACTAACAGCCTTATGCAACGTGCACATTTGTAATGGTCTCCTGAATGGCTGTTTGAGGCCATACCCAGTGGATATAAACTCTATTTGTTTGTGTTTTTCTCTAAATTGCCAAATCAAGGTGATATTTGTGGCACCTGCAGCGATCAGTGAGTGAGTCAGTTAAAGCAGAGAGATAGCGGAGGTTGAGTCTCTGGCTCGAGGACACTTCAGCTCCAAAAACAACACCATGAGCGCTGTAACTCTGGTTAAAGGCTCAGGTCAGCCATTTGCATCACTAACCTTGGTGGGATCTAGTCAGTCAGATAGTTTTGCCTCAGTTTTTCCCACATTTTAAGATATCTTGTTTTCTGCCTCCATTTTTACAAAGGACGTGAACAGATTTTTGTTTGTGATGCTGACAGCAAGAAAAAAAAAGGTAAAAAATAGGTACTTTTAAAGATTTTTGTTCACATTGTGTTTTATCCAAAGTAACGGAGACACTGATTCTGAAAAGATACACGATGTTGCTGTAACTGTTTTGTAAATAACTTTTTAAAAGTAATAACTATTTGACATTCGAGCACTCTTGTACCCGTAGTACTCGAGAAACGGTCATGATCGCGAGACCACTTTCTGAAGCTCTCGTCAGACAAAAATGTCTCTGGGTTTTATTTCAAGACCAGTCAAAACCACAACTGCTGGAAAATCACAGAAATGCCTGTGCAAAAAAAAGCATGGTTATAGATGGATGGTTTTATTGATTTCAACCCCTTAGTGCTAGTTTGCATTTGTTTGCTCATAGTGAACAAAAGAAATTTTCCTCACTTAAAATTCAACTATATATACACACATATTACAATAAAGGAGTTAAATGAAGAGAAAGCTTTATTTTTTACTATCGGTGTTTTTATGTGAATGTGGATCTTTCAGATCACTTTGAGGAGTGCCTATGGTTTGCATGTTCCACATTTTATCTCAGTCTGTGATTAAGTTGTGGGACTCCCACTGACCTAGTTTTGGTCTCGGTTTTTTGTGGTCTTGGCTACAACACTGCCACTATCTTAACTGTTTCAGCAGTTCAAATAGGTCTAGTGTGATAGATGACATCACAAAGATGGCCACAAAAATGTCCGTAAGTGTAGATGAGATTAACATAAATGTGTGTGCTGTTGTTAAATGACTGCAGCAGCAACAACAACTACTTCAAAAAAATTTTTTTTTGCACCAGTATGAATAACCTGTCTGCGTCTACATCACTGCTGATTGGTCAGGGCAAAATAAAACCGCCTTCCAAACGGAGAACTCTCAAATGTAAAAAATAAAGTGAAAACAAAATTCAGTCTGATTAGTGAGCTAGTTGTATTGAGGGTGGAGGCCAACAACAACAATGATGGATACCTCACAAGCAAAAACCACCTGCAGCTGTCTGCATGGTTAAATACGGCAAGAAGTGAAGGAGAAAATTGTGATTTATTAATCTGTAGTTTTTGTAATTCGCGTGGCATAGTATTATCCCCCCTTTTTACCCCAACAGCAGCATTCAGACATCACAATATGTCAAACAGAGGTTTCCCTCTGCAGTGTGGTTTACTATAGCCAAGTCTTTTACTGAACAATCTAGTGTTACAAGGAAAAGGTACTATTGTGGACTGTATTGATTTCCTCTGTGAACTCCTCTTCCTTTGAATCATGAGTCTTCACGTCTGACTAAAAGCACAAATTGGCACGTATGCATGCGCATAATATGCATGTGTGTTCTACTTTGAACATTTCTGCCACACATGTAGAGTAAATGAGCATCAAAGTTTGGTTTATATATTAAATGTCATATATGAGAGAAAGGTTAACCTTTGAAACCTTTCATGTGCTGCTATCAGATTATTTAATCCTTTGAACCCTGAGCTAATGGGTGCAATCTTTTTGAAAAACGTGAAAAAAGGCAACTAGCAACTTGAAGAAATGCTCCACAAGTTGCAAGAAATTGGAAGATATTTTTTTAAAAGCTAGGGAAAAAATGTCTAAGAAAAAATATAGGGAAAAACTATATTAAATTTATCAGAATGAAATATTCAAAATTCTATTACAACATCATTATATTCTGTAAGCACTTTTTTCAGGTTATTAAATGTCTTTCTTTTTTAAAAACATTTTCTCTTTCTTTTTCAAAACTAATTTTCAGGTAATTTTCCTTTACTTTTTACTTATTTCTTGCTCATTTTAAGGCCGTTTCCGCTTTTGTTGCTCATTGCCTTCTTCCTATGTTTTACAAGAAATCAATCCAATTTGTTCAGGCTTAAAGGGTTAATTATCTGCAAAGTGTGTGTGTGCGTGCATGTGTGTGTGAGGCAGAGGCTACAGTGTGTACGTTCCCACCTGGGTATCAGACTGTGAGTGTGTTTGTGAATACGCACTAATGACACCTCTGAGCCACTGACATAGCTGCTCAGACAGCGCCATTTTTAGACTCACTGGTGTTGATGAGGAACTGGTTGGAGACACCAGGATGGTCCACGTCGTGAATTGCACTGGCAAAGATGGCAGCTAGGATCTCAAGGTCCGTGAACACAGCCTGGGAGAAAAAGGAGCGCAGAGTGGAGCAGGGAGGGAGGACATTGATGAGAGAATCAAATCGTTGGACAAAAATGTCCTTGCAAGTAATAGCCATTGATTGGACTTTGAGCAGCAGTTTGATTGAAGCTGATTGTGGAAGCGTGGACTGCGTGTTTGTGTGTGCGTGTGTCAGTGCATGTGTGTCTATTTGCTTTCACATGCGGCTCACCTCGAGGGCGGGGGTGGATAGCAGCACGTGCGTTGACTGGGTGACGTCAGCAGCATGGATGTTGTTATGGTAGGCCACATCGCCATGATAATGGTCTTCTAAGGTCATCAGGTATGTTATAAAGGTGTCAAGTGGAATTTTAAACGTTTTTAACAAGTCTCTCTCCTACAAACAGCAAAACACAAAAATTCACCATCGAAACATTTTGAGGATTTAACAAGCATTTGTTTTGTAGTGACAGATTAAGGCAAAAAGAGGCGACGGTCGATACCTGGAATATTGTGTACATCATGACTGTCAGCGGCCGATTCCCAGAGAACTCTGAGATTTTAAAAACGTTAAGGCCCCATTTATTCACATGCTCCAGCTCCTGGAAAAAGGGATTACAGACACAATTAGAAACAAAACACCCCTTTTTCCCCTTGTTATCAGTTCCTCCCTTCCTATTCCAAAGTACATTTCAGACAGCAGGGCTCCCACAGCTTAAAGCAGGTTAAATTTAAGACTTTTTAAAATGCTATTCTGAATAAAATTTCAGCCCAAATTTAAGTCCTGGTGTCAGCCATGCCACAAAATCTTAGTTAAATGGCCAATGTTTATTGAATTTGCAGTTCCCTATACTGTACCGGCTACAGTGACAGCTAACTAGCAGACAGCAGATCCTCTGCTCTGAGCATCGTGATAAAAAAAACCAAAACAAAACAAAAAGAGTGTTGTTGGTTCCACTATCCCGATCTGCATGTCATTTATGTGAGACGCATTTGGAAAATATAAAACAACCAACAACTCAGCAACTACTTTGAGATTTTATGACGCAACTAGGGCTGCAGCTATGGATTATTTTAATAATCAGGTATTCTACTGATTAATCAATCAATAATATAAATAATCAATCATATAATCAAGGAATCAAATAATCAATTTCTTGCTTCATTAATGAGCAGCAGTTAAAATATAAAAGAAAACAAAGAGATGGGTCCTTAAATGAACACCTAACTGGTTTGCTTTTTAGAAAAATCAACATTATTACTTACATTGCAACAATAAATAGGCTTGCTTTTGTATTGCTTTTTGGGGTATTTTACACTGTACAGGTGTGTGTTTGTCATAATAACATGAATGAAGCTCAGGCTTTCACAAACGGACTGCAGCATTTTATTTTCTGTGCTTGTTAACACAGTGATCAGTAAAAAGTTGCAGTTAATTTGCATCAATGATTTTTAGTTTCAGCCTTAAAGGCGACATCAAGAAAGAAAGATTTTTAAGACTTCTCAAAGACTGACTTCAGACTTTTTAATATTAATTAAGGCCTTATTTTTAGATTCATGAATTCAATGCCTTTTAATACTTTTTAAGGATCAACAGAAACCCTGAGACAGCGTGCTCTGAAGTTTTGCACAGTATGTGTACATTGTTTATCAGGAAACAAAAAAAGCACACCTTAGCGAGTTCATCCTCTGTCTCGGTCTTGACTCCGAAGCGAGGGATATTAGAGTTTGTGAGGCTGGAGGAGTGCTGCAGCTTTTTCACCCCGCTGATCTGAGACATGGGCTTGTTCTTCTTCTCCTTCTCTTTCTGCGTCTGAGGGGATGGCATTTCCACTTCATGTTGCTTGTCTGGAGGGACCCAGTAAAACATAAGCGGACAGTGAATATGAGGATGATGATGCACACTTTATTTTGAGTTTCTGTTTCAGTGTTTCAAACTAAAGTAAGTTTGGGAAGTACTAAGCTTAATTTAAATTATACTGTGTGAGTTGTGTGAGAGTTTGTATATGGGTTTTTTGACATAGTTTTGCTGTTGTTATCCCCTTTGACATCAATTCATCAAGAATTTTCTCAGTTTTTGCAAAAACTTTCTTCACAAAGTCAACATAACTGTGTGAGCAACTGATGGTCATTTAGGAGGTGAAGTATTCCCTTTAACAGGGTTACAGAAAAATGATGCATATTTCATGTGTTTGGCCAAACTCGACACAACAGACTCACTCTGAAGTTTGGTAACATATTAGTTTTTTTTAATTCCAAACCAGTAAGTCCATCTGAATCATCACTTACCGAGGAAGGTGCTGGAGATGAACTCAGACACCTGGTTCCCAGAGCGGCTCATCTCTGATAGGTGAGTCAGCTCCCTGTTCAACATCCTCTTGAACTGAAAGAGGGACACACGCAGAGAGAAGAGGGGTTTCACAGTGTGTAATACAGGGCAGAAAATCACTATATCCTTTTTTTTTATACAGCTGGTACTAAGAGGTAAAATACTCACATTTACATAAATCTTACCCAAATAAACTATGCTCATTTTACTATAAATGTTCTCAAAATATGTTTGAGACCACTATTACAAAACCGTTTATTAGCTAAAAAATACATTTTCACAATGAGAGTGAAGGAACAAAGTGCTTTCACAAACACTCCTGCTGGCTGCAGCCTGTTACTAACAGACTCTTGAAATTTCCAGTCACATCACAAGAGCTGCACCCAGGGACATCAACAATTCTGACACACACACATTCACACACGCACACAGCGGGTCAGAGGGCTACTGCCAGGGATGTACGTAATAAGTAACCCAATTTCTCAGTTTCTTTTTCTCAATTCCAGTTTTTCTCTGCCTCACCGCCTGCTCCTCCCTGCCTCTACCTCACCCCTCCTCTCTTCTCTTTCTCCTGTGCCTAATTGGAGTGGCAGACCCAAATTTAGCTCCTGGTTTTTGATTTGAGGACTAAACTGATTGACGTTGTGGAGGAGAATGCTTGAAATCAGGGATTTTCCAAAGTGAGTGGAAAAACAATCGAGTCACAAAATGGTTTACCTCTTAAACAAATTTGCTGCATTGTCTGAATCATTCTGGCTGTGGTCAAAATGCATAATGTATGTATATTGATTACATATATACCTACATCAGTATTGATCACTTAAAATAGACCATTACAACACTGCAGAGTGCTTAGTACTGCGCAATTGTGTATTGACATCCTATTGAATAACACCCATGGGCAAAGGACCATCTGTAGTGTGCTTTTGTCAGGTAATAGTGACCAGAAGAGTAGAAAAATCGACACACGCTATGTAGAGCCGTATTTAACTTATTATAAAAAACAAATAAATGAAATGTCAGTGACATAAGATCCCTGAAAAAAAGAGTCAGAATCTAAAGACATTTGCTTTTTTAAATAAAAATTAGGGCTAACCTAAAAAAAGAAACATCCCTCATTACGTCAAACAAATATGGAGCAGCTCAAGTACCCAGAGGATTGTTGACCTAAAAAAAGTCTTTACAGAGCTATGAGAGATACTGATTTATTCCATCTAAGAGCCTTTGTGGAAACAAAAATCCTGAAATGTCTGACAAGCATCTAACTGTTTACAGGTGTGGCAAAGGTGCCTTCGCTTTTAGATCCAAACTCACTTAAAGTGAAACTTTGTCTATTCTTTACCACTGTAAAATCCAGCTATGTCCACATCTTTTAAATACAGTGCAAGCACCATCTGCTCTCCCTATCACAGATACATCAAAATGGATGATGGATCCAGAAATGTCACACCTCCGAAGCATTGTTCAACGGGCGACATGTTGGCGAGGAGCTACACAGTATGCGCTTTCTATTTGTGGCCATGTAACCCTGCATTCACATCTGTGTCAATGATAACCCAAAAATAATTACAAAAATAAGTAAATTAATACTGCAACTCTCTGGAAATGAATTTAAACAATCACATTAAAACAGGTACAGAAAAAGACCTGAATATTTAATTCAAACAGACTAATCAGACACCACATCTTACCTTTATATATCCCCAGGACACAGAGAGCAGATAATTTGCTTCAGGCATTTTGACAAATCAACAAAGCAGATCCAGAAACAGAAAGGTTTAAAGCCGAAAATACAGTTCAGGTGATGAAAGCATTAGACAGCTAGTGAAACAAAAGCAGTCCACAGCTCTCGCTACTAAAACACTTCAACCTGAAGAGCCACAAGAGCTTGCTTCAATGTCCATAAATGAAGCATCACGTTCCCATCCTGGGAATGTCCACAGAAAAGAGCCCATGTTCCGGGAAGCAGAGAGGCGAAGCAGATTCTGAGCGAGGAGCGGGAACCTGGCTCCCCAAAGATCCGATGGGAGCATATCGTGACCATACACACTGTGATACACACTGACATGCGCACATGCACACTCAAACACACACACACACACACACACACACACACACACACACACTCAGGGACACACTGCTGAGGTTGTGAATAATTGATGATGGTGCTGATGCTTGGTAGATGCCAAAGCACCAGGACAGCGAAAAAAATAAATAAATAAATAAAATTCTGTCAACAGCTCCCAAACTGGGCTGTCTGCCTGCCTGACTGCCTGCCTCTGTGTGTGACACAAGCTCCCATGTGAAGAGCGCAGGCTGCTTCTCTCGCTGTGTCACATAACAGCAGCAAATCAGGGCCCAGATATGGAAGAAGTGTGAGCTCATCATCACCACTGATTGGCTTGGATTGGAACAGACTTGAGGTCACCTGCTGTGTGATTGGCTGGGACCGAAGTCTGTGGAAAATGTACCCCTCGCTTTTCCTTCCATTCCTGCAGTGTAGCGGGATGTGGTTTTGCGCGTGCATGTGTGTGCACATATAGTGCACCTTTGTTTGTGTGCACACAAGATGTATTTACATCACATGCAACAGTATGTGTGTGTATGTGTTTGCGTGTTGAATGATCTAACCTTCTGCACAGTATGATGTACAAGCTCAGGATACCTCATTCAACATGAGACAAAACAGAAAAACTGAGGTCAGCTTTCACGCCGGTGTTCATGAGAGATGAGTCACAGCAACATCACTGTTGAGATGATGTCTTATGTGAAAACCAATTAATTTTTTAAAAAGAGTGAGCGTCACAGTTATCTAAAGTGGGCTCAGTAGGACAGAAACTGAAAGCACTCTTTCAACATGAGCTGCTGTGTGTGTCAAGAGGTTTTCGCTGTAGTTGGAAACAAGGACCAAACCTAATTGAAGGAATAGATTCATGGAACTTTTCCATCCGTAACAGTGCGAATGAATGGTGTATTTATACAAATCATACTCCATGAACATATTAAATGTCTCTGGTAATAATTTCTACGGCCACTAATTCAATAGCATGTAACCAGTTACCATTTTACCCTCTGAAACCTGGATTTTCATCACTTTTCTTGACCATTTACATGCCTTTAACAAGTTTTTAAACCTTTGCACCCTGAGCTAATTGGTTTGAGCTCTTTCAGAAACAAGGAAAAAAAGGCAATGAGTAACAAAATTTTTAGATTTAGATAATTATTTATCATAACTATTATCTGTTTTTTATAGGCTAGGGTAAAATGTCAAGAGAACAACATATAGAAGCATAAAATTATTTCACAGAATTATTATAATTTTAAGCTTTTTTTCAGATAATTTCCTTGCTTTTGTTTGCTGTTGTTTTTGTTTTCTAACTTGTCCATGTTTTTGGTTTGTATGTTTGTTTTGGGTTTTTCAGGTAATTTTCTTGTACTTTTTACTAAGTTCTTGCTTATTTCTGGGTAATTTCTTCTTAAGTTGCTCATTGCCTTTTGCCCATGTTTGAAAGAAAATCGAGCCAATTAGACCAGGTTTTAAAGGGTTAAGATGTACTAATCAGGATTTTCCCAAAAAACAATGTCATACAAAACAGCTTAATCTTGAATCATGGATCTTAGTCAGGGGTACCAAACATATGGCTCATGGACCAGAACTGGCATGCCATACAGTCCAATTCAGACACCTAATATTGATGCTCTTGTGAAGACTAAGAGGTGCCAGACCAATTTAAACAGTGGAAAACCTTCATGTAAAATGCTGCTTCAGAGGTTTTGCCACCCTGAAAAAAAACGAATGAATAGTTATTGTGATCTTATTTGAATATATTAAACATTGTGCAAAATAATTTCAGCCAGCAGCTTCAGTAGAAAGAATCGTATCAGACTTCTCAAACTCTATTGCTAAGGCACTGCCAAAACTTTAGATATGTAAATAGTTTGAAAGGCAGGAGATACCTTAACCTGCCTCCTCAATAACTTTCATTTTAGTTTGGTGTGGTGTTGCCAGCATTGCTACACAGCAGTGAAAATGTATGGGAGAACACACATGTAATCACAGTGAACAGTAGACTGAGTAAATGTGGAAAAACTAATAATATATTTTTGAAACTGCATTAATTTTCTTAAGACATCTCTGGCTGTTCATCATCTGTTTTGTGAATGGATGAACAGTTTCAGGATGTATTTCTATAAACTAATGTGTTGTTTTTTGTAGATTACTATGCAATAGCGTTACTGGTCTGACCCACTTGCGATCATATGGGGCTGTATGAGGCCAATAAACCATAATGAGTTTGGCACTCCCTTTCTGTAGCTCAAAGCTGTGATTCAGAAGGGAGTACACCTCGTCTTTCTTTCTCTTTGTGTGTGTTTGGGCACATATGTGCATGTGTCATGTGTCTGTGATGGTCCAGTGGCCACATGGATTGAAAAGGGACCAAACCTGTCTCTGCTTACTTTACACATCACCTCTCCAGCCAGCCTGGCACTGTGAGTAATTTACAGCTACGCTAAAGCAGATGAGACAACAGGCTAACTGAGATCCAGCAGCTTTGATTGACTCCAAGCCAAGCAGGCCAGCACAGGCCCGGGACACACACACACACGCACGCACGCACGCACGCACGCACGCACGCACGCACGCACGCACACACACACACAGTTTACTCCCTGCAGAAGTATACAGCATACACAAATTTAACGCCCACAGACACCCCTCCCATCCAAACACACTCGCTCTCACCGTCACACAAACACACACACACACACACACACACACACACACACACACACACACACACACACACACACACACACACACACAATGACAGCTCAGCCAAGAGGTGTGAACACAAACTATTGGGTAGAAATTGGAAAGTGTCACACCAAGCTTAGCTGTGACATGTGTGTAATTTGTTCTTTGGCAAAGTGACCAAAAATATCTACTCCCTTTAGTATATAGTTCCTGACATCTCCAGATCTCTGTTGCATTTGTTTCTTTTTTTATATTCCACATTTATTCTGGTGGCAGACACCCCCTCTCTACAGAATACAGACAGAGCAAGTACTGTCTAATTGCTGCTACTGTTTTTAATGAATGTGTCACTGACAGTGAGAAGTAGGTCTGCTGTCCATTCATGACCTTAAGAAAACGTGGAGCAGGATATCTGTACAGCATGTAGGAAGCTAAACAGTAAAGGTACAGGGTTACTAAGACTTCAGTGCAATATACAAACAAAGAAACTATTACTATACCTGAAAGATGCAGAGATAAAGATATCAAATTGACAATGAAGTTAGGCAAAGAGCTATTCTAATCAATAGGGATACTGACGTACAAGAAACCTTTTTAGTTTAGAAAATCCAAAATCTTTCAGCAACTTGTTGTTACTGGAGAATGATTTCAACCAGCAAATGTAAGACAGACAAGTTACTAACAAAATAATGACCCAATAGAGCGACTTCTCCTGGCTGAAGTAAATCTCACTTAGAGGAGCAGTAAATAGTAAAGTGCAGTAAAAGTCCAAAAGTATATAAGGGTGGTATCTATACTGATCATGTGCTGCTTTCAACCCAAATAAGCAAAAGCCAAAGTGGGAGCACCACAAATGTGGGCAAATGTGGGTTGTGTCCGTAGGTGCAACATTGTATATATCTAGAAAAACAACTTACAAAGGCAGTAGAGCAACTTATCACCGCGATTTTGCAGTTTACTACATCCCCACTACCCATTGCCCCATTTTTGAAAACATCTAGCACCAAGGAGGGACTTGTGTTTTTAATTTTTTCTTAGTTTGTCCCACAACACCAGCATGGAAGCTAAGCAATGTCCTGATGTGGACGGGGCTTCAGCAAAACATATTTTAGCCACCTAAAATATGAATATCAGTTTAAGTTGACACTGTATTTGACTATTCCACAGCTAGTCGATGCGGCAATCGAGTCTCATGATTTTAAAACCTCATACAAGCTGAAGAGAATGTGCTCACCTGAATGTATGACAGGTGCATCTGTGGAGGGTGTATTTTATTTCATTTGTCTGTTTATTTCTCTTATGTGGTATCTATAAACAAAGAGAGAAACTCACATGCACTGTCCCACTTCCTGCTGACACAAACAGACCTTCATCAGGTATATCAGATATACCTGATGAAGGTCTTTTGGACTGAAACGTTGTTTTATTCATTCAGTAAATATGTCAGCAGTAAGCGGGACAGTATGCAGGAGTCGATACAACACACTCTGGACTGCAAAATATATGCTGTCATCTCAAAGTCACATCCTTAACATCCAAATTCACAACCCCAATGGAACTGAATGCAAGTCCAATCCGCATCATCAGTAAATGTTGGAAACAGTTGTAGGAGATGGCTTTGTGCTGTGGGGATACACAGCTTTTGTATCAACAAAAGGGAGATGTATTTAAATGTTGCAACGGACACACTCATATCTCCAGCATTGAGGTTGTAGTCAGGTTGAACAGTACGTGAAGTGGTCAGAGGAGAGGATCCAGGCAAAAGTTGGGCGTAGAAAACACAGAAAGTGTCTCCCTAGATGCTTCCTCAACCGTGCAGATGGCCTAAGGTGAAGGATCTACGCTAACCGAGAGACCTTTCTTGTGGTTTTAGTTATTGTAGCTGTCACTCTAAATGGCCACATGTTTACCTCACTAAGAATCATTTACCTTATAGGATGCCACTACTTTTTCAAAATTAGGTCAAACTGTGAATGACGCTGTCTATAATGCATTATCAACATACTTATAATGTGTTAGAATCTGCTTACAACAAAGTATGTGGTTATAATGCTTTACAGCAGTAACCATAACACATCATAAAGCATATTACAGTTTCATGACTTATACGGTCAATTATCATACTTCAGAATTGTTGGACATTTTTTCCGAGTGTATTTTGATTCTCTTAAGCCGGGCCAATCAAAACTATTCTAATAGGGGGCAGGTTTGAGATGATGACTGACTACACATACAGAGAAAGTCAAGCAAACCTTTCATGACGGGTGAAGTAAAATGAAAAGTGGCACTGAAAATACTCCTGATTCCTGTTCAGCTATAACCCCACAACTTGTGCTACAAGAATCAGTCCTCGTGAAATGATGGGATCTACATTTGAATTGGTATTTCCCTGTGCCAGAGCCAAGGTTCAACAGAGGCTGCTAACAATCTGAATCATGACATAACCAAAACACTGGGAAAATTGGCTCCACAAGCTCTTACCGAGAAACGACTTATTTCTGAAAGGGTCATGCAGTTGATAAGGATTATTTTCCTTGTCCTATCTCTGCAAATGATCAGACCATGAAGAGGCATGCTGATCAAACTTGGCCACCACTAACTTTTGCTGAGGCAGAGCCTGAGGAAAACCAGGGGCAATCTCAAAATGGTGTACACTGTTTAGCTAGTTTCCGGATTGAACGACATGTTTCTTCAAAACGGTGTGCAATGAGCTTCCAGGCACATTTTATTTCGATTGGTGGTTGTGTCAGAGGTATTACCCAATCAGCAGTGATTTGTATACAAATAAATGTCTTGTGGACCTTTACCGCTTATACTACATTCCACACTTGCTTTGGCCATTTTAACACGTTTCCCATGCCAAAAAAGTAAGTAAATAATAAAATATATTTTATTGTATCATAACCTACTGTACAATACCGTACCGTACCACATCGTATCACACTGCATTGCACCCTATCACACTGTATTGCATCACGCTGTATCTCAACTGCTATGAATGCTACAACAGCAATAATGCTGAACATGTCTTCTCCCTGGTGTGAGATCCTTTAGGGCAAACAGGCCAAGTATGTCACCTTGTTTGACCTGCTGTTACAGAAGTCTCTTGATGTTAAAAAGTAACGCCAAGTATGCTGATATTCAGAAGTGACATGCATTCATTTACCAGGTTCTGACAGAGTCTGGTTGTGGTCATTATTGGGGATGTCGAGAGCAGAGGGAGCGGTGCTGCTTCTACAGAGCAAACACGAAACAACAGCAGCTATATTATGTGGGACATAACTGAAGACACAACTATGAGTGGTGATTTTCACAGGAATGTCACTGGAAATCTCATTCTGAGGAAATGAGATGAAGATTTTGTTTAAATATAATTGAATTTACATCAAGGGAATTCCATTTCCTTGTTTCTTTTGTCAGCATTTCCTTCATTGATGAATTGAAGCGTCTGTTGAGTGCTGATAAATGAAAGTCTGCAGGATACAGACACAAAGTAAAGGCTATGTGTGGGAGATGTAGTGACTGTATTACCTATGATGTGTGTGTTGCCAGAGTGAGATAGCAGGCTGGTTGGGCCTGTGGCTGTTGCCATGACAACCGGGGATAGCTGTGCTACTGAGCGATGGTGAGACAGCGCATGTTACGGGTTTATGCTATTTCTTTAATCTTTTCACTTTTAAATGGGGTAAGATGTCCCTGATCATACATGTGACCACGGTAACATCATCGGTGAGTGTGTGTGCATTTGTGTAATTCCTTTGTCTGTCCGTCCTCCCTGCCTCTCCTCTTGGTCCATCCCCCCGCGTGTGACATCACAGTGTGTGACATCACCAGAGCCCAGAGCTGATCAGCATTCAGAGCGGCACAGCAGCCTCCCTCCCTCCACACACACACACACACACACACACACACACACACACACACACACACACACACACACACACACACACACACACACACACACACACACACACACACACACACACACACACACACACACACACACACATACTGGGAGCAACTGAGCTTGCTCACAGCACAACTCCCTGCCTGCATGACGATGCCATTACTAACACACTTACTGTAGACAATATAACACAAACAGTCCAATGTGCGCTTTGATGGCCGAAAATGCATCAAGGCACATTTATACAGCTCATATGGAAACCCAACATGACTGTAGAAGTAGTGAGCTCCTCAGGCACAAACAGTAACTGCTCTGGGTTCATAAACACCTGACAAGCGAACAAGGAAAGGGGCAAAAGAGCAGGTCACATGCACAGGACATAATGTCAATTTAATATAAGACTACCTTTCTCAAAATTAATCCAATCAGCAACTTATAATGTATTGAACTGATCTGCTCCTAACAATTTTCATAAAGTTGTGCTGTATGTCATTGAGCAATAACACCATTATCACTGGATCACTGGCCATACAGTATAGTACATTGAGATAACTGTAGAGAAATGTCATACATGTCATGTATTTTATTTTTTTTTTCATTCATGTTTGGAAATATTTTTTTACAGGTACAAATCCATTCCAAATTCAAAACAGTTTCAATACTAATTTTTGTTAATACACTGGTATCAGTTGCACGTTTTGCTTCTCTTTTAAGTTAATGTTAACTACATTTATTCTGCTGCTCTCTGCTACTAAACAATACAAGAAAAGTCTTTGGTGTCATTTAAATTATAATTTGATGCACTCGATATCTATTTTACCCTATGGTATCAAACACTGATACTTTTGCAGGTATTGTATTGAAGTAAGAAATTAGAGTATCTTGACAACACTAATGGGAATACAGCTGTAAGTGTGAACTGCTTAAAAGTCTGTGTATTTATAAGAAATTGATGAAAGAGGACCTCCTTTATCCTGAGTGAACCTGTGAATACAGTGCAGCCAATTTAAGTGTCAGATGTTGATGACAACCATGCATAAAATCTATAACCTGTAACAAACACTGTTTATATAATATACAGTATATAATAGTGTAACCTTGTGAAAAGATTATGGGTGTAATAAGTCGATCTGGATCGATATGTCAATGCAGTCATCAACAATCCAATATTATCCATGCAAAGTGAAAACACTGATGCTTAATTTCATCGTTAAGATACACCTCTATTCCTAACTCCTTCCTCAAGATTCGAACAAGAAAACACAATGAGGATATTTACCGATATTGTCTCATATCAATCACAGGCCCCTGAACTGAACCAAATCAAAATCATTTCGTGGCAGACCTTCTCATGTCAGCAAGTATCGTATCATTGTCCAAAGAATCAATAAAATAATATATTGTGAGTTACAACCTTCCTAAAGTTCATTATATATACTATGCATCACATATACCTCTAGCACTGCACTACACTACACACAGTACGCCACACTCAAACTTAAGTATAATAACACATCCTGTACACATTAGCCACAAAACACACCATGGTGAATCCTGGGTGGCAGCTCCAATAAATAAGACAAGAAGTGCATTCATATAATTAGGAAACTGGAGTCTTACAAAAAATTCAAAAAAAGTATGTCCAACATATGCTAAGATGTTGGACCTCAGAATTAAACAAGTTAGTGTAAAGTTTTTGTCATTCTTACCTTGTTGGAGGCCATCTCGCTGACCGAGTGTCTCGTCTGCAGCGTCTCCAGCTGGTCCAGACACCAGTCCAGCTCCTCCAGGGTCTCAGTGGCCAGTTTCTGGTAGGCCTCCTCTGCAGGGGCAAGACAGGAGGGCAAGGGGTCAGTAAGGGCCCGCTTCAGAGGGCTAGTGGACGGTCCAGGCCCGGGGTCTCCCACCCCACAAACAGCTAAGCTGGGATACCCCGAGTAGACACATGGGTGACTCTTCATACTGGACAGGTGAGCCAGCTGTGCGGGCTTGGAGTTTTCCTGTATCCTAACCCGCAGATGAGCAGTCACAGGTCGGCTGTAGAAAAGCTCACTGATTCCCTTGGAGAAAAAGAAACCCTCCAGTGCAGTCCTACAGTTCAAATCCTGGATTCCTCCTTTTTAAATGTAAGTCAGATACAATCCAAGGGAGTACAGTTGCACGTGATGGATGGCAAACGACCACCCTGAGTCAGTTCTGGGTGTCCAAATGGATGTTAACAGTGAGAAAATCACAGCAGAGAAGAAACAGAAAAATCATAAATCTCACACAGACATCTCTCATACACAGCACACACGTCACAGTCAGCGATCTAGGTGTGTGAGGTTTACGCTATCATTCATAAGAGAGTATGTAATTCCAGTCATGTAGCAGGATGAACAGCAGTTTGCTTAGCAGGCCCATGTCTGCCACAGGAGTGATGGAGGGAGGACAGGGACGGTGGAAAAGAAGATCCAGTGAGAGGCTCAGAACAAGTCGAGATCCATGTCAGCACTGTCCAGCAAAGAGCGTGATGGTTCACAGCACCCTGACATGGTTAACAAACACAAAGACATCTCAAGCACACATACACACACACACACTCGGATGCAAACAGACACACACATGCATTCATACACACACACACACACACATACACACACTCACACCAGACGAAATGCTAACCATAACACATCATGATTTTGTCTCCTTAGCCTCTCTGCCAGTGAAAATATCCATAGTATCCGGGGAAGCAAAGGTTATAATCCGGTGCTGTGTGTGTTGGATGGTGTTTCCTATAGATGCTGTGTGTATAGGGGGTGGGCTGCTGTTGCTTCGGCGTCCCTGGTAGCCAAACGTGCTGCTCTCCCCAAGCTGTACCTAAAGCCTGAGAGGACTGCACTGTGGATGGGGAAGGGAGAACAACAAAATATGGACTGGAGGAGGAGGAGGAGCGGAGCCAGAGATGGGAGCTCCCTATGCTGTGTGTGCTTGAATGCCACTATGTGTTCAGCATACAAATACAGCAAAACAGAGAGGTAAACAAATAGATGGCTGATGATATGGTAAAGATGGTGGAGGGTTAGTATCACAAGCATAAGCACATCCTACGCTTTTTTTTTCTTTTTATTTGAAATTGAAGGTATGCCTCTCTCAAAGTCAGCCTATGTTAACAGAAAATGTCACCTTGTCAGAAGCCAATGAATATTGATGCCTTGACTAATTTGGGAAAGCATGGGCTTTTAATGCTATGTGATCTGTGATCCAGGAGGGGGTCACTTTAGTTTTAATTCGATTACACAGACAGAGAAGACAGTGGCAGATTAAAATACACGAGGAGCACATTTAATTACAGGATGCCATATCAGCTTTAAGATCACACGTAGACCCTAAAATACAAATATGATCCGAAAAATGAGGGCCTCTTTAATATTGATTACACATGTAAAGGCTATAGAACAATGAAAAAAATGTGTTAAAACTATTACCTAGCTTTCACTATGCAATTTTGCTTGCCTCCGGGTAAGAGCTTCATGGATAAATGAAGGATCGATTTACGGCACAAAAGGATGTGCATGTCCAGCGTTAACTAAAAGAGTAATTTTGCAGTGAACAAGTGATTTTGCGGTTGTCATTACTGTCCACAGTGGTAGTAGAATTGGCAGAGGGTGGAACAAGTACCTCTTGAAGCTATTAAATGAGAGTTGTGAGTCCATGGCATAAACTGTATATAAAGATGGACGAGTGGCCCCCACTTAACCCCGCTATGCTTAAGTAAAGCTAACATATCTGGGATGCGCCGGATGCAGCCGGAGTCTGCACAGTAGCGATATCCACAGTGGGGGAATTCCCGCCAAAACACCTGTCCGACCAATCGCAATCAGTCCAGTTGAATGCAAGGGCATGTATTGGCACACACAGCTGTTAATCATAGCAGAAAATCCCACTTTTGGATAATTTAATAACTCATTAAAAACGAACTGATCATAAACACGATTACTCGAACAAACATCACAATGATGAGAATGACCTTCAGTGACAGGAAAAAATCTTTAGAAAAAGTTTATTTGGCGTGTACTTAGTTTTTAGTTTGGCCTATGTCCTATTCACTAACATGGAGGGGCGGGCTTTATGACCTGTACTGCAGTCAGACACTAGGGGGCAGTCAAGACTGAAATGTTACACCTTGGGAGCAAGGTCATGTTGTCCATTTTTATATGGAGTCTATGGGTATGATCTCCCTGGATAAATGGAGGCTCGATTTATGGCACAAAAGGAAATGTGTCAACCACTGAGCGACAAAAGCTGGAAGAGAACTCTACTAATAGTTTTTCTAGGTCCAGTGCTAGATAATGGAGTAATTTCGCAGTGACAAGTGATTTTGCAGTTTTCATCACTGTCCATAGTGATAGTGGAGATGCCAGAAGGCGGTACAAGTATTTCCTGAAGCTATTGAATGTAGGTAATCCACGACAAACAGAGTCCAAAGCAACAGTCAAACTCAAGTAATACTGGGTCACAAAAACTATCACTTTCTTTCATTTTAAAACAAATAAAATCTAATTATCTAAAGTTATTACAAAATTACCTCTTCAGTGAACGTTTTTTCTTCTCTATAATGTGTGTGGTGATGATGTTTTTTCGTGTCTATTGCTTGTCTGTGAATAGTTGTTAAGCTCTGAGGAAAACGGAAAGCAACCTCGCTAGTCTTCAACAATATTATCACTTCGAGATGCGGGGGTACAACTGGTTCAATTTCAATTGTGGGGGTACAATTGAAATGTTAAAAACGTGTTGCTTTCAACCTTAAAATACAACAATACTGCTTTTCCCACTTTCATTCTGGGAAAATTTAAAGTAAATGATGCAAAGTTTGCAGCTCTGGGTTACCTGAGTAGTTGAATATTTCTGTGAGCTATCACAATTTGGAGTGAAGGATCATAATGTATTGTCAGTTTGGAAACATTCACACCATTTTTGTTTAAATGCACGACTATTTAGTGTTTGACAGCTGACCATCCCTGAACCTCTTTCGTCACCTCCTATTCTTAACAATATCCCCCCTCTCCTGCTTCATTGTCTTTGACAAATCTCTTCCTCCCTCCTTCCTCTCCCACACTCCTTGTTTCCTCTGCTGATCTCTGAACATCCTTCCTCCTCCCTCTTTTGTCTCCTTTGTGTCTCTCCCCCCTTTCTTTGCCTCAGTCTCCCTTTCTCTCCCTCCGTCTCTCCCCGGTGTGGTGTCAGTGGCTGGGGTGCTACTCTTTCTGACAGCAACTGCACTGACGTCAATGACATTCTTCTCATGCTTAGTGCGACATCAGACACCGGCGCTCGGAGAGGCCACTCTGCTGCACAGACGCAGGGCTGCAGCCAAACTATGTACCGGAACAGCTCGACGGTGAAGTTGGACTGTGAGAGACGAGAGGGGAGGATGAAGGAGAAAAAAAAGGCAAAGACAAAGAAGCAAGAGTAGAGGGGATGCTGAACTGCTATGAAGAAAAACTGATGTGATATCATCTGTTTAGATAACTAACATATATTGTAATTTAATTATACATCAGCCCAAATGCTTGGATGTCCAATAGCTTAGGACTCTTCAGTAACATTTCAAGACGGCATAATGTGCCAGTTACAAAATATATGAACTCCAACAGACAGCACTGTGCTGTATGTGTCCTTTACCAGTGTAATGCTACTTTTTTAAAAATTTTCTATTTAATGATGTTTAGTTTCACTCTGATTCATTCCTCATCTTCTTCTTGTGTTGTTTTATACAAAAGTTTTTTGTCCCTCTACATGGAGCTTCAATATAAACTCATGTTGTCAATGATGTGGGGATTTAAACGGTATGGATAAAAAAAGAGTACACTATTGGTAAAATATTTATCTTTAGTATCTCAACTCTGCCCCATATGGCTGGAGGAAGAATTGTTCGCCTCTTTTAAACCTTTGATAGATTTCAAGAGGTCTAAGACATTTAAACAAAATATCCTGTTTATCTGGGACCTCATATAGTAACTCAAGCCCTGTTGTTTCCATATAAAGTACAAGACGCTGTACATGCAAGAGAGAGAGAAAGGTAGAGTAATTTAAAGTCGTGGCCTTACTCATATATAGACAATAGACTAGTTACATCCGCCATACAAACAAAAAGTTTGCAAAACTGGAAAAACTTTCTGGATTAACTTCATGATATGATAAATGTTAAAATTATCCATGTACTGATATAATGCATTGTGATGAAACTTGTGATTTATATCCCTAAACGATATACACCTGATTTTCTGCCCATCTGCAGGTAATATTGAGATTTTTTTTGTAGCTTTTGTTGCCTACTCTTATTGAGATGATGCAGGCATAAACTTTTCCAAATGTACACAATCACTGAACAAAATAAGAACACTATCTCAACTTAGGTTACATGTAAAACATGCCATGTTTATTTTTATGTACCTTTTTTTTAACAAAACTGTAAAACTGATTGTAGTTTAACAGGCTTGGTTGATGCTTTCCTGGAGACAATCATCACAATATCTGGGGCTAACGACACCTACTTCAATAAATTAAAGTCACATAATTAAAGCCTAATCTTATTGCCCTGTCATACGCAAAAAATGTTCTTTTTGGGATGATGCAAAACACTTTATAGACTTTACCTTTTGATATTGATGAAATGCCAATTTTACCGCGCATCCCTACCGTGGATATTATTTGAAACTTTGAAACATGTCTTATACCCTGTTTGCTTTGCTAGTCTCATACTGTTGATTATGATTCAATGCCATTATATTTAGCTTTAACCAGCATCTATTCTCATCCACAACAGGTAAAAGGTCCCAAACCTGACAAATGTTTTTCTGAAAATTAACTTATAGCTGGGAAAATGACAAGCAGGAAAGGACGACAGTGTGATGAGGAAAGAAAGGAAAGTAGAGAAAGAGCGAAGAAGCCTAAATGTAACCCTTCTTTGGTTCACTAGTATCTTTCCCGACTGATTAACTGAGTTACTATTAATTATTCTTTCTTTGTCGTCTTTTTCTGCATGATGACTTGGTCGCTGCCTCAATAAACCTTTGCATTACAAGTAGTCAATACTCTAACAATCCCGCTCATGACTCACATCTGTCACCAGTTTATGGTAGGGCCCATAATGGCTGTGCACCAGTATGATTGTGTTCTAAATATAACACAATGTCATCAGTTCCTCATATATACGCAGGTTATGTATAAGGTTCTTGACAGAAATGTCTACATGGATCTCTGTCAAATGTGGAAGAAGAGAGCACTTTTTAAAATGCAAATACAATATGCATGAATGTGTGTGCTTATGTGCACAGGGATAATTTGACTAAACAAAGCACGGTGAGATTATTTATTAATGGTGGAGGTTATATGGTCTCCCCTGCAAACACCAGCCAGGTTACAGCCATTGATACTGCTAAAAAGCAAAGTGACTGTCAAGGACAAGTCTATTCTCGCCATCTAAGACTGTCTGTGCCATGTGTTCCTCTCAACAAAAACTCTTTAAGTAGGCCAGACAGGCTGTGCAGGAGACGCTGTCTGTCTACTGGTAACAGCACATCAGACTATTCAATCAGGTACGAATTTCTATGGCCTGACAGTTCATTATTGAAACAAAATCTAAATCTATGGTTATGAATAAAATGTTGTTGGCCTCATGGCACTAACCTGATCTCTGAAAGATCTGATAAACTGTAACTAAACAATTAAAAGATGAATATCTTCACACACATACAGGGGTAATGTAGACTTAGGAAAACAGTTTTGCCTTTAAACATTAGGTGTCCATATGTTGTCAACTTTAAAATGAATCATCAGCTAATTTAATGATTGATGAACTGGTTTGAGTAGTTTCATAAAAATGAAACTAAATAAAAAAAGTCAAAATTCTCTGATTTAGGCTTTTGAATATGAATATCTTCTGGTTTCCCTCTGTGACAGTAAGCTGAATATCTTTGAGTTGTGGACAAAAGAAGACATTTGAGGATGTCATCTTTGGCTTTGGGAAACCCTGATTAATTTTTTAAATTTTTTTTTACCATTTTCTGACATTTTATATACAAAACAACTAATCGATTAATCATGAAAATAAATGACATGAATTTAACCGTTGGTTGGTCCTAATATGCATCAGATGAATGTGACATGTCATCTTGTAAAGTGCCAAATAACCGCAGACATTGAACATTTTTTCACAAGTGACTACCTCTCTTGCCAAACTTCTATAACTGTTAGCTTTTTAACAGTTTTAACAGCATCTTGGCTATAACAATAAATTATTTACATAAAGGCCACATGTATCCAAACTTTATAGAAAATAGCAAAACAACAGCTACTGACAGAAATATACACTCTTGGTTTACTAGTTATACAGTCTTTTTTTCCCCTTGGCGTTTCTTTTGCTTCAGTAAACCGATTATCTGCAAAATATGTTGTCCATATTTGTATTGTGACCATGTTGGATATTATGTTCATGTTCTTTGGCTCCCTGCACAGACTGGATCTGTTTGCCAACGTCTCATCACCACGCTGATATCTTACAAGAGATAAAACCACCACTTTAACAACACCAGCGTCCTTCATATTGGTTTTAACCTATTTAGCTTTGAGTTTTAAGTAAAAGAGGGCACACTGTTATACTACCAGTACTCCTAATGTGGTATTACTTTACTTTTGTATGTGTTTTTGTACATGTCCTTGTATGCATATTGATGACTCTTGTAAGTCAGTTGGTGACCTTTATGAACGAGTATGTGTTGAGTCTGTCTATTGTTGACTTTGTGATGTTGTGATAAAATGTCTGTGTTTATGCTGCAAACCAGTTTCCTCATGAGGACAAATAAAATAATCTATCTTTTAGGTCCCTCTATTAGCATAATATGTACCAGCAGTATATAAACATGGAATAAATGGTTCATTGTAACACACCATAATGTCACTGTGAGCAGACAAGAACATTTGTAAATGTGTTTGAATGTACAGCATTGGTCAAATATTATGTCTCCTATGATGACATATTACATTGTAGTTGTTGACAAATACATTTAATAATTAATACATTTATATAATACATTTATTTGTAAAAACACTTTTAACAGAAATTAAGTGCTTCATAAAACATAAAATAAATAAAAACAATTTAATGTATTAACATTTAAACCTGTTAAAATTATATTATAGTGTGTTGTGAACCCTTTATTTCATGTTTATATACGGCTTATAAATGCTCAAAGTAAAATGTTACCTCTAGGATGGACATTATTACAGATTTTGATAAAAAAAAAAAACACACACAATATGTTGATTTAGGTGAATTTCCATTATTGGGATAGTCGTGAATATTATGTCCAATGGCACCCAGAGACTGCTGGACAACCAATAATAAAAGAAGACGCATCCGCACCATAAAAGATCTTAGTCAGGCATTGGCATATTTCATATCGAAAGATATGATGCTATTATAAATACTGAAAAAGCCTGAATTTTTAACATTGTTTGTTTTTCACTTAAAAAGAATGTTCACTAAAAAAAGACTACGTGTCCTACCTGTGATGCAATAAAAACATTTACGTCTTAATAAAATGTATCAGGTTTACTTTTACTACAGCAAAATCTATTCCTGATTCCTATCACACACACACACACACACACACACACACACACACACACACACACAAACACACACATACACACACACACACACACACACACACACACATCACAGACAGAAGCCACTCTGCTGCTTCTGATCTCCACATACCTGTGAAGGTGGTCTTGGTGATGGGTGGTGGGTTACACATGGGTGACCTCCTGTCATGATGGAAATAAACACACACTGATTTACTTCCCTCCCCAAAACAACACAATCAGTAATTTGCCTCAAAATATTTGTATTTAAAATTCTCTACATGACTCTTAGCAGTGAGAAAGCTCTATTTCCCTTCACTTGTTTCTGCACATGTACAGTAGAGGGAGCGCTGTGGCAGAGAGTGGATACTGCAACAGAATATTGTTGTTGTAGTACTCAATGAGGACAGAGGAGGGCGAGCAAAGGCAGACTGGACACAAATGACCTCAATTCACTGCCACTTCTTAAGCTGAACATTTTATACACAAAGTGACCGACATCATATATAGTGACATGCTGGCACATTGACCATTGTTTCTGTATTACAGTCTCTTCTCATTCTGTTTGGAAAACAAAAACAATAAAGAAAGCTGGTAACTTACTTATTGGACGCTCTGTCTTGCTGTAGATTAGTTAATGCACCAAAATTGTTTCGTACAGTTCTCAAGCTGGCAAGAACCTGAGGGGAACATGAAATATTAGGACTCAATAATAAATCCATTAATGACAATGTGAACATGAATAAAATACAAAAAAAAAATCTGCTCACCTGTGCAAATGGCGTTACAATCATATCGTCCCCATGACTGAAAGACACAAAGACGGCGGCTTTAATGTTAGCTGCAGATCTACAGTGCATTGACATTTGATAACAGAGGAGTGTGCTCGTGAGCTGAAATGGTTAGGGAGAGGAGAGCGAGGGAAGAGCGGCGGTCATCACATTAGATTAGTATCTACATCTTTGATGCACTCGATCACAGTGACATGTTTCATCATCACATCAGCTGCCAGCTGAGGCCCTACGTCACTGAGGTTTTCAATAACAGACTGGTGGACATGTCTCTGCACACATAAGGTGAAGGGCTGCAGTTAAAATATTTTCGTCACTGATTCATCTGACCATTCTTTTCTCCATTATTTCTCCATTAATCAATCATTTTGGCAATTAAATGACAGTAAAAATTGAAAAAGTGGGGAAGAATTGAAAAATACATGTGTTAGGTGTAAAACGTATGAATTTAGTATAAATGTACATGTGTCTTGTGTCTTTTGTCTAGTATCTGCTGTATGTGATGGTATTGATGTTTTCATGTTAGCTTAACAACATCCTAGGATCTGATACATCAAGGTGTCATATAATTGTTTGTGTTGGAATGAGATACTACTGTGGTGTGCTTTTGTTGTTTTTATATCTAACGTAAACAGGGCGTCCTTGCCCTCAATGGTGTTTAAATAAATAAATAAAATTTAAAAAAATCTCATGATGGAAAACATGAAATAAGATGATTATACAAAAAATATGTGCTAAACTATATCCCATAGGCTGTCATTATTTCCATTTCTTTAAACTCTTGTTTATTCAGGGAAAAATCAGTGACGACTTTGACCTGACTTTGCTTCACTGATTGCCCCACTTTTCGAGCACTTGGACACATAGCTCCTGGAGAAGGTAAACTTTAACAGTCTTGCTAAAGGGCACCTCAGTGGACATTGTTAGGGGAGTGGAGAGCATTACGCCAAGTGTTCATATGGCATTTTTCAGAATATTGTAGAAATTTTCAACTAAAAGTGCTCAGAGCGGCTGCACAAAAAAGTGTGAATGACAAAGAGACACTGGATGCAGGACTTTTTCTCTTGGCAGTTACACATAATCTCTTTTAATGGGAACAATTGAAAAAGGACACAGGAGCTCAGAGAAAAAAAAACATAGAAACTCTTTCGAAACAAAGTTACTGATCTCAGATTAAAAACAATGCAGCTGTTATGCAAATAAAATTAAAAAAAACTCTGCTGTCACTCAGCCTTACTCATTCAGTTCCAGCTAAAGGGAACAATAAACAATAAACTGAGTCAGAATCCTCCTGAGCTTTTGAGCCACATTTTTACTGTGAACACTGTCAACATTTGCTCAGGTGACAGGAGTGTGATGGTGACCGCAGCCACGTCACACACACACCCACGGGCACGTGAGCTGACATGCCTGGCATGAAAGTCAAAGGAGATGCAGACTTACCATGTGCTCCAATTACAAGACAAATAGAAGGTATTCAGAGTAAAGATGACGGACTGCGTACGGATGACAGAGAGGATCTTTGTAGACTGATAGTAGGAGAGGCAAGAACACGGGTGAGGATACGGCTGTTCTCCTTTTAGCTCGGCCCTCTGGGGGCACACACAGGCTGTTGCAGCACTGTGTTCATGTTTTCTTGTGGTGAATGTCGACAGAAATTTCTGGACTATGTTCTTTGAGAGATATCTCTTTATAGAAAATACACAATTGAATTTTAAGTTTAACATGATTTTGAAGTATTATCAATTTCCTGAAGAGAGCTGTTCAGACAAGTCGTCTCCTGCTGCTGTAGCTATCTCAAGTTTCCTTGTAAATGCAATTCAGCAGAAAAAAGATATGAAAGAATGAGGCATAAAAGATCACATTTTTCTTTTTATTTGGGTTTTTAACGTGGTAACTGAATAGTGGAAGTAGGTCAAATAAGGGTCATTGCTTGTATACTCCAGAGCTGAAAGCAGCAGCAAAGAGGAGCAAGTCTAAGGTTACTGCAGGACATTATTTTCCATCCTTTTGTCTATTTGCCTTTCCATCAGACTGGATCGAAACACTATATTTTCAGTCAATATTTTTATTTCCTGTAGCACTAAGGGTGCAGTGCATGTAACTGGATAGCCACCCCTGTGTGGGAAGTGCTCTATCAATATATACACTGACCCAGTATATGCCAGCTTTGTTTTATCTTGTCTGGGGTTGTGAGGCAATTGGTACTTTTTCTTCTAAAAACCATCCAAAAGAACGCAGAACGTAAACAGAATAAATGCAGCACAAAAATCTATCCCACTGTCCTTACGACCCATACAGACACAATGACCAGTTTCATAAACTGTGCTGGTGGACGATTTGTGACTGACCACCTTGTTTATGCAAGTGGATACAGCTAAGAATAGATGTGACACTTTACAATCAGCTGTTGGTCATGCACACTTCCCACTGGGGTTGAAGCTAGCCGCGTGGCAGCTCTAGGAATTGGTCTAATAAACATCCCGCCATGACATAGATTCACAGAGGCAGAAATAAAAAGCAAAATTAACCACAGTGAGCACAATGGGTAGTATTTGGGTGTATTTTGTGAAGGTTCAGATGTAAGTAAAAGACATCATGCACTCACATGTCACTGGCAATGGAGGAGTTTCGGGACATAGACTTGGGCGAGAGATCGTAGTCACTGTCTGAGCGGTAGAGGAATGATTCTCTCCGTTGGCTGTGGACAAAATTGGCCTGCAAGATGAGGCCTGAGCCCGGGCTGGCCATTGGGTCCAGGGGGCTGCGACCTGATGACGTGCCATTGTCCACATCGAAACTGCGCATGGAGAGAAAGAGAAACACAAAGATCAGAAATTGAGCATGTACAGCTAAAACTTTTTAGTACTGAGATACAAAAAAAACACTTGCACAATGACATTTTTTAGGGTTAAAAGTTGAGCTAAATCAGTGATCATGTTCAACTCCCCAATGACACTCTAAAACAGGAAATATCTAACTAAGTATTTTGTCCATGTGTCTGTCCTTCATATTTCTCAGCAATCATTCATTTGTTTTACTCACACGGCGGTTTTATTGCTGAGGACCTAAGAAAGTGTTGAGAGAGAGAGACAGCTCTTGAGATCTACTGGACACATTTATTGGCAGAGTGTTATACTGTGTGGTGTATTGAGGGGGGATCCTACTTGACTTATACTGCCAAGAGGCATGGTGGGTGTAGCCCACTTTCCTGTGTTCACTGCAGTCAAGCAAGTTTGTTGTTTTAGCAAAGTTGTAATGAGGACTGAGATCAATATTTAGTGGGAAACTTGGAATCATACAACCATAACAAAAGGTAGCTCACACAGTCAATACTGAGCTTTGGACATGTCTTGAATGTAACCTGGTGTCAACACAACAGAAGATTAGTATTTTAAATCCCATATTGTCTGCCCAAGAGAGTTCAAGACATGCTAAGTGGAAAGGGAATACACTCTAAATACTTGCAACTTTAGCCTGTTGAAGTTGTTTTATTCTGAAATCTTTGCGTTTTAAATACACTTTTGGAATGAAAACATTGTTCCTGAACCCCAAAAATCGCAGTATTGTGTGTGAAGTTGAAGGACAACTGCAATATAATGGTAAAGAGCCAAGATTCAGGGCATTGTATTTCTGATGTTCTTTAAGCAGCCAGCAGATAAGAGGATGGATGCAGGGATGAATTCTCCTAAGAGTCATTTTAGACAGTCTGACCGCCACCTAAAATGATGCAGCTCCTTCAGTCTCCCCCACACAAAGTCTCATAAAAGAGCACATAATGCATGAGTGAATAATCTAACCTCTAATAAAGATCTCTCACCGACTGTACTTATGGCTGTGTGATGTGGCTCGACTATCCATGTCTAAATAAATCTCAGGCTTTATGCAAATATTAATTACGCGTTAGAGGGTCTGATGACTTCAGAGCTTACTCATACATCAACTAAACTCATATGAATATTTTTGTCCATCGCACCAGCATAGGCTCTGACATGCATATCCATATGTTAATGTTAATTAGCTCACAAGCTGTGAAAGCTAACATGAAAGCCTGCTCTGTATATGACGTGCCTGCATTACTCATGTACTGCTAGAAGAAGTAAATTTGCTCACAAGATGGTCATTTAAAATTGTAATCAGTCAGTAGCTCATTATCTGGCTGATTATTATATAATCATAATTGGTCAGAACTAATGCAGCAAGCCATCTACATGCCACCCTGCAATATGCTTTGTTTAAACTCTGCACAGGGCCACAGGGAATACCTCTACTCTAACAATGCCACTGACTCACAGTTTCTAAACCAGTGACACCATCTCCCACTGGGATGTCACAATGAGCTCCTTAGTCTCCTAGGTGATTGTTCGCCCAGGTGATGACTAATGCCCGTCAACAGGGATATCTGTCTCATCTCTAAGACTATCGAGCAATCCCTAATCCCATCTGGTGGTAATGCTAAGGTCAGGGGAGGGATTCCCCCAAGTGTGAAATATGATGCACAAGAGCATGACGTTGCCTTTGTCATCATCCTCACTATGTTAACAACAACATACTTAATCCAGCATCTAAGACTTAGCCAGTACAGGACACCCTGCTCATGTTGTCTATGCAAGAGGAAGAGAAGAGGACGTCCTGAGAACAAAGTGAACAATGTGTGTCTACGTGTGTGTTTCCACATTCAAATTCTCAAACTATAGCATTCAACTAGCAAACTAATTCATTCCTCATCATTACACAATGAGATATGACTAACATTTACATCAGCACCCTTCCTCCTTTTTCAGGGTATTCAACATCCTCAACAACAGATGATTCACTGACCTAAAAGGTGCAACTTTGAATTGTGTTTCACATGTTTGGTTTGTAGGTAGTGAGAAAACCGGGTTGTACTCATGGTTTGGGAATGTTTTATGAAAGATTTAAGAGGAAGACGTCTTCGTACATCTGAAACAAGGTAATCTCTGTGTATCTGGACACGCTCTACACAGCCACAGCAACAACACACAGGACATGCCAGGCATATTTTCCACAGCTAAGTGGCTAAACGCTATGCTATCTCAATGTGATCTCTCTGAGCAGCAGCAGATAAGTGAGTGCAAGCTTTGGTTGTGGAATGGGATAGCTTGGCCGTCTGCCTGATGGGTGAGGGAAGGGCAATCGTATTGTCCTCCTCTTGGTCTAACTAGCTCTGAGACACACACACACACACACACACACACACACACACACACACACACACACACAGAAGTAATATGTGATTTGCAATAACTCCAGCAACTTTTCTCGACAGTTAGTCTCATCTTACGCACATCCCCTCAATCTTCGTCTCTAAGACGTCTCACTCTGTCTGTCTATATATAGTATTAGATCAGAAGCATGTCATACCAACTATACACTGTACACACACACACACACACACACACACACACACACACACACAAAATCCAATCCAATGCACACCCTCTTATCACATCAAGACATCCACCTGTATTTCTTACTGCAGGTGTGAAATCACTAGCGTCATATAAACTGTCCTTCCAGGCACAGGTCAGTCTGCTCCTCAGCTGTTCTATTTGATGAAGTTTGTATGGGTGTGTGTTTCATGTTTGCGTACAAGATTACAGATAGATAGCGCAAGTGTCGAAACATCACACCCAGCATATGTTTAACTACTGATTCATTATCACACTTACTGTGACGTCACAGTCTACAGAGATTCTCAGCCAAACCCTGACACGTAACTTTACTCAATGTGTGTTTGTGGATGCGGGATGTATGTACGTGTACACAGTGTGACGCCCTCTCTGGGAGTGATCTTTGCAGCTAGTTTACTCAGGTATTGCACCAGCATTGACATCACAGCAGGAATGTGGGGCCTTTTTTCCGTGCTCTGACACAAAGCAGCAGCCTTTGATGAGCAAGCATGAGTTGGAAACACAAAACAGAAAAAAGAAGAAGTTCAACACCCCTGTCAGTGTGTTATGGGAATCAACAAAACCCACGAGTCACACACGAAGTCACAGGGGGATTATTGCGGAGATGGGGAGTAAATCCTGCACTACTTAAAGGCCCCAGACAAAAAGAAGCCACAGTTTACCTAAAAAGGGAGTGATCCAGAACTGAGATAAAATTGGCAAGGAAGGAAATATTTGATGTGCAAACACTGGATGGATGACGGAGAGCTCTTTGAGGGTGCTAAAGATATCCCATCTGCTGAATATCACTGCAGACACTTATCCTCACCTACTTGCCCAGCATCCCAAAAATGTTTAAAGTCACAACACAAAGGAAAGAAAGAGAGAAAGAGAGAAAGAACTATGAGTAGCTGTAAACTCTATAGCATTGAATAAACAGATTAATGATGGCCAGTGTGGATACAGCTGCACTAGAATGGCAAGCTTCACATATTTTACACTGATATTTAGCATTTCTTACTAGATCTCTCGCCAAAATAGCTGACACATTTTTAATTTACAAGTCTCACCCACTCACTTTTTAATAAGCCAAAACTGTTTTATTGAAATACATCAGACCAGTCACTGCATGTATTTCTATTTATTGGTAGAAATAATTGATAAAAATAATCTAATAAATACATAAAAATTAAGTTTTAGTGATGTCTATAAGCTGCAAGGTGACAAGGGTTGGGCACTGTTCACATTTGAACTGATTTGACCCAGTTCCAGTACCTGGGATTAGGTAAGGGTACCTAAGGGTACCTGCAATGACAAAAATTAAATTTTTTATCAAGTTGCATGGGTGATGTAGAAGATTAAAACGCAATTCTGCTCCTTTGCTCTTTTCTAATCAAACGTCTGCTTCTGCATGCGTACGTGTGTGTGTGTGTGTGTGTGTGTGTGTATGTGTTTGTCCACTAATCTAGCAGTGAGACTAAGCTATTAGTTAAATAATATAGGATATAAAATAGACCAGACACGAAAACTATTGTGGCTGATCTGCGCTACAGTGATGGTTTTGACTTGGAGTCCTGTGGATACTTTGTCAGTGGCTTCCCAGCTTTGGGACGTTGAAGTTGAAACTGCAGCTTTGTGGCACTTCCACCTCTTGTCTAAACCCACCATTTCACCCAGATGTGCTCTCAGGTACGGAAATCTGTCACTGATGGATTTAACGTGAATTGGTACTCGGTAGTATCAATGTAATTCTGTCAGTACCCTTAAAAATGCCAAGTTTAATGCCCAACCATACTTCATATTTAAGAAATGTAACTTAAAATACAGGTATTTAGCATTCAAAGCGTCATTGTATCTTGATAAATCTGTGCAACAGCAAGCATATTTCCGTAGACTTGGCAGACAATAACGTGGGAGGGTTTGCTAACCTTAGATGTCTGATGTCTAAAGATGGATAAACAAAGATAAAAGTATTGCAGTAACCTGAACAACATGCTGTGGTAAGTAATTTAGCTGCAATAACCTGCAGCTACACGAGTAGACGAAAGGAAGGCCTGCAGGGACGGTGTTTCTCACAGGAGTAGAGTTTCATGCTTGAATTAGAGTTGCAGGGAGAAAAGGAGGGATTGTTTGCTGCTAGAAAACCTTTCAGCTGCACTGTAAGAGAGCAACTACAGCACTGTAGTGTACGGGCACTGAGGTAGATGAGTAGTGGCTGTTGTGACTTTATACTGTAGGATGCTGCTGGGTCACGTATGTGCCTAATGACACGGCTCAGCTCAGCTGTCTCTCTGTCTGTATTTGCTCTCCATCACTTCTGTCTCGATCTTCCCCCTCCTTCTGTGTCTGTCTTACCCTGTCCCTTTTATACACACAAACACACACCCCAAATGGCTTAGATCAATGACTCATTCATTTTCAGCCCGGGGTCACTTGAGCAATTATAAACACCGCGGGAGTTGACGTGACAGCGCTGTGAGGAGACGTACTGGAGAAAGAGGTCAGGGCGCAAGTGTCTTTGATATATAATCAGTTCAGTGAGGATAGTGAGCCTCTGTTTTCTGATGATCATTCAGAGTTTGTGGGCCAGAAAATCCACAACAATGCAAGAGACAATGCAGAATACAAACTTGATATTTTTGGTCTCTTCCCAAAGTGCAAACAAGCATAGAATTTTTTTTTTTTTTTAAAGAAGCTAAAACTCTCTTTCACTAAAACTAAAACCAGGCCACAAATCTGAACAGATCTTTACAAAGATTAGGCATAAATTGCAATAACAGATGTGTTTGAAAACTGTGTTACAGTGCTGATCAGAGCAGAGTTGTGTGTCGAAGACAGAGGGAAGACGACACTCGATTTATTTTAGAAAGCTGTGAGGACAAAGAGGGGAGCAGGCAGTGTAGAAAGGACAAGGAGAGACATGTGTGTGTATGTGTGTGTGAGAGAGAGAGAGCATTCAAGATTATTTATAAGGAGTGTGAGGAGTGTGTTCTGGCACGCACGGTGTCGGCATGTGATCCTGAACATAGTGCAGTAACCTTGACTATGTTCTAAAGGCAAAACAGAGACCTGTGACTGTGGAGAAGAAGACATAGAGACCAAAAATGAGACAGTTGGCACAACAGATGACGCATAAGATTCAGAGATTCTGCACGTAACGGAAAAGCTGTGTTGGTTTGGTGTTTCAGAGCCACACCACCTCATGTTTATACCCCTGATTATTAAATATATGATAAAACAACACGGTGCAGCTGGAAACAAATCAGAGAAAAGCACGGCATTATTTATATATTTATTGGACGAACTCTGACTCTCAGTGTGCTCTGCGGAGAAAACAATGGATCCTACCAGAGACACAACAAGAGACTGGAATGAGTTATCTTTCATTTTGACTGACTAAGCAGACAGTCAGGTCAAAGATATTGAAAAGGCTACACCAACAAACCACTGACAAGCATAAAATGTCATTATTATAGATGAGATATATGGGAGTGTTGACTATATTTGTATGATGAAAGCCATTTACTATTATGTCCTCTAAAATCCCAGTAAAATATGGGTGTAACTGGGTGTAAGTGATATTGGTTCACTGGTTATAGGCAAAGACAAGAGAGTCTTAGTTTTGCCGTATATTTTTTTTAATTTTTTATATTTTTTTCTTTTAATGCAGATTATTTGCCTGGTTTACATATTCTCTAATGAATAAGACCTCACAAAATTATGAGAAAAAAAACTTTTTGGTCAAGGAATTACATTGCTTCACTTTGCAATACTGAATCAATGTGACCTTTTTTCTTGCGAATTTATTACTTTATAATCTCAGGGGATATTTTTTCTTGTAAATTGGCAAAGTTTTTCTTGTACATTTACCACTTTAATCTTGGAAATTCTGAGTTTATTTTTTTTTAGAATATTACCATTATTTTATTTTATTTGGGGTTTTTTTAACCCCTAATGGCCGCAATATGCCATCGTATATACATTAGAATATTACCATCATCTTTGTTTTTGCCTATGGTTGTATTGAACCTAGTGTTGCAGCATATTTAGGCAAAGTAGCTAATTAAGTTTCATTGTTAAATACTCTATTAAAATTCCATCCAAAAATTAACTTTAGGAAGCAAGATGTTAGTGTTTATAAACCTCTAATTCTCAGCACTGTCCTTGCAATCTAGACACTTAACAGGGGAGTGAGCGGAGCCAAAAAACACCTCATGACCAGAAAACTTGAGGTAACAGAAAAACACATTTTGAAGAGGCCAGCATCCACGAGGTGGTGAGGCAAAGCAGATAAGTGATTGACCACTCACTGATAACCAAGACACGTTTTCTCTGTCTGGCCTATATTCATGCACACCCCTTCTTAGTCACACGTTCACACATAAGTGGAAGCAGCTATGCTAACACACACACATGCACTAAGTGAAACTAACACCCACCATGCGGCAAATGCTGGCAAAGTTGGTGTCTGGCAGATAAATCGATGAGGGGCTGTGCCACATTGGCTGGTGAATTTTAAAGCTGATAATATTTCAAAGTCTAAAAGTGCTGCTTCTAATTCACATACAGGACTTAACTGTGTACAGAACGCTGCTCAGAAAATATGTGGTATTTTCTGCTCGTACTACAGTTGTGGTATAGAACAATGTTTAAGTCTCTGTCAAAAATTCTCCTTGAAGATTTTGCACATCTCCCTCTCTTTTTCTCCTTCTGGTTTTTCTTGCCCTGTCAGGTACAAGCAGTGAATCCAAGTGAATCCTTTAATTCAAGTCATGACACTACTTTAGTCCTCGCTGTCACTGGGCCATTCAAGAAACTCAGTCAATCATGAGAGACATACAAAGAGGTCACCATGGCAATGCAGCTTCATCCTGGTCACATGGTTCAAAGCAAAGCAAACCAGTTCTGCTTCTATATACATAAAGGTCCACTTAACTATGGACCTATTTTCAGTCCTATTCATCATCTCAAGTCTGAATCACTTAAGGTCAGATTGAGAAAATATGTCAGATAACAAATAACCTTCAACGTTTACAGCCTGCCTTAGATGGCCCAACTGCAGCGCCAAAAACCAGATGCAAACACTTGAGTTCAAAGTCACACGTTCCCTACCTCTCCACACTTTATCTAAGCACACAATAACATCACTGTGGGTTTTAAAGTGGGAAAGAGGTGCTACTAAAGGTGTGGCGCTAACAGGATTTCATAAACATCCTAAAACCTTATCTCTAACCTTTTCCAAACTCAAGCTTACATAACAGTGGATATTTAAAAGTCTGCGTACACAAACCTGCATTTGCACGGTTGGGTGGAGTGGGGTCTGAGTTTGGTCAAGCCAGGGGGCAAGTCACACACCCGAACCACATCCTTGTCTTAAATACGTCAGCACACAAGCACTCATGTGGGGACACAAAGACGCATACAGAGGCACACACCAAATCAACACACAGATACCTGAGATAATAAGCTGACTGAGAGAGACAACACCTCTTTTTGCATTAAACACACGTACATTGCACAAACACACCAACCAGAACACAAACAGCTGAATTATCACTCATGATTCCGGTGTTTTTTTCTACTGTAAATCTTGTACGCTCAGTGATGACAATTGTGAAAGACAGCGATGTTTGAGAATTAGTGAAAGAAGCTTTGATACAGCAGTAAATAACAGAAGAGAGGAGGGCAGGACAGATGGAGGAGGCTTTGTCCAGCTGAGGACTGCTTTTGGTAGTCATTCAAGAAGATGGCTCATACAAACCAAACGCTGCCAGATTCTCAGCTTTTAAAATGAGAAACAGCTACATTCTGCTGTCAGCTCAAACACTGATACACTGATCAACTGCTTTTATGGATCAAAATGACTGGGACAGGATCAGTCCTATACACATGCTGTTTTGATAATTTGCCCAGCAATCAAGTAGTCTGCTTACAGTGTTAATTTTGGGTCTTTTTCATCATATGGAATAAAACATTTAAAACTGTGTTGATACTATTAAAAAAATAAAAAATATAAAACACTTAACTCCCTGGGGCTTCATGCACACTGAAATCACAACAGGAAAGTAAAGCAATTTTCTCTCTCAACAAAAAAACGTAGTCCCTTCAAAATTTATGATAGACTGCCACTGATGCACCCACGATATGCAGCAGCAAAACTTGGTGCTCCTCAGGCAACCTCGCGTAGTCTACTCAGACAACCAAAGACAGTCATGGTTACTGATGAGGGAGACAGAAAACAAATGAGCATGAGGAAAAGCACCTGTGGTTGAAGGCTCCCTCATCAAGTGAATTGCTAATAACAGGTAATGGCCCCTTAAATAGGCCCTTGGTGAGGGAAATTTAAACTGCAGTAACCTATTTCATAGCACTGTACTGTATTATTAAATATGTATTGGAATTATACAGTGCATTACCTAAATTTGAACAGTAATTTGAAAGGTGTTTGCGACAGCTGTACTGTACATTGAGACAGTCAATAAAATTAAGTAAATAGTGAAGCTGTCTGTCTCATTACTTTAATGTTTATGTAATAAATATAAAAATTATTCTGTATGTTATTGTATTATATGTATTATATGACTACACAATAATTAAATGGTAATCTGCTTGAGAAATAAAGCAAAAGAAAAAAATCTGGGTCATTGTAATCTAATCTAATCTAATCCAATTTCACCATCTCTCCAACAATGGTTACATTACATTTGCATGCTATAATGTAGTGGATATGTGGAAACTTTATGTTTCATCAATGCTGTGTTGAATGAACGGTTAGATTTAGGCACAAAAACCACTTGGTTATGGTCAGGAAAAGATCATGTTTCATCTTAAAATATGAGGTTGTGACCTGTGACCTGCACCGCTCAGAGAACTACAACTCTCAAAGACCTAATTAATATGTCTGCATTTCACACAAGCGTCATTTCCTGCTGGGGAGGTTGTAAAGCAGATTGATAAACTGACAATGTGAGAACGAAGTGAACCCTGCAGGGATGTCCAACAGGGTTCAAACACATGCTGCTGGGCAACCAGCTCCCTCAACCGCCACCCCACGAGCACAGTGTATTTGTCCAGGGTTGTTCCGATCCATTTACAGCTCTGCCTCAGAGTAACACAATGGGAAAACTGTGAATATTAACTTCCCATGTTAAAGCTACAGGGCAGTTTCTTAGTTGGAAATGAGTGCTGACAGGCAAGGACAAGTTGAGACAGGAGGGGGAAGGAGACAAGAGGGGGAGGGAAGGGCGATTTGTGCCCCTGGCAGTGCGCTCTGCATCCTGCATTTATCTGGAGCCATGCGTCGACAGGAGAATGCATGGAGCGACACAACACATTCCTCCTTGCTGTTTTACAACCTTGTGCTTTGGACGATTTCACTGGCTGAATAGACAGTGAGTTCTAATGGAAGCACATTGAGGGTCATAACAACTACAGCAAATGTCATGTCCTTATTGAGTCTATCTGATAAAGCACAAAATAAGCTGGAGTTCAGGACAGAACAAATCGAGTCTGACCACAGAACATGCCATGCGTTGCACAGAAAAACAGACACAAAAAACCCTGTAACTGACCTATCTACAGGGTACAGAGGGTTTCTGCAACAAACCACGCAAGAGGCAAGTTTTGATTGACAAGAAGAGTGATGTATTCAGGCAACAGTTGAAAGAAAGCACAGCAAGCCAACGGGGACAAAAAAAAGGAAGGACTTGGGAGGGTGAGGAAAAGTATTTCAGAGAGCAACAAGCATGCAGGTGGAGAACAACTGAGCAAAACAATGGCACACACAACAGGATTAACATGGAAATGTTGCCAGCAGGACACAATTATTTGTCTATTTACCATATTCCCTCTGTGTTCTTCAATGAGCTGGTAGAGCGCGACCGTGGTTTAAGAATGATACTCATGGTCTGGCTTTTCCTTCCACATTACATCTGCAAACACACACACTCGCAGGGCCACCTGCCCGCCGCTGTGGTCTGACCACAGTCCTAACTGGTCTCAGTGGGAGCTTCCTTCCCTCGGTGTTAGTTCGGTGGAGAGGTCAGGTCTGCTGAGCCGAGTTCAGTCCGATCAAACGCTCTGTCCAAGATTAGTTCACACTGCTGCTCCTCCTCCTCTCCGATCGCTTGACAGTAGGTGGTTTTTCACCCTTCTCTCTCTCTCTCTTTCTCTGTCACTCACTTGCACTTATCTTTCTTGCCAGTTCAGCATGTGATCTTCCTCTTTCCTAATTCTGCCATGCACATGCTCTGTGCCACTTTCTTACTCTGCTTCTGTCTTGTAAGTCCCCTGACTTCTAGAAATAAGATCGTCTTCTACTCACGTTCCTCTCTCCCCTTCCTCGTTACCTCTGCCTCTCTTGCTGTCTTTCTATTACTGAGTCCCTGTCTTTGAGCTACACGGTTCTCCTGTGCTCTCTCTCTCTGCCTCTCTGTTTCCCTGAGCTGCAGCTTGGGTATGTCTGGAGTGGGAGGGGTTGTTTTGGTAGTAGTAATTCCTTGAAGGGCGGGACTTGTATCCTCACAGCAACCCTAACAATCGTCTCAAGTGTCAATCACTCGGCTGCCACAGTAACCTAAAACCAACAGCTAAAGCATGTCGATGACCTGGAGAGAAAGACACTGTTGGCTGAGTTTCATCGTTCCAATGAGCGAAGCAATAAACAGAAAAAACGAGGGATTTACTGAAATGCGCATTTGGCAAATACAACTAGAACTTGGGTTAAGAAGGTTTTGGCACATGGTAGCATTATTAAAATGAGAATAACATGTGTGGGAGTAAAAATATGTGAAAGCAAGGACAAAATAATTTTACTATAAATCATAGCAAGCTATTTTAATAATGACACATGAATCATGACATTTAATGATTTAGCCTTGAATTGCCAACTTACAGACATGAAGCCTGTTTTTTTTTTTTTTTTTTTAGTGTCTAGGGAATTTGAGTGTTTCCTTTTAGTTTCTTATTTGTTCGGAATATATCTTTGTATTATTTAATGCATTTATACATAGATAATTTTCTTTAGTTTTCACTTTATAAATTCTCCACACCAAAAAAAGTACTTAGGAGCACACAGGTTTTCTGTCGTATTAAACCTCTGATGAAAGCCACTCCAGCTCAAATGCATCACAAAGTGTGACATCCTTTTTAAAGCCACTCTGTGTCTTCCCTCTGCACAAACAACCTTAGAAACAAAAGAGAAGAGGTCCCAGTAACGCACGATACTCAGATGTACATCTCTCCCCAGCAGCCTCAAACCTTCATTTACTGCATGAAGTCATGAGTCGCGTGAACTGAGCCTATTTTAGCCTCCCTTCACGGACTCATCATTACATTCCACCTCAACAGAATGATTTTGTTTCACTTTTTATCGTACCCAAGACAAAGTGGGTTATTTTGGTTTCATTGTACTCATTTTCACAATAAAAAAACATCAGCAGTGGCATGCTGGCTATAAAATGAAATCATCAGTGTGTTACTATCTGTGGAATAGCTTTGAGTGTGGAGCTCAGATGGCAGCATCTGCAGTCAGAGTTGTGGGCAAAGGAGCTAACATTAGCACTCCACCAGGCAGACAGGTATGTCAGCTGTCTGGCATGTCAATCACACATAAATGAGTAAAGTCAAGCAAGCTAGGCCTCCTTTGTAGGCACTCTGTGTGTGTCATGTTGTGTGTTGTGGATCCTGCAGTATGTTGGAGGAATGCTAATGAGACATACTGTATGACAACCAATGAAGTAAAACACAAAAGCAAACAAGTATGGTTGGATACAAAAGCCATGCTTGTGCTGTTTCACCCTGGTGTGCAATATGAAATATTCCCATGCATACACAGATACACATAAAGGTTGTTTTGCTTTCAAACATCATCCCGCGTCTTCCTGAACTAACACTGCAGACGGTTATTTCTGACTTATGGTAGTTCTCTTGGTTGCAGTTTTCTTTGGGGATGAAGTGAAAAAAACACCATCTGATCAGCACACAAAACTAGGACACAACAATTGCTGCGTCCCTACACTCTTAGAATTAGGAGAACCAATTTTGTGTTTCAAAATCTCCTGAAATCATTCTGGAAAGATTTTTCATTGAAAGCTACTGATATTCAAGTGTCTAAAATTGGGTTTCTATCCAAATGTAGCGTTCTGAAAATCTATTAAAGAAAATGCCATTTTATATGTTTCTTAATCCACTACTCTTATTTCATTTCATTTAATGATAGGCTTGAGCACAGTATGCATAGAATATTGCATGACAGTTACCCAGTGCAATGTATCATAGCATTTATAGCTACTGCTAATTTCCAATGCCTGTCCCTACAAAGGCCTTTAACATAACTAACAATCATTTTGGGAGTATTGGGAGTCAGTTGATCGAGTGCGCAACAAGATGACTTCATTTAACTTCTGTTAAAGTTTTCTCAACGCACAAATTGAAAAAGAGTATAAAAAAGAGGTGGATGGAAAGAAAAAAAACATTTTGGTGTTTTTCTGAAATTGTTTTGCCTTTGACCTGGGGGGGGTAAATGTCATTCATAAATCTTGGAAAAATAAATAACATTAATCTTTATTACCTCTTGAAACCATGAAAGCAACATTATAGATACATAATTATGTGGGAGATCTTTCTATTCTGCTAAACTCTGAACTAAGGTTGTAACTCCAAGAAGTAAAACCTTCTAACCAAGAGAAACAGACACGGATAAAAACACAACGCCTGTAAGCAAAAAAGCAGAAGCATCAACACACACGTTATGACAGCATCTGTGTAAGAACATTTACATGTAATCAATAGTGCAACTGGCCGTAGGCGTAAGTAACAAGAGCTGGACATCAGTCACAGGATGCTTCTCTTTTGTTCAACAGAAGGATGGCTTCAACAATCAAACAGCAGCAGAAACGGAAATGCACCCATTTGCAGCTCGCATGAGGGAAGAACAAATTGCTCATTGCTCCAATACACTGATAATACTGGGGTCATCTACCTAACAGTCACTGATGCTTCAGAATATTTTATGTAAATGAGCTTCTATGTCATGGAAAAAGGAGGCAGCCCCGATGAAAAAGCCAGACGGATGACGTATGCTAATTTCTTGTGTACGCACATGCAGATGAGCTCACATGCAGAAACATGCACAAACAACACATGGTCAAACGCATGGCAACCAGCCATACATGCTCCTGGTATATAATACTGCAACAAATTAACGTCAAATTAATACTTTCATGTGCACAGTAACTAAAATCAGATTGCTGTGTGACCATTTATTGATTTAAATGATGGCTTTCTACCATATCACCATGTGTCCATCAGTTTCCAATTTCCAGAAAAGGAAAGACACCTCTGGAGCCGTTCAGCCCTGGCTGACATTTCTCGGACAGCGCAGCCAATTTAACACTAGCAGGTGCTGATACTTAATTCTGTATGTTTTATGTTGCCATAAAGATAAGACCATGTATGGAGATATTCAAAGTGAGTTTCAGCAAGTTGAATAGGCACATCTAATGCTTTCAGTGCAGCATGTCAGAATGACGGAGTTTATGGCTCAGTCAAAGTGGTGAAACTAATCCTATTACCACGGTCTGCACATTCCATGCTGTCAAGGAAAGAATAACAAAAGAGAGCAGTTTCCTTAAGAAAACTCTCTCATCTACCTTGGTGACATGCAGCAAATGGCCGAGGCCGAAATCGAACCTGCAGCCACTACAGCAAGGACACAACCTCTGTACATGGGGCGTTGCTCTATCCACTAGGCCACTAGGCGCCCTAATATTGGATTTTTTGCCAATATCAGTAATACAGATACATAATAACTCTTTTGACTGGTAACCAATATCGATACACACAGCTCATGACGACGACAGGACATACCGTAGGTATGTCACGTATGGTTTAGTGCGCTCACATAATTACAATGTCAAACCAAAACTAACTGTATCAAATGTATACAAACAAAAACTCTCTGGTGCAAAAAAAAAGCCCTAAATCAGTTTCTTACTGATTTAGGGCTTTTTTATTTAGGGCACATCTGGACTTCTTCAGTAAAACCAATATATAACCTACATCATCTTTTCTTATTTTCCATGCTCTGCTGTCTCATTTAAAAAACAATGCAGCCCACAAGTGCATGTTTCCCTTCACATAAACAGATCATTTACTTTAAGGCTACAATACTGCCATCCCCAGGAAGCAAAGGAGTAAGACACAAAGAGAAACAGTGAAGCTGGTCTTGCCCAGCAGGGCTGAGTTTGCAGGAGTGTTATTTCGCCCACAAGTCAGAACTAAATTGTACATTCGGCTTGAACTCAGTCTAACTATTACTGCAATATGTATCTCGCTGCATGCCAGGAAAGATCAATACCTCATCCTTAAAGTCAATGTATGCTTTCTTATCAACATAGATGTATGGATTTGTTTGTTTAAGGTGTTTAAGGTGTCTTACTAAAAAATAAACCAAACGTGATGCCAAACAATTATACAGATGATAAAAGCACTCCATTAATCAGATATATTTATCCAATTACAGCTGCACTGAATGGTGGATGAATCAATCAAAAGGAAATTAAATGTCAACTAACTTGATAAGCAATTAATCACTGCAGTCTTTTTTGCTGGTTTTAGCTCCTTAAGTGTAAAAATTTACTTTTCTTTGTAATATATGATAGTAAATGAAAAGTCTCTCTGTTTTAGACTGTTGGTTGAAATAAAAAAGCAATTTGAAGATGTCAACTTTGGGCTCTGGGAAATTGTGCTGAACATTTTTCACATTTTTTTTTGACATTCAGCAACTACCATGACTAATGTCTTAATCGTGAAAATAATAAAATCGCTAATGAAAGTGATTGTTCATTACAGCCCTATTTCCAATAACATATACTGTATATCTTTTTTAAATTTACATTTATATACAATACATTATCATTCTAAGTACTCATTTAATTATTTTAATACATTTTCTGTTCCTGTCTTTTGAATTGTTTTATTTTTTTAAGTGGGGGATTAGCTGTTTCAGTAAGAGCTCAATTAAAATAAATACTACTACTAATAATAATATAATATATATATTATTAATAATAAATTTATTTTTAATAATAAATGCATTCATGTCACAAAAGGTAACTGCTGTTACTTTCATTACAGGCTATGTTTATTATGTTAACAGTGACTTTTTAAAACACTCACGGTACCATCAAATAAGCATCACTTAATTCTATGATTCTTTTTTGAATCTTAGAGACAAACTGCTGCCATCTAGTGGTAAACTTGATGTAATTTTTGTAAAAAAAAAAAAAACAGTTGCATATGCTGCATTAAATGACCATAAAATGACCACAGTAATTGACAAAATTATTGATTTTCTTAAAAAAAAAAGAAGAAAGATCTCTTTTCCATGAACTAGGTTCAGTATATGGTGCAGGTAAACACACTCTGTAAATGCTGATATAAATAGCACTTAACTGGAGCAGGCAGTGAGCACAGATGGCTGGCCCCCAGTATTGACAAGGCTCCATCCATATCTATATGTCTACAGACGCCACCAGCCATTACCGTTGCTTCATATTCAAATACTACAGCAGGCACAGACTCACGCACACAATTCAGTGTCACGTTTTTGCACACGGACAAAAAAATCTGACGATAGCACATCTTAGTTTTGTCTGGGGTCGCTGAGTACATATTAGCTGAGAAATGCAGCATGAAAACGGGCCTAACAAGGTCTTGACATTTTCTGCGTGAGCTTTAATGGACAGAGAGTGCTCTGATGATTAGCCTACGCTCTGCTGTGGTTAGTGGACGGACTTGTCCTCTTGATCGCCTTGATGATTTAGATGTTGACTGGACCAGACCTGCTTATTTACCATTAACCTCTCTCTTTTAGCCATGTTTTGTAAAAGCAGAGAACCTGTTCCTTACAGAGAGACACAAACACGCATATACACACAATTACACACACTTCAGGTCGACACTATAGGTTAAGCAGAGTAAACAGCACAACTACAGCTTCGACCGAGCTCTAACAACACAAGCAGCCACCAAGCAACCACCATTTACACAACGCTCTGTGGTGAACACTGTTCAGTTCAGTGTTGTCCAGGTGGAGCTATTCATCAGCTAATGTTCTGATAAGACAGAACACACACACTTTGTGTACATTCATACAAACACATCAATCCACACATTTACACAATACATAGTCGCAGTTTATACTCAGAAGACAGATTTTAAGTTACTCCAAGTTTTCCCAAGTTAATAATCTCTTATTTAAAGAAAGGAAGATAAACAAAAGCAGAAGTTAGCATTTAGCAACAACACTGAATATCTAACTTTTTAAAAGAATTTAAATAACATAAAAACAATTCCACATTAAAATCCTCAGTGCAAAACAGAAAATTTATATTAAGGTCACAATATCGACACGCTGTCCCCCGTAACCACCACAAACAGTGTGACCCCCAGAGAACAATCCTACCCTTTCCTGACACGAGGTTTGATGTCGATGGGCTTGTTTATGGCGTAGGGTGAGCCGTTGGAGCAGGCGTGGCGGTAGCGGGCTATTCTCTCCAAAGACAGATAATCTGAGTTAACAGGCAAACTCATATTTGGTGAAGCTTGCAATCACTGCCACACACATACACACACACAATGCGTCAAGACAGATGTGGAGAGAGAAAGTGACAAGCCTGATAAAGCTATCTCGGTAGAGGGGAGGGAGGGGTGTGTGAGAGGAGAGGGCTCAGCATGGGTGTGACCTGATTGGGAAAAAGATGGAGAGTGAGAGAGAAATGCAGGAGAGGCAGGTTCAAAGTGCAGCGGTAGAGCAAACTAATTTACCTTTTCTCTCAGATGAATATCAGGAGTCTGCAATGGCAGCCTCAAGAATCATATGTTCTCGGTGATATTGTAGACTTGCTGCAAAATTACATAATCCTGTTATATTAACAAGCCAATCTACTTCGGTATAGCTTTATGAGCGATAAGAGGGGCAAATGATTTGTGTACAGCAATTTGAAGTCCAGATTTAAAAAAAAATATCAGTTTTAACTAGGGAATTTCCTGAATAGTCGGCCACCTGATTAAACCTTGCTAGGGGGAACCAGAAACACTAGTTGGTTAACCTTGTAAAAACGTATTATTTTATGCATTTGTTTTTACCCAATGAAAATGTCTGTGTTATAATTCAACACTTTCCCCACAGATTTATTTTCCTGAAGAATAAATAAATAAATGTTAATTTCTATTTAGAGAGTTTTGGTCATGTTTTTAGGATGATGTGCAGTGGTCATAACCCATGGTGCAAATTAGCACACATTTCAGCTGCATTTAAAATACAACTTTTTTATTTAAAAAAATGATTAACAAATTCAAATGGCTTCTATACACATTTTTTGCACAATGTTTCACTCTCTGGATAAATTTGTGCTCAATTCTGATCATTTTCTGAGTTTTTTAGACTAGTCGACTAATTTAAGTTCAAACTTCTGTTCGAACATCAGGGATATTAGTCGTTGGGAACATCACTTATTTTAACAATAAAGTTAATCCCACTGCAGTTGATGCTGGAGTTTTTATCTTCCATACTGCCAGCTTCTGTGCATGCCAATGGGTGGAACTGTGCAACACTCAATTATTGTACACAGGCAAGCATGAACTGATCTATCCTGGGTGATCACCGAGATTGTGTCTCCTAATAATTAGGTTTATATCTTATTAAGTTGCATTATTAATTACATCGTTGTGGCAACGTAATTGCTGCATTGTTACTTTTAGGTAACAAAACACTACATTAATGCACCAGGTATGCTTTGCACGGAGGTAGTCGGGGTGAATGGCAAGTGTAGAAAATGCAAGATCTTGAAACCAGAACTTTAGTTTCACATTTAGACTCTTGTCTTTAACAAAGGCAACATAGGCACTTCGGTTGGGGTTAGAGGAAAACTGTGATTTTGGTAAAACAAAAAATTAGAAAACAGGTAATAAATTAGTGTAAAAAATCAAAAAGTGGACACTGTATTACTAAATTGCCTACATTGGCATAAAAAAAGAAAAAAAGAAAGTTTTCAGTGAACATTTTACTTATACATTCAGCATCAACATTTTTGCGACTTGCCAGATATGTTAATTTCTCATTGTGTTAATAAAAAACTTCATTTGCTTAGACTTACATTTGTTCTCTACACATTTCTCAAAAATGTAGGAAGCTTCTTCGAATCATGAGCCACCATCCAGATGTAAGTTTGAGAGGCAAGCTTGCACTCTTGAGTAGGGTGTATAAAACATAATAACTTTTTCAAGTATATCCCTCTATGTACCCCAATATAGGCTACAACAAGTATTAGTGAGTAAAAGTAAGAAAACCTTGGAGCATGAATATAAAAGTCTCTTCATGCAGCTGAAATATCATATAATTTACATGTCAAACTAACTGCTGATTTGCACAAAAGTGAAAAGACGGGAACAGAAAATTATGTGTGACTGCAGCACATAACCTGTTAAACTATTCCAGGTTAAAGCAATATTTGAAAGACTACAAAACCAAAAATAAGATGACTCAGTCACCACATGTCAGGGCATTATTTTGATAATTTGATTTGCTGATTTTAATGAAATCTGTATTCACCAGCCCCAATCCCCATCTCATGCTCTAACTTCAGTTATAGCTCATTTCCACCACTAGGAGGGAGCAGAGTCCCACAATAAATAATCTGTTATGAGAAATACATGTCAACTAGTAACTGCAATCTGAGCCAACAGTTAGAATTAGTATATTAGATATGTCTATTATATTACCATGTGAAAATGAAGCATGCAGCTGTGTTTATAAATAGGATGACATAACATCAAGAGCTGTCAGTGGAACAGGGTCAACTGGGCATGAATATTCATAATCTTTTAAATAAGTACACTGTCTTTTGTGTGTCATTTTCAGAAACATTCTCGACTGTTCTCAGCTAGCAGCAGAGGGCAGTGCACTCTGCAGAGCAAATGCAGATACAAGAGCTCAACCATCAGCAGCTCAAACACACGGAGCCGTGAATCTCTGTGGAGTTACGGCTTCTGCTCAGCTCTGACAGAAGCAGCCAGCATGTGACAACAGCTCCTGGGTGGACAGGAGGGCTGTCAAAGTCACAGACGCAACGACAGACACAACAGGCTTCAACACTCACGCTGAACATCTGAAAATCACCACATGAGCACCCACCCACACACACACACATACACACACACAAGTGCTGAGTGAGTGCAGTAAAATATAAGCGCACACCACAACACAACATGTACAGCTGGATAAGATGCACACGCAGATCAATATGACAAAGCTTTACAGATTTTGTTCCCTCTGACATACACACAACTTGTAACACAAACGTATGTTTACCTAGTTGTCGGGGTCGGACACACACTGTCATTGGCAGCGACGAGCTGTGACAGAGCGCCAGGTGACGGTGTTACTGTCGTCATTCAGTGTCCCTGAGGCTGAAAGCCATGAAACCAGAACCACTGTATCTGTATGTTGAAACGTGTACTTACAAGCATCTTTTCAAATACAAGGTGTGAGTAATATACACAGCTCAACTGTTTATTCCCTTTGTTCAAGGATAGATTGCAAATCACATTTTATAGGGACATTGGTACAAAAGTTATACAACAATTAAGCAATCTTTTTTACTGCTGCATAAAAATAAACTATGCATGAAAAGTAACACAAGCGAAAAAAGCTGAATAAAGTAATCAGTGATAGAAATGAGCAGGCAGGCCGACAGACTCCACAGGTTAAGCACAAAAGAGCATAAAGAGCTAATTGACTGGCTTTGTGCAAGAAACACAGGGAGGGCTCTGTGAAGCGCTCTCCTCTCATGACTGGCAGGGTCAGCCACCTTGTTAGGGGCTTAGCATTGATGTGGCCGGACAGAGGTGAAGGGAGGATGGAGACGGGAGTGTTAGGTAATTCACAGTGAGAATATATGAGAGATGAACTGAATGGCAAAGTTAAGTCAGTAAAAGATGACGAGTGGAGGAGAAAGACAAGAGACAGTTAAGAATGAAACAAAAGAGGTATTGGTCAGGAGTGGTGTTTGTCTAATACTGATAGATTCCTGGGTGTTAAAATTCATGCTGAAACTTTGCATCAGCTGTTTAGCTGATCTCAGACCATCATGCAGCTGAAGCTGTAAGTGGACGTCCTGAACTAGTGCAGTTACAAGTGGTCTGCTGTTGTAAGGGTGGTTGGATGTACTGCCAAATTAAGCTGACAGGCAACATCTCTGGTGGATATTCTGCAGTTTATGACCAAAAATTGAAAGAAATATATCTATTCAGTGCAGAAAAAAGTCTTGGATCTCTAACCCTTTGAAACCTGTGCAAATTAGAAGAAATGGCCCAAAAATTAGCAAGAAATTAGTAAAAAGTTATGGTAGGTAAACATTAACAAAATTACCTTAAAATAACCATAAATAAAAGGAAGAAAACTACCTTAAGAAAGTACTATTTTCTTTAACAGAATTTTAAATATATATTTTAAGAGTTATTAATTATGTAGATTTCTGGACATTTTTTCCCTGTATTTGTTTTTAAATAATATTTAATAATTCCCCCGTAATTTACTCAAGTTTCAGAGGTTTCAGGCGTCTGAACACAACGAAGGAAAAGTGATTTTGATCCATGTCTTAAAGGGTTAATCTGGAGAATTGGGAGCAAAAACAAAAGTATTGCGTTAAAATGTTTTTTTTTCAGTGTATAAGAAAGCAATGGACAACAGTGTAATAGACCATAAAAAAAGAAATAAGGTATAACTGTGGCTTAAAGTTGCTGTTGCAGCTTAGTGCCATGGCAACTGCACCTCCAGTGCCGAAGAATATGATTACAATGATTGGATATTTGTTTTCAAGTATGTAAATCAGTAAAGGTAATGTGATTAAGAGACAATAAAAGAGATTCATGCGGCGCTGTATTTTTGTAAATGAAATGCTGCTTAAATCAGCTGTTGTGATGTGTGTCAAGGAGCAATTCCTTTACTTCAGTGAGACGAGCACTTCCTGCCTGCCTTCACAGTCCCCTGCTAGATACATGTTTATAATGTGGTTGCCATGGTGACGTGGCAGAATTCAAAAGGGACAGGTAGGTCCTGACAACCAATCAGACCTCAGTTGCTAAGGATCCAGCGGCAGATTGTGTAATGAGAAATTGAGGATGACAGCGGGTTTCTCAGAGGGTCAAGGATAGAAAAGATGGAGTGAAGCTTTCGACACTGATTGTTTTATTTGAGGTTTAAAAGGTGCACATGTTAACATATCCTCAAACTGATCAACCCAAACACTTCATAGTAGGATGTGACTACGGTTCATGTCAAGATAATTAACCACTCACAGCAGCCATGCATGACTTACCTGTGCTCTATTTATACATCCAGCTGACTCACAGACTGGAGAGAGGATTTAAGCTGGCTGAACTATTATTTGTCTCACAGACTCAGCAGAGCACAAAGGAGGATAGAAAGCAGCCCCCGCCACAATATAATAGAAGGAAAAAAGTCTGAAGAAGCATGACCGCTGAAGATAAGACCAACAAAAGCTCCTACTTGTGCTGTGTATACTGGAAATGTGTGTGTGTGCGACTGGCTGCGTATACTGACAACATGAGTGTGTTGTGACGTGTTGCGGCTGAAGTGATGCTGGACAGTACGAATGTGAGAATCATGTACTGAGAAAAGCATGAAGAAATCTGGCTCAGAGGCAAAGAAACACTTGTGTCAGCACAGATCTCTGACTCACAGAAACCTTACAAACAAGCCGAACAGTATCATAAAAAGGTGAAAATGACCATTAATTTCATTATCATCTATCAGTTATTTTTTTTGACTTCTTAATTGGTGATGTTTTATCTTTACATTACTTGTTAAGTCAGACCAATAGTACACAGTCACAGGGAGTTTAAAAGTTTGTAATTTTAAAAGATATAATGCTTAAAGAAGCAGCATTTCTTAAAGGCCAATTTACAGTATTTGCATCTACGTGTGCACAAGGGGATCCACTTTAGTGTGTGTGTGAGGTAAATGTTGTCATACACAAATGTCAGCAAAGGTCTGCTTAGACCCCTGTAAGGACGACAGGGTGCAGCTCATTTTTTATGTATCCGCAGACTGCACATGCTCCGTGTTCCACACCTCAGACCAAAAATCTGCAGTCAAGCCAGCCGCAACCACCCCATCACCATGAAGTTAGTTTTAAGGATATTCAACTGACATTCAAAAAAAATTGTTTCAGAAAACCCTTAGATCAGTCTTTCAACACATAACCCTGTTAGTCTCACATGGCCAGCCTTTGGTTCTTCACCCAAATACATCTGTCCATACAAGACACAAACGAGCCTCAGCTGCATCAAAACATGCTGGAAGTTGCTCCACTTAAGGCACCAACAAGCATACAGGAAGATGTCTGGTTGCATTTCTGATTTAAAATCTATGAAGAAAGGAGAGCTTGACAAAAGCAAAACTATATGTAAGATGTGCTGATTTGCTGAACTGAAATATTGTACCACAAATCTCTGAAACAATTTAACGAGACATCAGATGTGCAATATGATAACTACAAGTAAAAACACACTCCACATCTGTCCACATGATGCCCACCATCTCTGCACCAAACTCTGCACTAAAGAAAGCTATTGTACATTTGATTCTGGTCACTCAATACTTGCTGAGAGTCTGTAGAGTTTCACTTTATTGCGCTGACTGTTATAGTGTGTCAAATAAAAGGTACACTGATGTAACTGCTTTGGGGTTAAAGTTGATTTTTTTAAGTGGGGGTTGATATTCCACATATTGTCTATAAAGTGAACCACAGTAGACATACAAAGTCACCATTGACTTAAACACCAACTGTGGTCACAGTGCTGGCCATTAATTACAAAATCAGTTTTGTTGTGTCAAGTTGGACACAACAGAGCACAGCAAATCCTCACAAGAAATGTTTTTTGGGGTATCCCTTTATGTGCCTCTGTGTGACTGTGTGCCTGTGAATAGCACTCAAGTTTGTGTGTGTACTTCCACTACATGTTGAGTAATAATATTATGACTACTGCTTGTCGTTATCGGGGCTGAAGACCAATCCTGCTAAGCTGTTTGAAGGTCTGCTGTTAACCACACGGTGCGTGCACAGTAATGGCTTTCAGACGCTGTCTTGGCCAGCAAACTGAGACAGTTTCTTGATGGACACATTAATGGAGAGATGAATGGATGGATGATAACAGGATGCAGACACCAATGGACTGCACAATTTCCTCAATAGGCTCTTGCATATCACACATGGACACACACACACTCACAGTTCTAGCAGTAGTGCACCGCAAGCACATGGTGAAGCTAATAGGTTTAACTTGGCAGCAGTCCCAGTGATGTCAGAGTAATCCCTCATTAAAACCCTGATGACATCACCACTCACATCACTGGTGAGAGTGAGAGCTGAGGCCACAGGCTTACAGAGAAGTTCGCAGAGTGTGTGTCCATGTCTGTACAATGTGTGTGTGTGTGTGTGTGTGTGTGAGGGAGGGATACCCTGCCAGTGAGTGCCAAAGGTGTCCTCGCCGCAGTTCAGGTAATCCAGGTTAAGATGTTCCTCATAACACACAGGGAACATTAGCGTCACAGGGGGCGATCTTAGTTATACTGCATCTTCATGTGCAGTGTATTAAGCACACTTCCACATTCACGCAAACAACTTTCACCTCCAGACAGAGGTGCAAGAACACTGCAGAAAGGGTAGATAGGGACATGTCCGCCCTACATGTAAACACTTACAGGCTGAAACAAACTGCAAACTACAATTCAAAGTGTCAGTGATTATTGCTTTCATTTTAGAATTCAAAAATAACACCTGGAACGGCGCTTTGTCTACTGTACTGTTTAGAGTTATAAAATAGAAGCATGACATTTTTTCCTCTGTATGGCCTTGCACTCCTGGGATTGCTGCACCACAGTGTCTGGATTTTGTCACAGAGAAGGAAATATTAAAAAAAAAAAAAATATCTCCCCCTCTCTCTCCCCCTTTCATAAATGAGTTCGGATTAGGAAAAGAAATATTTTAGCAACGTGCCTTAAAATTAGTCAGATTTCTTAAGGTTCTTAACACTGGGGTGATGTCCCAGGGGAAGGTCCTTTGTTTTGCAACCCATCCACCACCCCAGCTTACTTGCCACCTAACTAGACCACTTGGGACTGCTTCCTTCTTTACTCCTGTGAGCACATTTGATAGCAACCCTCCAAAATATATGGCTTATACACAAATTATTGGCTCATGATTACATGAGATCTATACAAATCTTTTATACAAAAGATTTTGTTGCATTATTTTTCATAGGAAAACATCTGAACAGTGCATGAGGACAGCTTGATTAAATTATATTCTGTCTGTAGGTGCTATTTTTCTGATATGTGCCATGCAGTTTACTCTCTGGCCAATCAGACACAGCCGCCGTCATTGGGCATCATCTGAGCAGCCAGAATCTGCGCAGACAAAAGGGCGAATGCCTAAAAGGAACTTTTGCCTAAAAAAATAGCACATCACTGTCTGGCAATATTTTGGATACATGAGAGACAATGTGGCACAAGCACAGGTACTGTGCAAGCCTGAGTTAATAACTGAGCACACTTTTAACATCTGTTTATTTATCGCAAGTAATCATCAATTGCTATCACATTATTCAATAAAGTTATTGCATATTTTCCTCATACAATGCAGCCCTTGTTCAGGATATGATCAAAAAGGAATCACTGACACATGCATTCAGAATTCAGTGTCAACAACATGACTCTCTCCTTGCATGTGTTAAAATTACTGACTGGTGGTTGTGCTGATATAAATGCATAGGGACCCTTTATACTGCATGTGTTTATACTGTAAAGATGTTGCAGGAAAATGAGTTTGTATTTAGCTTACTTCAGTGCCCTGCAGATCAGCCCACCAAGTCCCCTAATCTCAGCACAATAAAAGCACCTTTGGGAGGACATGAAAAAGGATCTCTGCAGCTTCAGCGTGCCGCTGGAAAAAACAAAATCCCAGAGGAACAGTAAGCAAAAGCAGGGTCGGTGTAGGCTGTGTGTATCAAATTAAGTGGCTGGTGGAAAGTGGAAATTAAGTGTTGTTATTCATTGCTGTCACAAATATTCTGTCACTGTCCGTGTTCATTCCTTTCCTGCTGAGAGAGTGTTATTCTACACCATGCAATGTGAGAGTCTGTCATAACGGAGGGATGAGAAGTGTAACAGTCATGGTTGTGCAAGTGGAGGTGTACTTCCTACTAAGGAAGCTCTGTACAATTGCATTCATAATATACCAGCACAAGCAAAAATACAGAGGGGGGTGAAAGGTGTAGACTAAACACTGGTCATAAAAAGAGCTTGGATATAAAGGAAGTGTGACACAATGCAGCAGTGAAACTGGAAAAAAGAGAAAAGCAGAAACAAACAATTATCAAAGAAAACTGTTCAAGTTATCAAAGTTGTCTATACTACAGCAACGTCAAAATAAAACTCTAAAAATACAGACATTCACCTTCCTTTACCCTCACAGCTTTCCTCGCAAGCATTAGCTGGAATTATAATATTGTATAAGACGACATATTTCTAAATCATGCTAGGTATGTGTACACGTATGTGTGTGGGTGTGTGTGTGTGTGTGTGTGTGTGAGGGGACTCCCTCTCCCAGCCTAAGCCTTTCTAATCTGTTTGTATACCTCCCAATATGCGTCATCATGAAAATCCTAATCGCCATCATCGTCACAAGCAATTCCCCCTGAGATGAACATCGTCATCATCATAAATTCCTGCAAATAAGAAGTAACTCTCATTATGTTTGAGATGTTCCATAGTTTATGTCTTTTATGCACAACACAGTGAAGGTGAATGAACTAAAAACAGCTGACAGTGTCTGAGCTCTTCTGAGAATGAGCGTAATTTTCTCAGATAAGTCAACACACCTTTGGAGATCAGAATCTGAAAGGGGTTACTCGTTAAATTGTGGCCTCTCGCAAAAGCTGCAGCCAAAAAATCAAAGCCAGATGACACACACACACACACACACACACACACACAGAGTAAGCAGTGACGCATAAACTCTTAATTCTTAGTGGATCCTAAAGAAAACCCCCAGGGCTAGGCCTCCAACCTGTTTTCCTAGAAACTCGATTCTCCACATCTTTTTGTTTCATTACAGCTGTTTGTTTTTTAGTGGTGGTGGGAGTATATAACAAGCCGTTCTCAGAGAGCTGCTTTGTTCCTGCAGGAAAGGACCGGGGCATGATAACATCTGTTGGCTTACCGCAGGTTTTGTTTGGGTCAAATAGTGACGTACGCAGCTGCACAGCGGCACTCCAACTCACCAAAGACTGAGCAATGATATTTCCTAAGTTCTTTGTATTTTGTCACCACTTCAGCAATGACATTTGAATGTCAGGAAAATTAGAGACTTGTATCAGCAGTTTTATACTATATAGTTAAAAGGACTCTGACAGAGTATAACAAGGGCTTAGGTTTCATTTCATCATCACAAGGGGACACATATTAAGTAAGGGGTCCTCTCCCAGGAAGTTTTCTGCACCAATTTATTGTGAAAATGTCTTTATTTATACAAAGAAATGGTGATAGCTGAAATATAAAGCAGTACGACTTGTGCACTCTGTGCTACTTTCAAACATTTTTTCTTCTGTAGATTAATTTTTACTGGTTAGTTGACACACAAAGGCATTATTTATTTCTGCACCTTCTATTGTGTCTGTTGTTTGGAGAAATAACCTCCTTAAATGTGCATGTAGCACCTATTCATATCAATGATAAATGAATTCATTTTAATAAAAAAAAGCTTTGCACAATAGCTCAAGTTTCAGCAAGACTTCTATTATTTAAAACTTTCTGCACATTCAGAACATATCCCACTTATCTGTGTTGTCTGAATAGAGAATAAAGTTGAGATATGTTGTAATATTACTAAAATTAAACTTGTAATTTAAGATTATTGAGAATTATGTCATAATCTTTCAATAAAAAAATCTACCCGCTTTATAGTACGCTCCACATTACATTTTTGCTTTGCTAAAATGGTAGTATCCCCTTCAGACCGTCCGAAAGTCACAGAACCCTGTTAGGGTCTCTCTCTGGATGAGGCAAAGTTTAAGCTGCTGTGTGCTGCTGTTCGTCAGAGGTGGAACCAAAACTAAACTTAAAACACGTTTGATTCAGTAAAGTATGGGAATGTCTCTCAGGCCTATTGAAAAATAAAATGCATCATCTCTTACTGATTCAATATGAGATGCAATTTGTCCCATATTTTGGTGCACAGAACTTAGAATGATGATTATGTAATCAAGTTTGCTCCAATACTGACAATTTTGTCTTTCTGAAAAAGATGACGTCCAGGGCTGTACCTGACAAGCTAACAGCAAACAAAAGCTATAGACTGTGTCATAATAACTTGCTGTGAGCTGTAATCTCACCACTTCTAAGCAGAAGGGTATTCTCTCTCTGTGATCTACCTGCTTTTCCTTTCACATTTAACTAACATCACCAATCACGGTCTGGTGCCGTCCCAGCTCCCTTAGCTCCAACTCTATATTGTAACATTTCTACTTTTGATTTATGCTGAGCTCATATAAGCACCTGCAGCTATCCCCCGCCTCAAATATGTCTGGCTGCCACGCTGTATTCTTATTGATCTGTCCATCTTCTTGCCTGTGTCCCAGAGATGAACACGAGAGATTGAAGATTGAATGTCCCATCTAGCAGCTGCTGTGTGGACAGCGGCACGGCACAGCACAGGCTGCCATGAATAAAATTGAAATGAAATGGATGTTAAAAATGAATGTGATGTCAAAGCTGCCCACAGGCTTCCCAGCACTGTGGTACTTGTATACGTTTCATATGTACTCCAGTGAGCAAGTTATTTAACAGTAGACTCATATAGGCACAACTGAGCGCATTGTCCCTCTTTGTCTTATTCCTCTTTAGATATTAATCATTACAGCTGAAAAAGGCTGTTGTTACAGTTGACAACTGAAAGCAACAAACTACAGTAGATCACCCTAAATAAAGATGGGCAGTGATTTCCGATCATTACAAACTAAAACATCAATTATTAAAAGTATTACAACATTAGTTGTTATATCATTTTATAATGCTGAATGAAACGCATTAGAGCTGAAACTATTTCTCAAGAAACTCGGGTAACTCGATTACTGAAAATCATCTTTGCAAATTATTTCCATCAAAGCCTCCTCAAATTCATATAACTAATACAGCACATTGTGTTTCGTAAAGATGATTATTACTGTGACACAACACACTTGCACTGTGAAAAAAGAAGATTTGATGTGATGGCGTGGATTGCAAGCTGGATGGAGAGATAGAGAAAATAGTGAGACATTTAACAGCCCAAAAAGCTAAATATCAGGTTGTATTATTAGCAATAATATCCTAAATACTTTATGCAATTTCAGCAATAAAAATGTTTTCCTAAAAAGGAAACCAATTAGTTGTTCATTTAAGAGACCTGCCTTATTTCCTCTTTTGGACATTTACTATTGCTCTTTACTAAGGTAAAAGTATTTGCTATGCAATTGCTCAATAGATTAATTCACAAAATACTCAATGACTAAAACTATAATCAGCTGCAGCCCTAAAGCCCATCATCAACTAATGAAACAGGCAAATATGCACCGAGGCTGACTCATTTTATTTGTCTGTGAGAAAAAAAAATAGATATGGTAAATTATTTTAATGATGCCAATAGATCTAAATTGTGTTAGCCTGTTGCTGTCTACCAATATGAGAGTGTGTTTTTGGCGTTGAGATGCCGATGAGTAATGAAAACACTGTCTTATATGGCTCATGTGTGTGTGTGCGCGTGGGTAGATAACACACAGGGGAAAGTAAGGGTGGAAAAAAGCACCAACTGTATATAAGTGGCAGAACAACACAATAAGAAATCCAGGATCAGCAATGTGTGAAAGAGATTTTGGATAGTGAAGAGAACAGCCCGGGCAAGAAGAGTCTTAAGATTGCCAATACTGACTGACTCAGTGTGTGTGTGCTCAGACAAACACACAGTAACAGCAAGATGTCCTGCAAAATAGGTGTGAAATAATGAACCGATCACTTAGCAATTCAAAAGAGGGGCTAATTGAAATTTCTCTAACAGAGAGAAGGTGAAACACTGGAGCCTTTGTGAGCAACAGCAGAACGTGCTTCTGTCTCTGCAGATTAAACCGAGAGCCTCAAACATATCAGCACAAACATGTCTGTCATGCTTCATGTAACTTCATAATCAATTTAACACTGCACTGCCTCATGGGAAAGCCGGAGTAACAACACATCCCAGTTAATTCTCACTATCACAGCTCTTGCACATTCCAGACTTGACTTTAATATTAACTGAAACTGAAACCAGATAAAAGACAGTCATAAGTCATCCCTCTTTCAGAAGGCGAGTGTCACAGGATCTGATATCCTACAGTGTAATATTAGTTATTAGTCATAGATCATGCAGTCAGATTGAGTTCTCACACCACATGCAGATGTTTGACTGATTGTGTGACTGGAAGCACAGCATACTGCCATGAAATTCTGCTCAGTGTTGCATCCAAAATTTGTTGTTCTTTTTTCTGACATTCATCGTACAAGCATACAGCAATGGAAAAGGTCATTCTCAAAATAAAAAAAAAAAACAATGCATGCAATCAACGTCATAAAGACAAAACAGAAAAAAAGGTAAAACAAACAAACAAAAACAAAACTGACTGTCCAATTTGTGTATATTCTGTGTTAGAAATGCACCTGATGCTGCACGGAGATGAAGGTTTTGAAAATGACAGGACGTGTTGAGGAATGCCTTTACAACTCTACTCGCTGACCGCAACGTGCAGTCCTCCGTAAGGTGAGAAACAGACCAGCTGTTGACTAGAATATTCTCTTTTGATTTCCACAGTGCATTCATAAAAGTGCGGACAAGCTTTTTATATAAAAGGACCTGTATGAAACACTCAGAACATATCTGTGATTTAGAGTCTGGGGTGGGATTGTCTGCACACAGTTCTCAACATGGAGGAGGTTGAGCCAGCAGCTAGCAGCTAATGGTGCTAACTCTATAAACAGCGCTAATAATAGCAACACTGCTGATAGAGCTAATACTGTTAACCTGGGAGGCCAGGGGGTGGGCGCTAAGCTTCGATGATGATGCTGTCCTGGTATCAGTAGTAACCACCATGTGAGCGAGCAGTGCAAAGCGACAGTATTCACACACAAAGGGCTTTACATGCACACAACAATGGACAGAAAGCTCAGATTATAACACACACAAAGGGTGACTTAATGTTTTGCTCAGGATGCTATTACGACAATATATCTTTACAGAGCAAGTAGCAGTTTGATGCAATATTAATGCTCTGAGTGTTACAGAACATTTAACAAGGGGTCAAACATTAGGTGTAATGTCATGAATCTGTGGTTCCTCTCAACTCCACAGAGAATTTTAGTTTATTCAAAATTCATTTGGGTTTAATGGTTCCAACTTAACTATTTTGGCTGTCATCAACTTAACTTCCACCCACAGTGGACAGCCAATTGTGAAAAAAGTCAAAGCCAAAGTGCACAACTAATAAAGTCAGCAACATGCTGGTTAAGAAAAAATCTTGCCACCAAAAGTTGATGTAGATAAAAAACAAACCCAAAAGGACAGAGAATACTGCATATTTACCAGGTGGCCAAACACACAACTTCAAATGAGTGCTGATGATGCCCTGGATCAGTTAGATGTGCAAAAAGGTAATATTTTGCCAACACATTTGCAGTATCAGCTTATAACGTGATAACATCCCAATGATGTGTTTAAAGCTTGTTGCCTCAGACTGACCAAAAATTAAAAATCAATTGATACTTCTTTGATAAAAAAAAACATTTACTCTAAAAACGTAAATAATAAATACATACATATGTGTGTGTGTGTTAATATATAAAGACCAGCAGCAGCTTAAACAATGTTTTTCTTTAAAAAAAAAAAAACAACAACTATGTATGTGCAATAGTGATGAGTATCTATTGCATGTGCCATACACCTTCTTTTCCCCCCTTTTTTTAAGAAGTTATTTTCTGTAAAAATGGACTCACGGATCACTCTGGTATCAAATAACACTAAAACCGATCAGATGATGCTATCACTGGGGGAGCTGAAACAAGAGCACGCTGTCTCCTCAAAATGCTTTTTAGTCTTTTCCCACATGAAACAGGTGGTTTCTCAGGGAGAATACAGTGGAAGAAAAAGTGTGAAGAAGAGAGGGGCGTCACACTGTGTGAGTGAGTGGAGAGCACCCTAAATAAGGCTGAGCACATCAGCATAACCCTGCACAGTAAGCTGGCAGAAATTGATGCTGCTGGTGTGAGACACACGCACACACGCACACACACACACACACACACACACACACACACACACACACACACACACACACACACACACACACACACACACACACACACACACACACACACACACGCATACATGCGACATGAATAATAAGGGACTATCTAAGTGTACTATCCAAGAGGAACCTTTAATTAGCAGTCATTTAAAAAATACAAAACTAAATTGTTTACTTTTGAGGTCTTTTTCACAATATTACTGCAAATGTGATTTTTACAATTTTAAAAGAAATTGCCAAGAGGGGACCTGAAGCCTTGAGCGTCTGCCTATCAAAGGGGACATCCATATGCAGTCAAACTGGTTTATCCTGGTTCTCTCACCTATAGAGTGCTTCTTTTCACTAAAACTTTCATTTTGTATCTTTAAAAATGGGTATGTAAACTTTATTGCTTTGCAATATATCAACATTTTGTGATAATAAATATTACAGAAATAATACTTGCCAAAGCAAAAGTATATCTTCTAAAGAAGGCTCCCAGAATCCTGTGAATTCAGTTTTATCTTACGATTTACTGTTAAGAACTTTATTGTTGTCTTTGTTTTATATATATATATATATATATGTATATTTAGACCAGACCAATTGTAAATTCACCAATGTATCACCAAAAAATTCAGAAAAATAAATCTATAAGCAGGTAACATTATACATAAAATGATCAACAATATAATTACTTATTTTAATAAATAATATATTATTTTAATTAATTAATCACTATAAAATGATTTAACACAAGTCTGTGACTAGACCTTAAAGCTGTTTGCTTCAAAGAAAGAAAAGAAATCAAACTGTGACATGACAGATGAGCTCAGGTCCAGAGAAGTCAGTATTTCTGGATTTTGTTGAATCTGGCTTTCACTAGCATAGTAGAGTCTTAAATTGCATTTTATAGATGCAGTGATGAACTGTGTTCACTGTCAGTGGTTTTCAGTGTCCCCAAGCTCATTTTGTGATATCATGTTGGTATTTAATGCAGTGCAGCTTTATGGGTAAAAGGTCATGGCCATTCATTTTTGGTTTTAGCCTTGTCCCTTTTATGCAAGAGATTTCAAAGTTCTCCAAATCTTTTCATGCTATTATGGCAGATAGTTAATGGATTTGAACGACAAAATATCTTGTTTTGTAATGTATTCCTTGTGTTCACAATAGTTTTTCAGTGATGGATGAAACACCTGTGTTTGTTAGTGTATATTTAGCATTATCTAATCTAATTACATTCAAAGATGTTGTTTTTTTTAATGACTACAGTCTGTAACACATACTACACACTGGCATGTGCAGCATTGTCACAGTGCACAGAGAGTGCGTGATGAAAGGCACATAATAAATGTTCGATAAGTTCACAATGACACTCAGCTTTACAGGACTTTTACATTTCCAGTATTGTAAACTGAAACTTTTCTTTAGCACTTAAAGTTTAACTGGTATGTTAGTGTTTTTGATGGGCATTGAAATGGTGATGAGCCACCACAACTCATCATCTCAAAACCATCACAACAGGATACACATCTATGAATGGGCCTTCATAGAAGTCGACTTCTGTTTGTACTCTTTGAACTTTGCACTCTAAAAAGAAAAAAAAATGTCCACACTCCATTTCCTTTTGAAAGAAAACTAAAAAAGGAGTTTTAAATTAAAATTATGTAACATCAAACTTTGACTTGACCTTTAAAATTGTTCAATTTCCAAAATACTTACCTGACCAGTTTTCACAAGTAGTGAATGTCAATCAAGTTTTCAATATACTTGTGTTCTCAGTCTGTACTTAAAAGAAATGCAACTTGTTTGTTGGTGCACATTACAGAAGAAGGTCCACCCCTTGAGTAGGATATAATGACATGAGTCCACTGTTGGCTGGTACATAATGTCACAAAGTTCCTTCTGATATGATAGCGTTTCACACTCAACCATGTAAGCACATACAAACATATTTAATAATACTTGAAAAAAATCTCATCTGAATAATGTTACATTTCTTCTTCAAATATGATTTGTTAGTATGTTTGTGTAACAGAATATAAAGGCTCAACTTTAGTGGCTGGCTTAACCTTTTTTATGGCTTGTTGATACTGTCGTATTAATGGGAAATTATGCCACATTTCTAAAATACATACATATTATTTCTATGATCTAAGGCAGTCTAAAAACATTAGTAAACATGGGCAACCTGCCCCATATCCAAAAACTTAGTGCTTGTGATGTCATGTGATATAAAGTGTAGAGTTGCTCCATTGATATGAAATTGTGAAAGATTTTCTAGATGACACTGAGAACAGCCAGAACAATGTTATAAGTATATGGGAACATTTTCTGTTACAGAACTGACAACACCAATATAATAAGTTCATTTGGGTTTAAGGGAACAAAACATTCTGTTGGTCCCCAAAATTAGGCTCTCGATGAGCAGAAGGAGCAGCTCAGACTTTATACTTCATGACATTGTAAAGTGCCAGAGACTTCTTTCTCTAGTGTCTAGATCAGAGATATCACATACTGGCTGATCCCTTGGCCATGGAAAAACATACTGGAATTCCTACTTTAGATGTTCACCTTTACAATTAAGGGTTTCCCAGAAAGGACCAAAAGCGATATAAAGGTCAGCAACAGTATTTGCTGATTAATCATAAAAATAGATTTATTATCAGACTTTTACTGGAAATTCCCATTAAGAGTTATTACAAGCACAGGATCTCTTTTACAATGTATGTGCTGCTTTTCAATTTATATGCATAAGAATGCATTTTCTTTGTTGATCAACATTACAGAAAAAAAGGGCCACACATATAGAATAAGTCATGAATGGTCCCAAGTTGGCTGGTACATAATGACACAAGTTCCCTTTTGGATAGGACAGAGTGATATTCACACTCCACCATAGATTAATGAAAAGAAGAAATAGAAAGGTGCATTTGTAAAGAGAAAATATCTAATACAAAATGTATCTATTCAGTAAAGCTTCTCATTGTTTAGTAAATTGGCACCAGAAATGTTGCCATTGTAGCTTTTTAAAATAAAGGCTATAATGTGAACACAATTATAACTTGTCTTAATATTCACTGTGACGTGACAGATGAGCTCAGGTCCAGGGAAGTTGGCAGTGTTTCTGGATTTTGTTGATATCTGGCTTTCACTTTGCATAGTTAAGTCTTAATTTGCATTTATAGATACAGTGATAAACTGTGTCCACTGTCAGTGGTTTTAGTGTCCCCAAGCTCATTTTGTGATATCCTTCAGTCATGTTGGTATTTAATGCAGTGCAGCTTTATGGGTCAAAGGTCATGGCCATTCATTTTGGTTTTAGCCTTGTCTCTTTTATATGTATTTCTCAAGGTTCTCTGAATCTTTTCATGCTATTATGATAGGTAATGGATTTGAACACCAAATATCTCTTGTTTTTGTAATGTGTTCCATTGTGTTCAAAATGAATAGTTTTTAGTGATGGATGAAACACCTGTGTTTGTAAGTGTATTTAGCATTATCTAATCTAGACCCCATTCAAAGATGTTTGTTTTTTAATGACTACAGTCTATAACATATACTACACACACACTGGCATGCAGCATTGTCACAGTGCACAAAAGAGTGTGCATGAGTGAAAGGCACATAATAAATAATATAATATCTGATAAGTTCACAATGACACTCAGCTTTACAGGACTTTAAATTCCAGTATTGTGAACTAAAACCTTTCTTTAGCACTTAAAGTTTAACTGGTATGTTAGTGTTTTGATGGGCATTGAAATGGTGATGAGCCACCAACACCTCATCTCAAAACCATCACAGCAGGATACACATCTATGAATGGGCCTTCACTAGTTATCTTCTGTTGACCCCATTCAAAGAGGTTTATTACTGTAACCAGAACTAAGTTTTATTATTGTTATATCTATTTTTTGGTTGTTTTGATAACTATAGTTGGTAACACATAGAGTTGTAGAATTAGTTGGCAAATACAGGGCTGGTATACAGCATTGTCACTTTCACGGCACACAGAGAGTGTGCATGAAGGCATGTAAGTTGCTAAAATAAGTTTACATTGACACTCAGCTTTACAGGTGTTTACATTCCAGTGTTGTCAACTGAAACAACTCTTTAGCACTTAAAGTTTAACTAATGTTAATGTGTTTCTGATGGCATTGCGTTAAAAATTCAGACAAACAGAGCCACTGAGAGCCAAGATGCCCTACTGCTTTAGAGGCCAGCAATAAATAATTACCTTTCAATTATTTCAGTGATATTACATACATGTGGTTATTATGTCACTTCCCAGCAGATGTTTCTTCATGTGAAAAACATGTTTAACTCCTTTTTGAATAGCTTGTAGTCAATTGTGCAATTGACGACAAATGTGGAATTCTGCTTGTATTTCTACTCTTTACAGTTTAACATTATCTTTACAACATCCACTTGTTTAACACAGGAAGAGAGGAAAAGCCATATTTCAGTCAGATACAACATCTAGGATATGAGAAGTAAGCAACCCTGAAGCCCAATGTGTAATGTCCTCACGCCCATAACGACCATCGTCAGCTAGAAGAAACCATCCCCCGCACTGCAGGGAATCAAGGCCTGACAGATTTTCACAGGCTGACTTGCAGAGAATCAAACCCCTCACCCACTGCAGGTCACTCACTTCTCAGTGGCAGCAGTCTCCACTGTTCAACACTCAAAGTTAGGATCTGAGAATCATATGGGTGCTGGTCACTCCACCTCTTCAGTGTAGAAGAAATTACATATTTTGTCCACTTCATCAACTGAAGGCCAAGTAAATATAAAAATATATCTATAAAACTGTGTGTGAATGTAATAAAGATAGATTGCTTTCTAAAGAATGCACAAAGCCACTGAATCAAATGTACATAGATCATACAGAGATGAATAACATTTTTTTCCACACATATGAATACTCGGCCTCTTTTAGGGATGCATCTTACTCCATAAATGTGATAATTTTACGTTAATAGGGTATCATCTTTCTGAAGCTGGCAATACTGTATTATAGGCATCATTAATAATTTGTTAACTGACTGTTAATTATACTTTTGTCAATACTCCTTGATAACCAATGAAAAAACAAAAAAAGTAAATTATACAATATAAATATCTCTTGGATAGATAGACCAAATATTTATAACACTTTGTTAACTATTAATAGTTGGTTTGAAAACTGTTTATAAACATTGTTTGGATGGTTTCTATAAAGTTGCAACTGCTAATGGTAATAAACTGTTAAACTGTTAACAAATACCATGTAGCAGATCTTGAAATACTATTTGGAAGACCATTATAAAGTTGCAGTTGCTATTTAAATCTTTTGAGTCACTTAATAAATAATGTCTTTCTAAGCACTTTTAAAGTATACATACACGCTGTACTTCATTAAATTTTTTTAATAGGTTACAACAATAACCCACTACATTTATCTTTGGCTCAAAGTTGCATGTCAACATTGACTTTCTGTTCATATATGTGTTTAAAATGATAATCACACAATCAGGACACAAACATGTACTCTTTATGTAGCTCACCTATAAAACATTTAAAAGGGCCAAATTAGTTTTACTCCATACAATCAATAACCATTGACAACATTTTAACTATCTAAATAATGTTTGTAGATGCTTTACAGAGTATCTAATTCTGTAGTATTGTTTTACCTCTTTAGTTAAAACAGAAACTTTTATTATAATTAGAATAATGAAATGTAAACTTGAGGCAATAACCTGTGCAACATCAAAATGGTATGTCATGAAATAACAGATGTAATCATTAGGTGACTGAATATGTTCAACTACTTAAATATCCATAATAGTACAAGTTTTGAAAAAAAAACCCCAGTATTTAAAATGGGAATTAAAGTGGAGAATTGCATGCCTACTCCGTACAATTTCAGGGTGTTTTTCCCAATAATCCAGGGATGTTGTACTAACCAAGATAAGCAGTGTGTGCTACTTGTTAAACCCAGGATGGGGGAATAATACGTTTCAGCCAGTCAGTCTAAATCAGATACAGCATCTTGGATATGAGAAGTTAGCAACCCCTCAGCTCAATGTGTCATGTGCTAACGACCATAAATCAGCTAGAAGAAACCATCCCCGCACTGCAGGGAATCAAGGCCTGACAGATTTTCACAGACTGACTTGCACAGAGTCAAACCCTCACTCACTGCAGGTCACTCACTTCTCAGTGGCAGCAGTCTCCACTGTTCAACATTCAAAGTTAGGATCTGAGAATCATATGGGTGCTGGTCCTCCACCTCTTCAGTGTAGAAGAAATTACACATATTTTTGTCAACTTCATCAACTGAAGGCTCATAAATCTAACAATATATCTATAACACCATATGATTGCTTACTTAATAATGCAGAGCACCACTGAATCAAATGTTTAACATCTTAGAGAGATGAACAACAATTTTTCACAAACAAATGAATATTTAACCTCCTTTGGGGATGCATTCGCTCCATAAATGTGCTGGTTTTACATGTCAATATCATCTTTCCTAAGCTGGCTGTTAACAGACTGTTAATTTCACTTTTGTCAATACTACGATAACTAATAAATAGTGCAACTACTGATGATGCGGCTGATGACACTGATACACTACTGATGGTATATTGTTAAACTGTTAAAAAATACCATGTAGTGGATCTTGACATATTTATTTGGGGAGGCCATTTAAAGTTGCATTTGCTGTTTTAAATCTTACAGTCACTTAAAATGCTTTGTTTCTCAGCGCTTGTGTTAAGCTATACATGTTTGCTCCCATTAAATGTTTTTTATAGGTTAGAAAACTATTTATTTTCATATATAAGTTCAAACTGATTTATGACCAAACCTTTTAAAATTTATATCACTGCAGCTCAAATGAAAAGGGTTCAGGAGGTGAAAATGAGACTATAAATTCAACATTACAAATCAATAACAAAACCTATGTTACAAAACACAATAATCCACCATGTTTTTTCTTTGGCTCAATGTTGCATTCTGACATTTTATTTCTGTTTCTGAATATGTTTAACATGATGATCAGACGATCACTCTTACTCTTTAGTTTTGTTTTATCCTATAGTTGAGCCAAACCTTTTATATATGATTAGAACAATTAAATGTTAACTTGGCACAATAAACTATGTAACATCACAAATATCATAAATCATGTATTAGATTAAATATGTTCAAATAATTTAACTATCCAGTAAAAAAAGTACAACTTTTTGTATCAGTATTCAAGCTAATTAGAATTTGGTGGAGAATTATATGCCCAATCTGTAAACTTTTAGGATGTTCTTCCCAATAATCCAGAGATGTTGTACCAGCTAAAATAAGCACTGTGTGCCACTTATGCTTAACCAGGACAGGGACAGACCCATGTCTCAGGCAGTCAGAGTTGGATGTAACATTCTAGCTAATATAAATTAGGCTTAATATGTGGAATGGCCTATGACCATCGTCAACAACAAAACCAACACACTGCAGAGAATCAAGGCCTGGCACAGAGCTGCACCACGTGACCCCTCACCCTCTCCAAGTCACTCATCAGAGGTAACCTTAAAGGCACATGGGTGCTGGACACTCCACTCCAGTCAATGTGGAGGATTGTTTAATGCTTACATCATAAACTAAAACCCTTTAAGAATTTGAAATTCTTCATATAAACCAAAACTGTGTTGAATAATAATAAGTCCCTCTGGTCACTGCAGCATGCACACAGAGAATGGCAAAATCATTTAATCCAATACAAAATGAGTAGTCAGCCTCTGTTAAAGACCTAATCCATAAATGTGCTGGTAATTTTTGCATGCCAGTACACCCATTTAAAAACTCTCAGTTCCCTCTCTACAACAAGAAGACTTTAAAGGTGGTACACAATAGACAATCAATCCCTCAGCGTTTGTTTTTTTATTTTACTTGGTGAATCCTATTTTGATCCTAGTTCTGCAGTTTTTGTATTGTTGGCTGTTTTATATTTCTTTGTTGTTTAGTAGTTGTAGTTGTTTTGGTTTTTTCTTGAGATCTAGTAATGTATATATACAATTTTGTCTGTCTAATGCAGATTTAAGATTAATTTAAAACATTGGAGAAAATATAAACAAAACAAAACAAACAAAAGTGTCATTTGTACAGAAGAGACAAGCGTGTGGACTGACTTTCCTTTTTTAGAATTTAAAGTTAAAGTACAGCCAAAAGTACAGCCAAAAACCTATAAATTTGAAATAGTTCATCTCAGCAGTTGAACAGAGTTCAGAGGTTAATCATTCCTCTAACTGATTATCCCTGTAACTGAGGACAAACTGATTGCTCACAAAACCTCCCATATTATAAATACCATTAAAGATTGCTCTAGTCATTTATATCATGATGGTTGTCAATGTGTTTCCAACACAAGGTAAAGAACACTCTTAAACAGCAACTCAAAACTTATTCAGGTGCACGATTCAAAAAGCAATGTTGAAAAACTAAAATGATATTTCTATCTCCAATTTCTAAAAAATAAATAATTTTATTATTACATTTTGTAAGATTATTTTCTTTGAACAATAATGCATCTAACTTTTTTTTTTCCTATTCTTTGTCATTTTATCCATGTTGAAATGGGAATGTCACTCTATACTATATATCTAAGATGGAACTGAAGTGTCATTATATACCAGCCAACAGTGGACTCATGTCACTTTATACAACTCAAGTGTACCTCTGTAATGTGGGCGACAAATAAAATGGATTCCTATAGATGGGCACACATACATTGATTTCAACCATAACAATAAATGCCCCAAATTCAGCTGATTCCTGTGAATTCTGGGAGACCCTGCACAATTTTGTCAAATCACTGCAACTATACAGAATTCTTAACTATTTAAACCGGTTAAATCTGATTTTCACTGCGTCTGCCCAACTAATCATCAGTTCCTCAGTTGCCCTCTAAGTATTTCTGAGTGGCTCTGATGTTTACAAAGAGAGACTTTGGACCAGCAAAGCTATTTTTAAATTATTTGCTTCATTTTATGCAAAATATTGGCTCTGAAAAAGGCATCATTCAATGATGATGAAACTTTATTCCTTTTTTAAAAAAAATAATAACATTTTGTTTAATATTCTTTTCCCAATAGAAAAAAACTTTAAATCCTCAAAAATAAAACCTAAAACTTGCATGGTATTTTTTTTGCTTGTAAAAACTGTTAAATGGAAGTTTTGAGTACATCCATCCATATTCTCAAGTGATGCTAGCCACGCAAGATGTATGCAGATGTGCCTCGTGCTGTCTGGCTGTCTACTGACGTATAATAACAATGCCGCTGGCTCTGTCCCTATGTTCTCATCTCACATCATCCTGCCATGATCCAGATTGATGCAGGTATGTATGTATTTGAAGTTAACAATGAGAATGGACTGGGGTAGCCTTAAACACAGTGTCAAGCTATAAAATGGTAAAGACATCTGGCTGAGCCTTTATATTCAGTTACATATACATACTTACAGATCCTTTTAGAAGCAAAAAAATTACATGATTTGGTTTAGATATATTTACAAGTGCTTGTGTCAATTGTACCAGCCAACTGTGGACCCTGTTGCTTTATACTACAAGTGTGGGACCTCTTTGCCCTGTAGAGTAGATCAGCAAATAAAATGCATTCCTGTGATTATAGAGAACAAAACATATGTACATTGTAAGATTGACAGAAATCTAGTGCTTCTAGTCATCTAAAAACTCAAAGGGAGTTTTGGAGGATTGACTAATCTCAGGTTGTTAAATTCTGATAATAAACTAATTTAAGCAATTCATTAAAATTAGTAAAGATCTTGCTGGTATTTTCTCTCCACATTTTCTTCCTACCATTATTATTATTATTATTATTATTGTTGTTATAGTTATTTCTCCTTTCTTTAGATTTTAAAATATTTCCTTGACCTCTGGAAGTTTTAATAAAACAGTGTCAAGCTAGATGGTTAGCCATCTAAAACTGAGAAACTTTATAGTTTGTTATAAATATTAGTTATAATAATGTCACAGTCATTGTAATCATACAATTTTTGAATTATTTAGGTGAGATTCTTTTGTGTAAGTCTTATCTATCTCATTTTATTTATTCTTTACATGGTGTGAGCGTCCCATGCCATGCTATCCAAGAGGGAACTAATTGTCATTATGTACCAGCCAACAGTGGACTCATGTTGCATTATCCTATGTTTGGACATGTTTTCTATAATGTACAAACAAATTACATTTCTATAGTACAGACTGAGAGTGTATATTGAAGTATATTGAAAAACTGATTGACATTCAAGTGCCGTGAAAATGTCACTCAGGGACTGAACAACTTTAAAGGTCTAGTCAAGGTCTGATGTTACATCATTTTACATAATTAAACCTAAAAAGAAAAAATCTTACTGCTGATCATTTTATGTAAAGGTTTATTCTGCTTGGATTATAGTTTTCTTGCTTTTTTTAAGGCTCTAAAATACTGATTTCTCTCCTGCCTTCTGGGTAGCCCTTTATTTTAATACAGTATAGAGCTTAAAACTTATGAAATCACCTAAAGCCAAGCCTTGAATTTTAATGCAAAGACTAATAACAAATCACGTTTCAGGAGACTGGTGTCTTTATTAACTTATCATGCTATTTGTATCATATTTGACATTTACATTCTGTGGCCTTCATGTCACCCACATTAACATTACTAAAGCCTGTTTAACGGCCCATCTGCAGTCTGAAAGGCTGCTGGGGAGAGTGTTAAAAGCGGCGATGTGTGAATGGGTCGTTCAAATACCAGCTCCAACCAGGAGGGAGAGCTCTGAATATGGATATAAACACACACACACTTTGGTCCCCTCTTGGCAAAATCAGAAAATTTCACCAGAGGCCATAACACATGATTTTATGATGATTTAGAGCATGTCCAAGTGGGGACTTAAAAATGTCCCTGTTTGCGTTCCCTGTTGGTGACTGTGTAACGATGAGTATGTTCCCTGTTATATATATGCGCGAGTGCACACACACACACACACACACACACTCTACTGGTGGTCCTCTGGGACAACAATGACTGATGACTCTGTCTCCCCAAAACTGACAGCAGGTCTCTGCTGTCTACAGAAAGCCCAATTCAAAAGCTCTGCCTCAGTCCCAACAAGTAACTAAGAGTGATAGAAAGTAATCTAAAGTTTGGCTGAGATTGACCCAGCAGCGCTACAATCAATGACAATGTGCAGTGGGAGAAAGCCTCAAAGAAATGAGATAACAACGCCTTGTGTCTTGTTATCGTTCTGACAAAATGTGGTACGTCGGAGGTAGCCACCCTCGGAGCCACCAAGAGAGAGGAAGAGGGCTGGTTGCAAATATAAAACTTGATGTCCTTTAACACCTTATTTTAAAAATCTGGGAAAAATAACCAAAATTACTTATTAAAACAATCTTATATCCACTGACTTCTCACCCTCCAATATTTAGGAGGGAGGGGGAGAAAAAGTGATGCATCAATGCATTTCCAATCCCAGTTTTCTAAATATAGCCTAGTCTATCCTCTTCCCCTGGTCTCTGAGGCACTGGATTCACTTAATTGGATTACTACACACACTTCTCATTTCCTTTCTGGTTAGTGCTGAATTCAGTTTAGACAATCATATATCTTGGTTTATTCACTGTGGTGCTGAAGGCAACATTTTAAAGATGTAGGATGAAAAAAGCATGAAAATTATTACATCACTCCTGAGAGTCTCCGTACATTAACAGTTAATGTATGCAGAGCAGAAGCACAGTGATAAAAGATGCTGACTGTAACAATAAACCGATAATGCAGTAATGCAGAGAGAGAGAGACAGACAGAGAGAGAGAGAGAGAGACAGAGAGACAGAGACAGACAGAGAGAGAGCATTTGCCATTAAAGTTCCTCTATGGCCTCAAAACCTTTCTGAGTGAGATGCATGTATGATGCGCCCAAATAAATAATACATTTGTGTGGTCGTGTAAGTGTGAGTGTATGTGTGAATGCATATTTTAGACATAAATGCATTTATTTTTTGTGACTCAGTATCCAGATGGATATTAGGCTTACCATGGTAGACTGTGTTAGCAAAGGTACACACTGAATGGGAATACACTGATTACATTACTCGCCCTAAATGTTGTTTGCTTTTCTTTTTTTTGCTTGTATAAAAAATATATGGTTCCTACACATTTTTCTTATAAAAAGTCCATACTTTTCCAGCCCAAGCCAGCCCTAGGAAAGCATTGTGGCTGGGCAGTTACACTGTAATACATCTCTGCCAATAAAGGAAGTATATCTACACTCATATTATATCCCTTCATTTACAGAATGAATGATATTATGTTATTGTTTCTTCAATATTCTGTACTCTCTTTTATAGATAAGCACCAAAAATTAGTAGAAAAAGTTATACACTCAAATTTTCACAGCATCTCTGCAGCCTTGTTTTTTCACTGTGGAAACTATAATAAGACAACCATAAAGGTTTCCATACGCACCAAAGTCTATATCACTGCATAACTCATACATGTTAAGACAACCTTTCTCTCTAACACATTTGGTTGCAGGTGTCCAGATTTGGTTCAGCCATAAGGCACTTTGGGCAGAGCTGCTTGCAGGCTGTGATGTACAGGCGCAGAAGCAGCTCTGCACAGGAGTGAACATTCAGTCAAACGCCATACTTCTTACCTTGCTTTTCATAACATCAAGCTCGCACTAGCATGCTCTCTTATACTTCAGTCAATATTTTGATTGCGCTGACTGCCTGCTCCAAATGCCATGAAAAACACTTTTCTTGTATTATCAATTTGGTTTTAGAAATTCTGTATTTTAGAAAACATAATATGGGCAATGGCCTGGATACAAGGGCTGTAGCCAAATCAGAGTTATGTCAGTTACATGAGAATTTGCTGTTTAATATGAATATTAAACAATTTGTTTTTTGTCTTTCCATAAAACGTTTTTAAGTTTGAATAGGGCTAAGCAGGACTTTTAGTGTGGCAGTAGTATTAATGTTATTTTGAAAACATGAATAAAGTTGACAATGGTATTCATGTTATACAGTAAACAAGTAAAAATGATGCTAATGACAGACTGCAAATGTGCAACATTTTTTGCAAACACTAGAAATTATACAAAAGCCAGAGACTGTGTCATTTTACGCTACTGTGTGCTGTAAATTTACCATTTCTAAGCATAAGGGAGAGGTTCATGTTATCTCATAGCCTTGCAGTGTCTCTTCCTTCTCTTCTCTCTGCCACTGCATCTTATCCACAGTTGCTTGTACCAAAGAGCAGCTGAAAGTCAAGAGTACTCACTCCACAGCAAAATCTGCTAGCCAGAATGTCCCCAGAAGTACACTGCACAGCACACTGACCCGGAAAAACAACAATAACAACAAGAAATGACTGTCAACGACAATGTCAGTCGACTGAGGCGTCTTTGACTGATGATTCGAATCTCCAGGAACTCCGGACATAAAACCAATTCAGTTGATTTTTCATGAATCAGCCCTATGTTCATCACACAAAACAACTCTAATTTGTAGAATACTAGGAATGTAATTAATACTTAGTTGGACGACAGACACTGTAATTACAAGATGAAAGTGTCTGCTCTGTACAGCAGCAGAAATAGAAGAGTCACAGCACACAGTGCCGCCAGAAGCAGGTCAGGACCTTCTGTGCAAAGCAAAATTCATGGGTCCTCAGAAACAGGAGACAAAACAGATGATAGAGTAAGAAGCAGTTATCCTTACACCAAGAGTGCAGCCCTTGAGAGAAGAGAAAGCGAAAGAACAGAGAGCCACCACTGAGCCCGAGCCACAGCCCAAAAGAGAAAAAAAAAAAAAAAAAAAAAATTGGCAAGTTAATAAAAAAGAAAAGCACCAACTGTTTCTGTACTTTTTTACGGGGAATTTTCAAATCTAATATTTAAGAAGTGCTCTTTAGATATTGAGAGTCATCAACCACTATCTTTTCTTGTAAAATGTCAAATGTAATCTGTAACACCGGTGTAGTCACAAGTCTATCAGCCAATGGGAAAATCTCCTCACCATGGCTTCCCTACTCAACATTTTTGTGTAAGCTTCATAAGCTCTATTCTCTCAGTGCTACTTTGCTTGCAAACCATAGGTCTGGCACAGAAAGAAGGAAACTGGTCCATTATCAAGGTACAATGAATAATACAGATCCCCCTGAAAGCTCCTCATATACACTCCCATACACTGCGGTGGTGCATAGCTTGACTGTGTAGAGAATTAGAAAAAGAAATCCCTGCCTGAGGTTTAAATGGAGTCTGACAGGCCCATCTCCCATTTTCAGAGACTAATGCTCCACTCTGACAACCATGACAGCCCTGAATTGTTGTCGCAACACTGTCACTGGATTTGCTACATCCATCGGATTCAGCAACACAAAACATTCCAGCAGACTGTGAATTACATCTGAGTCAGATTTGACTCAAATTAATGAAGCAATTACAGCAACAAGAAATGACTGTATCAAAATCCAATGAGTGTTATGAAGAACATGATTTCTCTCGGTTGCTCTTTTTCTCACTGCTGCTTTGATGTTTGTGATAGCATCTACGATTATGAACCTTAGGAATTTCAATTATGGCATGTGGAAAGCAAATAAAGTGATACTTTTGAATTTGGTGCCACATGACCAGAGAAAACAGAGAATAAGGTCTTTGACAATCTGTTTTGCTCAAGAGGTAAAAAACCTACAACTACCAGAATCCACTGCGCCACACCGGACCGATAAATGCTCCCACTGGTAGGGACATAACGCGAACTTGGACACAATGGCGGTTGGCTGGTAACAAACAAACTCGTATTACCAGTATTCCCACACATTTTCTTGAATTTCTCCATGACTTTTCAAGGACCCATAAACAATTTAATGACCATTCACAACATATTGCAAGAACAGAACTGTACTTTGCTCCAAATGTTAATTATTGTATGAAAACAAGCCAGCAACTTTTTCCAATGTCAAATAGTCTGTTCTGTTTGTTACATTATGTAATAAGAGGTTATCCACAGAAAACTAACTGTAACAATTACCTTCATTTCACACAAAAACTTTCAATGGTTTCTACTAATTCCATGCCTTTTTCAGGCCTGGAAAATAAGACTGTGACATTCTATGACTATGCCAGGATTTTCATGAGCGTGGGAACCCTGTATTACAGTTAAATGGTGAGATAAAACCTGTTCCTGAAAACAATTTAGGTGAGAAATCTTGGTTTAAATTCAATCAGCACTGTTTTATTGTTTGATTGGACTTTAATCTGAGTTAAAGAGACAGAAAGCGAAAGAGGGGCCGGTTTGTCTCTTGATCCACTTCGATATTCTTTGTGTACACAGTGGCTGCATAGGTGGCGGACAATACAAAAATGTGAAAGTAATGCCAGTAGTTTGAGCAACAACATGAAAACTTCCCCGGATGGCTGGTATTGCTTTTTACAAAGTTGGCTGAAAATTGGCGAAATAGCCATATATACAGTGACTTGCTGATTATAAGCTCACTCATTTAAACCTTCCACAATATGGTCAACTCCATCTGTGTCTGAGTTTATGTTCATACAGACTGACTGTGTGTGTGTGTGTGAATGATAATCCCCACCAGTGTGCGTGTGTAGAGAGGAAAGGAACAAGGATGTTTAGCCGTGTTTCTGTTTACAATATGTTAATGGATTACCGAGAAATATTTGACAATGCTTCCTGATGGAAAGGCCGGCCCTCCTTTTTGTGTATGTGTGCGTAGATGAGTAAGTTTGAGAAGCTGGGTGAACACTCTTGTGTGTTTTTGTAGGTGCCTTGACGTCTGTATAGAGTTTATCTGTTTGTCTAAATCTATTCTTCTGTGTTCCCCACAGCTCTCCTTAACTGTCTCTGCTTAAAAGGTCTATAAATGGCCCTCTATTTATTCTATATTTTCTATATTTATTATAAGTCAGATATCAACGCAATTTATTGTCTGATGTTGAATTCAACACTTAAACCTATTAAAGTGCATTGTCAGGTACATCTCATCCTCCGCAATATGAGCAGATGCATCAATGGCCGCTATTGATGAGTACAATCTGTGCCACATACTGCAGATTGCATTGACATCCGATCTTCAGCTCATCTTTCCATATCCTCCTGCCTTAGCACACATCATCCACCAGTGTAAAGAGAGAGAAACAACAGAGCAGAGGATAAAATGCAGTGTGCATGTCAGTGCTTAGCTTTAAAACAAAGCGTAAAGAATACCCAGAGGCCCTGGGCTGTTTGTGACTGAAAAGTACACAAAAAATGTGGTTAAGACTGTGGCCAAGTGTTGCAAGTGTTGTATGTGTGCTGTCACACCACAGAAAAGAATAACACCAAGGAAGAATAGTTACAAAACAGGTCTGACTGACAGCCATACAACTACCCCACAACCATTTGATTAGCATGAAGGACTAAAACCACTGAAAAAAAAAAAAACTTTGTTGGAAAGCATTGTTCATATCCCCGCAGCCCACTGTGATGACATCATCAACTCCTCTGTGTCCCTCCCAGTTTATAACGTAGCTGTAAGACAACTATCCCCACAAGACATGCTGCCTAAGTATGACTAATCAAAACAAGGCAGCTGAGAAACCCAACAATACAGCACTTTTTTTCAAGATGTTTTTCCAGTTAGTTTGGAAAGCAGTCTCCATCTCCGTGTTACAATACCTCTGTGTGCTCGCTATTTCTGACTACTGTAACCCTCAACTTCTTCTTCAAGTTTGGCATTCAGTGTGGGAGAAAATGACAGGAAACGTCTGGCCCATTTGACAATAAATTTCCCTAAATACATCTGAGCTGAGCTGGGAAAAAGCATGGGCTGGGCTAGGCTAGGCTAGCCTTAAGGGAGCAACCATACCACAAAAACAACACACGCCCACAAATGCATCTGCACGCCAATTCACATTATGTACTTTAAATGAACTTGTGCACATACTCCATTATGGACACAGTAAAGTAACAGCTGTAAACCCATGGAAAGACAGTAAAAAGCACACACACAGCACATCATCACTTCCATTACTCACCATATCCAGGAGTGCCTTCTGAAAGGAAAGTGGCTGAGGTGCATCATGGACCTGTCATTGGGAACACCTGGACAATGTCCAGGCTTCATACCGAAGCTGCTTCAGGACTGATCTCTCTTCCTGTTAACCTTTCACCCTTTGGACCCCTCTATCTATCTAGCTATCTATCTACAGACACTGCCCCACAGTGTCCACAGGCACCAGTACAATACGTAGTGTCCCATACTGCAGTCCACTGCTGTGAGGCACCCATTCAGACCAGTCTCCCAGTAAAGAGCCTCTTCTAAACGTCCAGTCTCACTGGTTTGGTCCTAGTGCATCACTGCAAAAAGCTTAAAAAAAAGTCAAACTACAAAGCACCATAAAATCCATTGAGTTCCAGAGGAGACATAAAAAATCCCAATAAATGGGACAATAAAAAAAGAACTATGAACTGGTGGCAGACTTTAGCCCAGTGTGAACTCTTGTCTGTCAGCGAGAGAGTCTCAGCAGTGCAGTGGCCACCCAGCTAAGCTCTCCGGCTGCTGCTCTTTTTTCCGTGGGATTCTTCCGGCAAAGGTTTGGAAATTACTGTCCCACATCCACATGGTGAACCGGTTCAGGGACTCATTCCTCTGGAAAACATTCCTTTTCCTGACAGCCAGCAACGCCAGTTGGAGAGGCAGCGGTAGTCACACCAGCATGACAGAGCATGTTACACACAGAGTCACTCATACACTCACATTGGCTTTCATCCTCTCAGCGTTGCCCCCTTTGTCTCTCTTACTTTGTGTCTTCCTCTCTGTTCTGCCCTTTCACAACCTCCCTGGAAAGGAAGGGAGGAAATGGGGAGAGAAAAAAAAGTTAAGTGCCTCTTCGGTATCTCCCCTTCTCTCTGCCTCGCTCTTCTCTCTGCCTCCTCCTCCCTCCTTGCTCCAGTCAGTGGGATGTCCTGACCCTGCGGAAGAGGTGTGCCTGCTCCTTCAGTATCCAGTAAGCTAAACCTATTGATCCTCTTACCACATGCTGCTCCTCTTCATTCAGTGAGGAACACGTCTGCACATGTACAATTAGCATACACATAGGAGTTCCCATACTCACACGGAAAGACTCTACTGTATTAAGTAACATGGACAAAATGTTGACAGAAGTAATTCCCCTCATTTCCTCCCCTTAATTCCACTTTCCGCTCTACTTTTCTTCTCTTTTCTTAAGCGTTTGTGTCTATCAGAGCCCCTCTTCGTCATGACAACGCAAGCACTGCTGTTGCCATGTCACTTTGTTTTTTGTTTTTGCGACTCCAAGCACACCCTCTGTCTGTCTCTAGTGTCTGCATGCATGCCAGTGAACCATGAAATTTCAAACCACACAACAAATGCCATCGTATTTTTCTCTGTGTGTATCTGCGTGTGGCATATAGTTTGTGCGTGTGTGACTGTTAAAGCATGCAGGGGGCCTCTCAAGGCATGTTTGTTTCAAGAAACTTGTTATACAGGATGTCATTGGCTTTACTGCAGTATAATGCATTCCTCTGTTCTTAAACCAGCGGCTCCGGGGCACTGTACTGTCTTTTATATCTAGTCAATTATGAAGATAGGATAAATCGCAGCAGTTCTACAATTCATTAATGTTATCCAGAGTGTGTGTCTGTCTACGTAACAGTGTGTGTTTTTATAGACTTTGCGTGCGCATATCAATTTGCACGTTTGTGTGCGAGTGGTGCTGGCAAGGAAGTTATGAGAGGAGCTTCAGGGTTAGCACACTAAGGTTGTGTGTGTGTGTGTCTGTGTGTGTTTTGCATTAAAGGGCCATAGCTGTGGCGAAGCTCCAGTTGCTGCGGTCTGAAAAACAGGATCCAGCACTGCTTCTTACACACATCCTGCCCAACACACACGTCAGAAGCCTCTCAACTCCTGCCAAAAAGTCAAACCACCTCGCAGCCTCTGTAAGCCTGCACCTTCAGCCACAACAGCCACTCTCGAATAGGGTGGAGTGAAGCTGAATGTTGGGGAATCCACTTGCTGGAAAACAAAGACAGAAATGCCGTTCTCTGGGGGGATGTGGGCAGTTTGACAGTTGTTCAAAATGTTCAATTTAAGGGGCTTTATAGGGTTTAGCAAGAAAGCAGCAAGAAAGCAGCTAGAAAGCACCGAAGCACCTGTCATACATTATGTACACATACAAAAAACAGTTTTTATCTTTCCGACTGTCTCTCAGGTTTATTATTAAAACAATATCATTTTAGACATCTGGCGTACAAATCGAAACCGGGGCCAGCTCTCTAATAATAGAACATTCACTGTACGTCCCTGTGAGTATGTATGCAGTATTATATAATCTTAGTCCGTGCTTTAGGGGCTCCTGGCCCTGCTCTACCAACAGGGCTGTCTCTACTCAACAGTGAGCCGTCACGACTCATCCAGCAACCTGAGGGAGAGAGACTGGAGGTGAGTGGTAAAAAATAAAAGTGTTAAGGCAGACTCAAATAAATATAGAAAGCAGGAGAGGGCATGAGAGCGAAGGAGAGAATAACAGGTGAAGTAAAAAGGTGGGGTAGAGGGATGAAGTGGATGTAATAGCATGCCAGCTCTTTTACTGGATTTAGGTCCGCTCTTTCTTTTACTTGATTATTATCTTTTATTGGTCTGTTAATATTATTTTGTTCTTTTTTAACCCTTTGAAACTTGGATCGACATGACTTTTCTTGTGCTGCATTTTGGATGCCTTTTACAAGTATCTAATCCTTTGGACCCTGAGCAAGCAAAATTCTTTCCAAAACATTTGTGAAAAGGCAATGAGCAACTTTGCAAAAAATTTAGAGAAGTGTTTATATGTTTAAAAAAAAGCTACATAAAGATGTCCATAAAAATATATTTAGAATTATATGAATTCAAATTATGTTAAAAAAACAAACAAAGACACAAACAACATAATTATTTTAAGCACTTTTTCGGGTCATCCATTTCCTTGTTGGTTTTTGACTTTACTTTTGCTATTTTTAAATAAATTTTCTTGGACTTTCTTTTTTTTAACTAATTTTTGTTAATTTGGGGGAAATGTCTTCTTAAAAGGCTAAGCTTAAAAGGCTTTGCTTTCTTCCCATGTTTTTGAAAGGAATCAAGCAAATTCGCTCAGGTTTTTAAGGTTAAGTTCTTTTTAAATTCATATGCATTATCGTCTTTTACTGGTCTACTTTTTGTATTACTATTTTATTTAATGTTTACTTTTTTAAAATCAGTTCTGACTCACGTCTTTATATTTTATTTATCGGTTTATTCTTCATCTTAGTTATTATTCTATGAGGTTTTATTTTAATTTTCAATGGATTTCACAAGTTTTCATAGTCTGTTGCTGGCTTTATTTCGTGCCTGCAACTTTATCCTGGCACTCGGTGCAGCACATTGCTCTTCCAACTGGATTGAAATGTGCTATATAAATAAAGTTTTGCTTGCTTATTTGCTTATTCTTTCATCTTTTTAACAGCAAAGGCAATTGTGAGGCTTTTCTCGTCAATTTACTTGCCACAGGACCACAGAAAAGAAAAGACGGAGGGTGAGACTGCAGCTAGTGACAGAACAATTTCAGTTTATGAGGATGAAATCAAAGATCAAATGCATCCATGCTACAGGGACACAGAAACCTTGAAACAATGACATGCGCCTGACAGGAACCTAACTCCTGACATATTACAGTCATAAAGTATAGTGATAACCCATCACCATCTCTGACCCCTGCTTGTACACAGAACAATGTATTTCCATCAAAATATCTCATCATATTTGAATCCACAGGCCTTTTCCATTACATTAGCGCTCCGACATGGCTCTGTATGACCGGGCATCAGGGAGAAACAGGCTGGATTACAAAGCGGAACAAGTACATATCGATTTCACGTGTACTGACATTTTGCAAAGTACTTTTCTTCATTTATCTGCAGATCGATGTGCAAAGAACGCAGGCTGAACAACCAGACGGCTTTAGCTCTGGATGTTTTGCAAAACAAAACAGACATGATGCAACTTGCCAGGTCATAAAACCTGTAAAGCTACGTAAGGTCAGCTTTGCAACGCAAAAGTCAATGTAACTGTGTTGCAAATTAATGCATAATCACATAATAAGACTACTGTGCAGCCAAGTGACATTAAAAAATTAAATTCACATGGGTGCGACTCAATCATTACTTTGATTTGAAAATCGCAGATACTTTACATTCAAACAGGAAAGCATATCTCTCCAGAGCCTGAGGGAAATCTGGGCCTTCGTCCCTTATGCACGTTTTGTTCCTTTGAGGTAGGCCAGATGTCCGCCACTCTGCGTGTCGCTGTGGAAATGCCTTGGGTCCAGTCCTCCTACTTGCCATTCACAGATGGTTATGCAGTGGCATTTGAGCAAAGGTTAACTCATTCCCCCTTCAAATCAGATATTTGTAATTAGATTCCCACATCTAATGGGGACATGGAGGCTTCAAGGGCCATTTGTAGAACGTGAAGAATGTTTAAGTGCCAAAAAATTACTCACTTGTGGAGTGTGGAGAATTTTTTTCGACACTTTGATTTTAAGGCAGATAGGGAGGGACTTAATTTATTAGAAAAATATGCAGAAAATTGAGGAAACAAAAGTATTTCAAGTATTATTGCACCAAGCTGTCACCAAAGTAAAGATTATCTGTATGTGTTTGATTTAAGCTCTTTAATATAAATTATAAAACTTGACCAAGATTTATCTGATGCCTAAAATACATAGCTTTACATACTGTAACTCACCATTTACTCCAAGAACAATATAATGACTGCACTCAGGTTAGATTAAGGGAGGCGAGGGAGCATTTTGCGCAGTGCGATTACATACAAAATTAATGTAAAGATGTAAACAGACACAAATTAACACCAGGTGATACAAATGACGCAACACGAATGATATAAGCACTCAAAATTTACACTATTTGTGTTAAAAAAAATTTCCACTCGTACGATAAATTTGCATGCCGCTGTGTCACGAAAGCCTATCAGTGTTGTGCTCTGGTTGAGATTTACCTGACATTATAGAGTCTGAAACAGAGGACAAACTAATTGTCCCTGTCTTGAAGCTCTATGACTCAATGCAACACTGTACAGAGACAGAACAACAAAGGAGAGAGCTTGGCGAAAAGTGAGCCATAGGACAACATGATATGTCCAGAAAATATGTATTTGTTACCGACTATTCCTGTCTTGGTTCACAGTGGTTCAGAGCACAGAGCCTCTGTGTTTAGTGTGGTCACACTTGATTCCAGCTATTAACTATACTGATGGTGTGCATGTTCTCCTAACAACCTGCCATAAAAATGGGTATTTATTCATTTTTCTTAAATGCATGAATAGATTCTCACAAAAGTAAACATTCATTCATTAGCCGTAACTACTTATCCTGTTAAGGGTTGCTGACATTAGGAAAGAGGCACGGTTCACCCTGGACAGGTCGCCAGGTTATCGCAGGGCTGACACACGGCCTCAGACAGCCATTTAAGCTCACACTCACATCTACCGCCAATTAAGAGTTCCTAATTAACCCTTTGAAACCTGGAGCGACATCACTTTTCTTGTGCTGCTTCCACATGCCTTTTACAAGTATTGAAACCTTTGAATCCAAATTAGTGCAATTTCTGTCAAAAACATTGGGAAAAAGGCATTGAGCAAATTGGAAGAAATTTGTATATTTGGAAAATTACTTTAAAAAAAATAGGTAAAAACTTGTGTGGGAAAAGGAAAATAAAAATAGGGAAAAACTATATTTCTAATAATCAGAATAATATATTCAAAATTATGTTACAGAATTATTATAATTTTTAAGAGCTTTTTCCAGGTCATTGATATGTTTGTTTTTTGTTTGTATTTTGTTTTGTTATGCTTGTTTTGTTTTTTGTCCAAAAAAAAAAAAAAATCCTGGTAATTAAGTTGTGCTTTTTACTTCCAAATTTTTTTTTCTTTAATTGCTCATTGCCTTCTTCCCATGTTTTTGACATAAATCGGGCCAAATTGCTCAGGTTTCAAAGGGTTAACCTAACTTGCATCTCTTTGGACTGTGGGAGGAAACTGGAACACCCAGAAAAACCCACACCCTCACTGGGAGAACATGCAAACTCCACATAGAAGAGCTCCTGCCAGCCAGCAGGTTCAAACTTGGAGCCTTCTTGCTGTGAGGCGACAGTACTAACCTCTGCTCCACCGTGCCACCACAAAAGTAAACATGACATATAAAGCCAAAATTCAAAGGCAAATACACGGTATGCCACAATGTTTAGTGTTTTTCTTTCACCATGCAGCAGAGAGGACACTAAATCTGTCCTTGTTTATAAATCCGCTTAATCAGATGGTGGTGGTTAGAAGCATCATGGATATTCGGTTAAAAACAACCATTGTAAACTCTGATTCCTGCTTTGACTGCTTTATGAGGCTGTTTTCAGGGAGCAGGTACAGATGGGAGCGTACTGAAATATCAATGGTCCAAAACCAGAGGCAATCGCTACTACAACACCATCTGGTGAAGATGGGTCTCACTAACAGTCAGTGCAATCAACTCTGCTCTTTCCTCTGATACCTATATTATCGCATAACATTGACAGAGAAAGCATCATATTTATTATTTTTACAAGCCAAAAGTGAACATGTTGCAAATGCCACGTTGCTTGCACTGTTATATACTCATACTGTCATTTGTGTCTGGAAACCGTCCCACACACAACGTACTAACAAGAGTGTTAGTGAAGTGTTCACCTGGCTAACCTTACCAGGTGTTTTATAAAGGGAAATTATCATTTAATCTATTTCTTTTCAGAGAGCAGTTCACAAAAAAACACATCAAATTAAACCTGTCTATGTGAAAGGTTCTCTTTATTTGTCACTCTTTATATATCACAGTTTTAAAAAAGCATCAGTTTAGTGTAAAAGGTGAACTGCTGATCAGGAAAAACATCATCTTGCTAGTTGTAAACATTAGTAGTATATGTAGGAATTTATTGCTGGCTTTGGTATTTCCCCTTTGACGTCACAAATTGCAGAGGCATGTTCACACATGTGATAAACAGAGAGCAGAGAGGCCAAAGATACTGGCAGACAAAACAAAACATCTTAATTGTTAGAAATACCCAATAAAATTAGTTTATTTATCACCTGCGGCAGGCAATATACTGTGAATTTGTCTCACAGTAAAAGCCACTGTTCCATGTGTTTTTTTCAACATATGTTGCTGGTTGACTCTTCCAACGCACCTGCTTTCAATCAAGCACTAATTAAAAGTTGCAGAGCTGCAGGATTTATTGCTGGTTTTGGTATTTGCCAACTGACGTCACAAACTACATAGGTGTGTCTGCACAAGCCATAAACATGAAGGGGCCACATATTACAGATTCTTCGTTTTTAATTAACAGTTCAGATTTACAACTTCAGCAACGAGTCATCCTTTCTTTTACTTTTCCGAGAAGATGAGCAGCCAGGTGGGTAAATGAGAAAGTAAGTGAACTTTAGGATACTACTTTTTTGCCCCCTGAAAACCGCACGTTGTTTTTATACAGTAATGTTATCTATTACATATGGAAAAATACGAGTGGGGCAGTTTTATTCCTGAGTGGCCTCAATTCAGTGCAAATCCTTAATTTGATTTGTCTTAGTTTTTACTTGTTAAAGAATTTACTGTTTCTTTGTTTTTAAATATATCCTACTCTTAGAATCTTTGATGACTCTAAAAAGTGATATAGGAACAATTTAATGTTGCATTGCAAATCACAGTAGGAGGTTTAAACCCAGACCATCAAATGAAGCTCATCCCACCCCTAACAGATTTATCTGTCTCAAATTCAAAATGAAATTTGATTTGACATTTCAAAAATATACATAAATGGAACAAGTCATACACAGCAACAATTTTATATTCACTGAAATTATGGAGGATAACACAATGAAGTTAAAAGATAACTTTCATTGTGGTCCTCTTGCTTTGCATTGACTGGGCTGTTCATTGCACTGGCTGGCTCAGTCAATGTTTGTTTCTGCAGGTGGACACCAGTAATTATTTATAAGTGATTAATTGTTTGGCTCTAATTGCCATCTGTATCTGTTGTGGTTTTCACCTCCACCACCGAGCAACGAGGACATTTCTCTAAGCTAAGGTTGTTAATGATGTAGAAAAGTGACAAGATGCATATTGTTCACAGATGTGTTGAAAAAGATACATGCATGCTAATAGTGCATACAGTTGTCATACATGGCCCCACTATTGCTGCTACCTGTTTCTCAATTTCCTTAGCCCTGTTTTGTACATCTACAGTTTGCTCCCACTCCTACCACTTAAATAAATATCTGTATCCATACCACCCAATACTCTCCGCACCTCCGTTCCCAGCCATGGTGTCAGCTCTGTTGCTCAACCCCTCCAAAAATAGACTTCTCCTGCATTGCACCAACGTTGTGTCACTGTTGCAGCCGAGGCACTTGCCTGGCTCCCCCTGCACTGGCTGACTAGTCTGAACCTTAATCACAGCACTGGTTGCACTGAATGTCTATTTAGGCGTGATTAGTGATTCCTCTGGGGGATGATATGACCCAATGATGACCCCCAGTGATACGCTAATTACTGTAGGCTCAGGGAGCAATGACGGTCTGCTGTTACACTGAATCAATGAAGGAGAAATTTACTTTGATCCTGATCAATGTTTGATTTTAGGCAGTGTATCTGATTTATTACTAATCTGCATGAGGCTCCTGAGCCTCCATGCTCACATTAACCCTTTGAAAACTGAGTAAATTAATCTGATTTCTTTTAACATCACAAAAAAAGGCATTGATCAACTTAATAAGAAATGACCCCAAAAAAATTAGCATGAAATTAGTTACAAGGAAATTTCAAGAGACTTGGCCCACAAAAATGTGAAGGAAAAAATAAGGTAATGACCTGAAAAAACCCCAAATAAGAAACTGAATTATGAAAAATAGTTTTAGTTTGGACATTTATTCCCAAATTTTTTGTAAATTCTCTCTCTCTGTCTCTCTCCTTGTCATGTTTTACTAGGGTTTTGCAATTTGGAGGACTTTTCTTGCCAAATTGCTCATTGCCTCTTTTCCTATCTTTTCAAAAGAAATCAAACAAGGTGTCAAAGGTCTTAAATGCTTGTGAAAGGCATCTGAATGCAGCATTCAGGTTTGAAAGGCTTCTCTTATCTTCAGGTTTGTACACAAGAGTAAGGGTCTACAGTCATAGCAGCTCTGTGCGGCTGTACTTAGTCCATCATCTTAGTAAGCTTGTTGGGCGTTAACTTTGGATCGAAAAAAGGTGAGTGCCTTCAATCTGCTTTTTTTTTTAATGACCAGCAGGGGCTGACTGAAAAAAATAAGTCTAATTATATTCAAGTCTATGAGAAAATGATCCTACTTTTCATTTTTTCATGACCAAAATAATCATTTTCCAAAAGATCTTATGGTCTCAAGCTAGTTTCAAGTCTTCATAATTCAGCATGTTCATTTTGTGATTAATAGTCCCATTTAGAGTTAAAGGGTAACACCACCTAAATTAAGAATTCCAATGTTATTTCCATGGCCTAGTGAAGTTCAATCAGTATTTGTGAGCCACCCTCTCTTAAAGCCTAAAATCAAAGAGGTTAGTGTCAAGCTTAAGATGTCATCAAGTATAAAGACTGGAGCTGCTCCACAGACAATGAATGGGAGCTTTATTTGATCACTCTGAAAGGGAAAATGTACCTGTATAATCAGAACTTTCACCTGGCTGCTCTCAGTGACATTTATAACATCTTTCACTATTCACTGTCTATGGAGCAGATTCAGACTTTATACCGTATGACATCACAAATTCGAATCTTAGTGCTTTTGTTTTTGGATTTGGGGGAGATTTAATGATGTTTACCAGTAATTTTTGGACGAATTTTTTGTGAGAATTTTGGTCATTTGGGTTCTTAGTCAGATCCACCCCTCACTCCTCTACAGCTACAACCTCTCATCCAAATATTGTATGCTCACTTCCAGCTCCAAAAAAATACAAGATAGGGATGACCAAAATGCTGAACTCGAGACTTCAAAACACGGGTTCACAAACCAACGGATGACATCACGGTGGCTGCATCCATTTCGTTTATACAGTCTGTGCTTAGAATACTAACAGTTGGTAATTACCACAAAACAGATGAGGCTAATAGGAATGTCCTTTGCAGGTATTTGGTCAGAATTTTACAAAAGTGATTATAATTCATCCGGATGGAAAATGAGTGCCTGTACAAAATAATCCAGAGGCTGTTATTTCAGTCTGGACCAAAGTGGTGGACAAAAAGGCTAACATTGCTATCCCTAGAGACATGCTGCCAGCATGGCTAAAACAAGACATAGAGATGACAAGAAAGAGAACAAGACAAATATATTCGTTCAAGCTGCTGAGATAAACTTGAATAAACTCTTTGAGTGAACAAGAGTGAATGGCTTTTTGGGAGGAAAACTGGGTAATGGAAATTCATTGCAAAGCTTTTCTCCCCCATGTTTTTTCTCTAACTAGCCTAAATTCCATTAAAGGGCATAAATTATTAAGAGGGCACAGAACGTAGGAAAGAGCATTGTGGGGGACTAGTGTGACATTAAACTGTTCGAGTAATTACAGGTTAGGAGGAGGCTTGCAGGCTGTAAAATTATCTTGCCCTGAAAATGGTTCAGTCTGTGACATTCTGTCTGCAAACTGTAGAGGAAACCACTAAAGTCCGTCACACAGAACAGCACACGCCCTTCCAAATACTTGCATATTGGGCTCGTGTTTTAGTTAACATGCACAGTGCTAAAACACTAGCAAAGGAGCAATGTGAACCCCAAACTTACAAAACTAGTAAAAACACACAGTAAAAAATGCCATCTGCTGGGTTACAAGGCCTCATCGAGTATTAAAGGGGAAGAGCAGCTCTTTTCACAAATGTAATATTGTGTATTGATTATGTTATGATGCCAGTGTGATGGCAGACGCATCAAAACGTCCAACAAACCACTAGGATGAAACAAGATGGGAGATATAAATGTGTCGTATCTCTATTACGGGAATGACGAGCTCTTAAAACACTAAGACCTGAGTTATATCAAGTTGTTAGTTTTACCTCATTTACTTCCCCTAACTTGTAGAGTCATAAACAGATTCCTGCATGTGGATAGCCCACCTTAGACAGATTTTTTCCTCAGCCAAATGGATTCCATTTAAAAGCCTGTAGAGTAATGAAGTTTAAAGTGCAATTGATTTAAAAGCCTGCCAAATTAATAAAATAATGGATTATTGTGCAACGGAAGAGGGAAAATGTCCTCTTGTGATTACAATGCTGATATTCACCTGTCACATTTTGGAGCTGAGACCATTATGAATAAATTCTCAACCTGTGACCGAGACCTTATTTCCCTGTGTTTATATGTTGACAGTGTTGAGACAAAGAAAGCAGGTCGCCCTCACCCAAAACCAAAACAAACAAGCAATCAACGACCATATAGGTTATTCATGCAAGCAGCTTTTTGTGACCATACACTGTATATAAAGATGAATGAGATAACAGCTCCCCCAAAGTGAGGTTATTCAATCTCCATCGCCCCCTGGTGTCTGACTGAAGTTCAGGTCCTAACACCCGCCCCATGTTAGTGAATGGGACATAGGCCAAACTAAAAACTCAAAAGTACACGCCAAATAAATGTTTCCCAAAGATGGTTTCTGTCACTGAAGGTAGTTCTCATCACCTTGATGTTTGATTAAGTGTTTGTTTTTATCATAAGTTTGGTTTTAATGAGTTATTAAATTATCCAGGGGGCTTTTCCACCATGATTGACAGCCGTGACAGCCAGTTTGTGCGCTTGCATTCAATGGAGCTGCTCACAATTGGTCGGACAGGTGTTTTGGCGGGAACTCCCCCACTGTGGATATCGCTACTGCGCAGATGCAGGGCTCTCACCCTCTCACCCTCGCAAGATGGCAACACCTATATCCCGGATATTTTTGCCTCACTTCAGCATAAAGGGGCCGTGTCGTCCATTTTACATACAGTCTATGACTGTGACCCATATTTTTGGTAATCGTTAGATGGCGACCTCAATTAAGAGCCATAATAATGACAGGAGGAAAAGAGGAAGTCTGGTGACGTAACATACACAGAGACAAAGCCCATGAGGGCAGGCGGTCAGGGTGGTACAAGGTCAAACAAACACTGAATTGGCTGAAAGCTTGGTGCTTACAGACACTACATGCTGCATTGTGCGTCTGTGTATGACGTCAGGATTCACTGCCCAAGCTATGTTTTTTTGAAGCCCTGGGAGTTAGACCAGGCTGACTTCTGAATATCACTTAAACAGGATCCCCTCAACAACATTTCAAAACTTATCCATGATTTTTCAAGGACCCATGATCATTTTTTTCTTGCACCACATGCACACTGTTTCAGACATAACAGATTCAAACAAAAAAAAAGGTAATGAGCAACTGAAATGAGCAAGAAATGTCCCCCAACTTGCAATAATTTACAAGTTTTAGAAAATTATATAACAAATCCCAATCTAGTCCCAATCCCAAATCCAGTTTACTCAGGTTACAAAGGGTTAAAAATTCAATTATTTTTCCAGAACTTTCCATTAGTTTGACTAATTCCACGACTTTTCCAGGTTTTGTTATTAGTATGGGAACCCTGCTTATAAAAGAAAAAAGCAGTCAACTGTAGGCCGAGTTTCACTATGATCACATTAGCTTTTTTTGTTATGTTTGTTTTGGTATTGGCTTCACTGTGTTACCAGTAATGTGTTACTCCCTGAATATCGGTGATCGCATCCTGTGTTTGCGTCTTGACTGGATGTGACAGGAGATGCTGAGGAGCACACTGAGATAACCTTGCCACCCTTGTCTGCTGTCATGGCTCCCATGACATTTAAAAGTCAAACTTTCACCCCCTATTCACCCACACCTCACCATCACCAAATGAAACCTGTCAGCCCACTAGAAACCCCAGGCAGTAGGGTGGTGGCTACATGTTAGAGACAGCAAAGGAGAGGAACGGACAAGTGGCAGAAAAAGCTGATTTTTTTTTTCAACTGTACAATAGGTCATTACTCAGATGGAGAGGGACTGTGAGTGATCGATGCGAGATGAGTGGTTTGATAAATGCAATAATAAAGAGGAGAAGCAGAAAGTGGAGACAGTTTAATGTTTTATTAGATGCAGTGTTGTAAAACTGCAGATGAGACGGGAAGGCAAAATGGAGTTTTACTATGTGTAAAGATTCTGTGAGAGTCAGTGTGGGGGTTGGCGTGAGAAGCGATCAGCATGAGGCTTCCTGCATTTTGTGAAATCTGTGTGAGGCTGGTGCAGGTTAAGGTTAGCAGGATGAACAATTATAACATCCTCCACTGAACTGAAAGCAACTCATTCAGTCTCACACACTCTCTGCTCTCTGTCTAAGATGCATGAACTCTCTTTTTTTTTTACAATCAAGAACTGGCAGATAAAATAAAGAATGGATCACATTAAAGTCACACTCAAAGGCAAACAGATGTGAAGTCCAGAGAAGGACTTTCTTGTGTGCATTTTAGTTTTGCATATCTGAACTTGTAGCAAAAAACATGCAAATTGTGAATGACTGTGTGAGTACTATGTGATTGCGTGTGTGCACAAGCATATGGAGATGCCTCTTTGTACCATCTGTGTGTGTTTGATGTAGTTGCAGGCTCCAACAGGCAGGCGAGTGCAGAGGCATTAACCACAACTCGAAATTTTTCTAACATGAGATCAAAGGAAGGACCTACTGCTTCACTGGAAACTATAAACCATCTGGTGGATCATATTTATTGAAAACAGTCACAGAAATTTGACCTCTGGGGAAACTGACACAGTGGGGAAGAGCGAAAACTGAGCAAAAATCACCAGCAGGTATTAAATCACCTGAAGAGACAGCTGAGGAATATTCCACCTTCGGAAATGTTATATAAAGCTCACAGATGTTCAGTGAGTTCTAGGAATTATCCTATAATGAAGTGGTAAACCCACTCTCTCCCTACCTATCATTTTTTACCGTGAGTGATGAGGTCTTACTTGTACATGAACACAAAATGCACTCCGGTGTTAGAGAGAATCACAATTTTTGTTGTGTTCTGCTAATGTGTTTTTTTCCTGACTGAAACGTCAGATTTGAAATTGTGGTCCTGGATCATTACATGTGATATGACTGTGCTGGAACTGGGCTAGGATAAGTGCTGGGTTGAGAAATCAAAAAACAATAGTCAACTAGACGTAATGTATGGGACCGTTTACACGACACGTTTTTTGTGCCTTAAAATCCATTGTTATCAACAAAGATGCATGGAAGCGAGAGTGGTGCCACAAATTAAGCATTGCATGTCATGTGACAATGAACAACTGATTACAGCTGGCATGTTTCCTTTTATCCCTAAAAATCAGTCGATGAAAAGTATCTAGAAGCTGATAATTTTAGTGCAGGGCTACCCAGAGCTGTACAATCTGTAATATATGGCTGCATGACATGCATAAAAAAACAAACAAAAACAAATTATTATTGTGACAGAAATTCTGATTGTGACAGGATACCTGATTTTTGTGGGAAGAGTTTGCATTTCATTTTTTATTGAAAAAAATATTTTTTGCTGGGGTTTGTACCAAACAAGCATGTTTCTTTACACCTGGAGTACGAGTTGTAGACCAAAGCATCTCTGTTGCACCACAATGCTTCATTTTATACTGAAATGTTTTGACACATATTACCTTAATCAAAAACTTGTAATTTTGATATTGCACTTGACCATTTTTGGGTTTTGGTTTCGTTTGATTGTGCAGCCCTACAAACATACTTGCGCACTGATGGCAGAGCCAACAGGAGCAATTTGGGCTTGAGGATTTTGCCCAAAGGAACCCTGACATGCAGACTGGAGGAGCCAGGGACAGAACCACCGATCCTTTTGATTAGTCTTCAACAGGTGATAATAAATGTAAAAAAATATTCTGCAAAACAAAATGTACTCAAGTACCTGTAATGGAGAGATGGCAATGTAGCTACTACCCACCAATGGCTAGGATGACCATTTTGCCAGGTTTGGTCCAAGACAACAAATTCACCAAATGATAACATTTACCCCAAAAATACAGGGCACATCTCTAACAGCATGCTGCAATGTGTGAGGAAGGATTTTTCCTCTCTGTGCATCACACTGTCAGCTGCAGGTGTGCCGCTCTGTATGTGACCCTACACAGTGACTTCTACTGTGAAGGGTGCAAACAAATTGTGAGCTTCCCCACAGAGATCAACAAAGTATCATGTTACTGCTATCATTAAAACTGTCCACAAAGGTAATGGGTACACCACGCTGACAAACACCTGCTCCCTCTGACTGTAAAGCAGCTGCTTCCCATGGCACAGTTATGTACAGTGGGTTAGCTATTGTCCAAGCCTGGTCCTCATCCAGTCTGCCATTGTGGAAGGAATGGATCAGGCAGGTACAATGTAATCATTTTTGGATTCATGCATTCAAGAAATATATAACAGCAGAAAAACAAAACATAATACATCTGTACTGAACACATTAGACTTGGTGTAAATGTATCTATAAAATTAATAACAAAGATCATTTCTTATACTTGTTTTCCAAATATTACAGAATTAAATTAATTCTTTCCCCTGTATCTCATCTCCAAACCACTTTCTCTGTCTATTTTTCTTTATAAGAGAGGTAATAACTCCCCGGCGTCTCACTGAATCCTCTTTGAAGTGACTGGTATAAAGGGAAAAAAATTGTGTTTTCTGCGACTGTGACTCCAGCTGTATCACAGGAGGGTATGCTGCAGAGAGTGAGTGGGTGTGGATGGATGCTCGGATACACAGACAGAGAGAATACAGTAACACTACAACGAAGGCACAGACAGATAGAGCAAAGCAGAGACTAAAAAGAAAATGAGAGAACAAACAGAATACTGATTAGATGCCTCTACAAGTTGCTGTCTGCTGCATTGTGGCACAGACTTTTGAGCTCCACGTCAGCACAAACGATCCCCTAAATCCCACCCAAACACAACTCCACGGCTCCAAAAACTGCTTCACTCTGCACATACGTACTTGAAAACAAAAAAGTAGAGAGCTATGAGGAGAGGAAGAGAGAGAGAGATGAGAGAAAAAGGGCAATAGTGTGAGAACAGCATCGTTACATAACCGACAGAAGCAGCATGGGAGCTACCAAAGGGGAGCTCCTGGGCTTCTGCAAGTCGCAGAATGACGCATTGCCCTCACACACACACACACGCACATACGCACGCACGCACGCACACACACATGCACACACACACACACACACACACACACACACAACACCCTCAATGCAGCAAATGGCACACATTCACATTGATGTGCTCCATGCAAGAGAAGCCACTCCTACACATTTATCATATTCTAGCCGACAGCAGCAGAAGTGACGATCCATTCATCACAGCACCGCCTTGCAGCAGAAGAGCAGAAATGCAACATGTACAATCAATTTTATCCATAAACATTTTAGAAGCCACAAGCCACAGAAGTTAAGAACCACTCTTTTGTGAATTTAAAAATAAATACAACCTCCGGTGAAACGATAAATAGCCTTAGATCCACTTTCTCCTTTGGCATAGTCCTAAACTGATACTCTGGCCCTCAAAACCAGAATAAGAAAAACATCTTAAAAGCCACGCCGGTAGAGCTGGGCAGAATGGCTTAAAAATAGAAGTGCTATATTTTAGGCTATATCACGCCCACCAACTCTCCACTTCATATATAACAATTATTTGCAAGTCACACTGGTGCACCATAGTCACAAAATCTTACTGATAAATCTGCAGATCTAAAAACACACAACCCTGCCTGCTCACCTTATCAAACTCGTTAAAAGTTATACTGTTGAGGCAGCATCGTTAAACACGAAGATTTATTCACTGTGAGCTGGAAACAAGCTAACAGCTCTCCAGTTCATTTATTAAAATTTGAAAGTTGCACTGGTGCTCCATGGTAGCAAAATGAGTCGTGATCAGAGCTTTGCAGATACAAAAACACAGGCTTTGCTTGCTAAACACTATTGTTCAGGAGAAAGTGGTCTAGATGGGCTATGGAGTGTGTGTTTGATGTGTCATGTTTGTGAGTCCTTTTGTATGTGTGTGAGAGGGAGAAAGTAATAGAGAGAGTGAGAGAGCTGAAATGCCAAAGCAAGTCTTATGCTGGTGGCTTAAAAAATGATCCGATAATTTATACTTAATGTTAGCAATACAGTGATTTTATGAATTCCACATGGCACAAGCTTACTAGAATTTATAGAAGGCTATTGATTGCAACTGTCACACAAGGTTTCGTGTATTAGACTATTATGCATCAGAGCATGATCATGTTTTTTTCATTATCTTTAATTACATGTTTTGTACCATGTGGTTTTGCTTGTAATAATGTCATGTTTTTATAGCCTTTGTAGGGGAAGAGTGCTACAACGATGCTAATAGCAAAATCTTTTACAACCCACCATCCATCTTTCTGTCTTTATTTCAAGCTAACGCTAAACAAAAAACACTTCTCTCTGGCAAATCAATCTGCTTTGGTAGCTATTTTTACAAGGCATGACTGCAGGCACACAACTCACACACACACACACATAGCACAGCAGCCCTGAGCTGAGGCGGGATCGGTTGATGAGCTACGAGGAAAGCAACCTGCATTCCTCCCATCTGGGAGTGTAGAAGCAGGCTGCTGCAGAGCACTTTGCACTAAACACAGGAAATCAATATCCTGCAAGGTAATGAGATAGACCCCCTAACCTCAGCATCTGATTAGATAAACAGATTAGCAGCAAAACACAACACCACCATTAGGTGAAAGCAGTGCAGGCACATGCCGCTCATGCCAGGCCCATTATACACACTGGCAACCTTACAGTGATAAAATAAGCTGAGATTTTATTATGTGGCTGGTGTTACACACTGATAGATTATTCACTATGAGTTTTTATTATTATTTAATATTATCATGTCTACAAGAATGCTGCTCGCGGTGATGAAAGATGTACTTAAAATATGCAAGTGAAGCGATCCTGAAGATAATTTACAGTATAACGGGGGTCGAAATCGTAAGTGTTTGGCCATCGAAAAGATATACCATTCATGCATACAAAACAGAAAAATCACAAATGATTACATTACCTTTCAAGAATCTCATATTCAGATAAAATCTCTGCTGTTTTGTTACTTACCTAGAAAAAGAAAAGAGAAATAGGGAGGATGGGGGGGGGGAGACAGAGAGAGACACAAGTTATCAGGACAATCTATTGACTGCAGTGAGATGTAATTTGTGCTTAAACAAGCATCGGGGCACATAGTATATGACTCTTGAAACCCCTTCTCCCCACGCTGCTGAGTTGACACACCACACACACACACACGCACACATACATACACACACGCACACACACCGGAGTAATGAGAAAGGCTGGGTGTGTATATCAATATACTGCAGTGGTGAGAAAACTGCTCTCACTTTATCTCACTCTCTCTTCATCCCAGTGCAAGCATATTGATCTGAGTCAAGCCTCGCATATTCAGCTCCCCTCTCATCTCTCCACACAGCCTTCACCCTTTGTTATCTAAATGCAGAATCCTCCCCCTCAACAAAAATGCTGGCAAATTATAAGTATGTCACAGATTATGTTAAAACAAGCACTGAGGGGTGATATGAGACTGAGCCTACTAACAGGGAAAAATATGATAACTGGGATCACAATGACACTCAGAATATAGCAGATATGCAAAAAAAGTGAACTGAAGTGGCTCAGGGATCTTGCCCAGGGCACTTGACTATGGAGGAGACCACAGGACATACTGGTGGGACTACACCTCCCACCTTGCTTTCAATAACCCTTTCTAAACAAAGATCACACGATAGGGCTGCTACTGAGTCCCTACTATACGCTGCCTTTGCATGTTTTTACAGAAACAAACTATAGCGACATCATGGCGCACTAGTGTGTGATTTTAAATTGGCTAATATGGCTGCTGATGTTGTCCCTTACAGTAGGCAGGGCTTTAGTTTGCTGTGCAGCTCTTTATGCTTTTAACACAATGCTTTTAGATTGGTACTCCATATTGGCCAAAATGCAAGTTTAGGTATCAGAAAGGAAAGTACGGTATAAAAAACATCTCTACTTCTGGTTATATAAAATAATATAAACCTCAATATTGGTATCAAAGTCCAATTTCTGTCACTGTGACAACACCACAACCTCCCATCTTTACCGCTCACTTTTAATCCTTTAGCTCTATATCCATCGTCATCCCCCACCTCTCTGCATTCCCTGTATCTTTTTCTCTCTCTTCTCTCTGTCAGACAGGTTGACAACCCGTCTGAATGTGTTGATGTTGGTCGCAGGTAGACCAGCCATGGTGATATTGAAAATCAAAAAGGCAGACTCGAAGAAAATGCAGCGAAAATGTATCCTCTGTTTTACTTCTATGAATCCAAACAGTGAGACAACAGCAATAGACACAGAGGGGAAGCCAGGCACTTAGATCTGATGATAAGCAGCACTTTATTAAAAAGGGCAGACACACAGGTAGATGGCCATATGGAAAATGGCTCCCATGCTCAACTGGCTTGCAGCCAAATGCCACCACAGTTGGCTGTTAAATTTATCCTTAAAGCCACTCCTTAACACCTCCCATGTCACTGTTGAATCTCGTCTCACACATTAAAAGAGGAGATTTACACAGCCTTATTGAATATGCAGTAGATCCACTGCTTTGCTATTTAAAAAACATATTTTTGGCTGTGGATATAATTAACACAGATTCAATTTTCCTTTATGCTGTCAGGGTGAAATCCAATATTGTATTCAATTACTTTGTTAATAAATAACTACATTAACTCACAACCCAGACAGTTTACCATCTTTTAAGCCTGTATAATTGATTCTGGTGACAGAGGCTCAAAAAGAGAGACATTAATGGAGCATCAACGACTCTTTCGTAACCATCTCAGTCCACACTGTCAGTCATTATTCAGGAACGTCGTTGAGTTGTCTTTTTCGAGGGGCAAAAAGCCTTTTAATGGAAGACGCTTGTGGAGATGTCACATCATCCATCTGTAAATTGTCAGTGGTGACATTTATGGAGAGGAAGTAGGTTTACCCGGAGCAAAGACACAAGCTCTCAGAGCCATTTCTCAGTGAAGCAAAATAGGCCTGTGTATGACTTTAACTGCAAAATAGCATTATGATTAGCCCAGTTGCTAGAAGAAAATGTTGATATTGTACTTTTTTTGCAAACCACAAATACATTACTTTTGCATGTTTCATACAAATCATATCAACGGCTCTTAGTGTACGAGATAACTTTGTCATCAGGAGGTGGAGGGGATGGCCTGCAGACTATTATTCAAGACCAACAAACAACAAAAATGGTTGAGATAGTCTTTCTTGTGTGTTTCCAGCGGCATTTCAAGACATCAAATGTGGATGTTTTTTTTTTAGCACCCTGTCGGCAAGGATAGTGCCATGAAAAGCAGTTGTTGTCACTGAGACATCCCTGCATGTTTGCTGGGAATGTGCCACTGAAACAGGTATTTTAAACCATAACGAAATGATTTTTGTGTATAAACCTAACCGCATGTTTCAATGTATCCCCTTAATTATAACTTGCAAATGTAACATCTGTGGTTTGCAGAATCAAACAATACCAACATTTTGAGGTGAAATAGCATTTTCACAGAACTTTCCTTGGAACGTGAACGATATGTGTGAATGTGCTATGACTGCATTAAGGGAACAGGGAGAATATTATGTTCTCGTACTGAATGTCTACCATGCTTAAGCCCATATGTGACTCCTTGAGTCATGAAGCTGGTCATCATTTGGCTTTTGACTGCACACATGATGAGCTCATGCTATACTTTTGCATGCATTCAGTGCCAAAGGCTCAGCCAAAAGCAGCAGTGACTAAAGCCCATTCTGCTGCAGGACTCTGAGTGCAGGGATAAAGTACGACTCTCTGCGGTTAGCTGATTCTAATGAGGCCCGTTTCCGTGGTGACTAGATTCTCGTCTGGTGATTTATGGCATCACATAGTCATCACCTCCAAAGCGTCTGGTCCTAGAGTGAATGACGACAGCTTGTGATCGGGAACAGCTGTGGAAAACAGGTGTGCGCTTCTCATTATGGCCATAGCAAGATAATGATGGCTTTTAATCACTAGTCCCAGATAGAAGAGTGTGTACACTAGTGTGTGAAGATTCTTGGCTTCGTGAATTTGTGTTTTTTACATATGCAAAGACATGTGTATAGTTGTGTAGTGTCTACTGCTGCTTTCATGATGGATTTGTGTGCAGGGTATTTGAATGTTTGCATGCTTTTGTGAGTGTATTTGTGAGTGTTAGTGTGTGTGTGTGTGTGTGCTTGTGTGAGAGTGGATGCATAATGGAAGAGAGAAATCAACAGGGAAATAGGATGTGTGTACAAGCACCCTCTCCCCAGTAAACACACTTGTGTTTTATGGGCAATCCCACAATAAATGCACCAAAGACTGCAGTGACGCAAAGAGCTCTAGTGTGGCACACCGCTTTACACCAAAATAAAAAACATCGCCTTTGTTTTTCTGGCATAGATTAAAACCCTCTTATCATGCTTTTCATTCTCTTTTCCATGAGGCATCAGAGGGAGAAAAATGGAAAATATGGCAGAGGGGGAGGTTGGCGTGAAGAGAAAAAAAGAGACAGGAAGAGGAAAGGAATGCAAGTCTGAGGCCTCACCTCTAAGCGGTACTCACTTAAGAACTTAAGCTCCACAACAAACAAAGATACCAGACCGGAGCTCTACCTAATCGTAGCAGCTTATTCCCCATGACTCTGTCTACAATTGGGAACCCACCAATAGCTGCTTTCCCACCATTGGCAGACACTGCTGATGCCTCCACCTTCTCCGAGCACACTGCAAGCTTTTACACATTCAAGTTAACATACAGGAATATGCACACACACAGACACTGAAGGAGATGCACACTGTATGCTACAAAAAATGAAGGAACTGACAGATGTGCACTCATGCGTACGTAGATAAGCATGTATGCACACGATCATTACAAACACATAATCTATGTTTATGTCTATCTATATGTCAACCTGCAAAAACGTACGTACGTCAGCACACTTAGTACTGGCATTTTGCCACCTCGTGAATATGTACTGTATGTATGAGAGCTGCATGTGACATTAATGGGCGCACATATGGCTCACTTCTAGAGGTTGCTAAATATCAAAATGAGTTGGTGAGACTTGACATTGACGCTTATAAATTACATGCACAACTTTAAAACTGGGGTTGACATTAGGGTGTCCTGTGGTATAAAAAGTGATGGTTATCATACAATGAACATTTGCTTATATATGATATTGAAAAACAAATGTAAACGGAAAAAGAATATTTACATATTTTCAAAAGGGAGATGTTTTGTCTGTTTTCATTTCTTTCAGGGTCATTTTAATTATTATAAACTATTCAGTCTATATAGCCATGTTTGTTGGCATTTTGCCCTTTTAAAAACATTTTCACTGTCGTCACAAAACTGTTTGCTCTCCTGCTTGCTACACACAAAGAAAGGCATGCACCTGTATTAACGCGGTGATCTGTCAGCAATTTAACAGCACAATGTTACATTTATTCATTAAAAAAAGACTATTTAATTTTTTTTAATCATTTATCCCAATGAAACACTTTTTAAAGTGAGGATTGTGTTCATGTTTAGATTTAGGGTGATGTCACTAAAAAAATATTCAGACGAAAACCCCAATAGAAGCTTTAAATGTAAAATAAAAGACAGTCAGTGCAGCGCTGATGGGATTTTTATGATTTAGTGATCAGCAAACAATTATAATAATGACAAATACCTCAAATTAACTGCTGATGACTGACTTTTTCTCAGCAATTTAATCACCAAGCTTGTTCTCATTCTCTCTCATCATGTGCAAACAGAGTAAGGTATAAAAGTGGGGGAAGGGAATATACAGTCTAGCCACATTGACATCACTCTTTCACATAATTATACCCTCCCATCTTCCCCAGCATTCACCACTGGGCGGCCAAAGAACCCTGCAGGTGGTTGCTATGAATGGATGAATGGGAAGTGCTGCAACACAGAGAAGCAAACTATTGAATATAGTGAAAAAGTAAAGGCCACCAGAATCAGTGATGATCTGAGTGACGGACCTGGCAGTCTGTTAGTGGAAATGTGAAATTTTACTGAATCATACAGTATGTAGGTCAATACACATGCCCCGTCCATTTTTAAAGCAGTATTTACAGACTGATCAAAATCAGGAGAAGTTTGATTTTTGGTATTCTGGTTGTCTGTGGATAGAGTTGTATAATAATTATATTTTTGTCATATACAAATATACATATTAAACCTTATGTAATTACTTGCAAGAAATTGCCATCATCTTCTATTTTAATGTCCGGACACCATAAAATTAAATACCATTATATCAAATTATACATCATAGTTTTTGCAGGGTGAGTATTGGAGCGGGGAGGTGTACTGAAGACACCACAACGTATATGCTCAGAACGCTCACCACTTGCTCCAAAAAAGAAAAAAGCTGCATCATATTTTAATCTTAGCTTACAAAAAGCTTACAGTTTCCTTTTGAAAGTATTTTGTAAACTCCACTGTCCATATCTCCATTTCTGACAGAAAAAAGTGTGTCCGCCACCACAGATGCATTCTGGGATGGGCATGTTTGGAACTCATGGTGTAAGTACCAGAGCAAAACTGGAGCAGGATGTAGCAGGAGACGAGGCAACGCTCCAACTTTTTAAAAAATCTGCTCTGCTCTCCATCCAAAATCCTTCTGCTCACACTCCCTGCTTGCTCCACTCACACGCTCTGCCCAAAAACATGTTTGGGTTTCTTCACCGAAGAAAGGACAAAATATTTTAGATTAAAATGCTACTGTCTCTTACCTTCTAATTCCCCAATTTTATTCACTTCGTAAATAGACTGAGGGAGAAACTCTGCAGGAGTAGGCTAACTCCATGGATCAGATTTCTGTTAAATAATTCTGATGACACAGGAGTTGTGAGCTTAATTTGCGAGGACAGAAATAAACATAGAGGGAGGGTTGCAGCTGAGAGTCGAGAGAGATATAATGATGTTGTTTTATTGCTCATTTGTACGACATCCTCCCTTGTTGCATGATTTCACTGCCGAACAGTAAGCAACAAAAACAGGATGAATAAAATTGGGAGTACGGCCAGCGAAATCCCTGTGGCAGGTCTGAGCACGGTGACATCTGCAGTATGTCTTAGATTTGTACAATTAGGAAGGGATTCATTATTGTGAATGACCTAGCTCATTCGTTAAATAGAAAATATGAGCTGCTGTAGGCTGCACAGGGGGGCTCAGCCTCATGGGAATCATGCTGGGGATATTCTGTGCCTGTCATTGCACCATATCACAAAATATATTATGTTTATGAATTACTTGTATGGTTGAATGCCAGTCCGTGTGTTGTTTGCTTTGTAATGTCAAATGACAACCTGTCACACACAATTAATTTCTACCAGGGGACAATATCATCTTCATCATCATCATCATCAGATTACTCTCACAGCTTGTAACAGCCTTTTCAGCTCCATGAATAATGTAGGCCTCCTCTCCTCATGTGGCATCAGTCTGTGAATGCCAACATTATAAATTAGGTCCCTCGAAAATGCAAATTTACATCATCTGTAATGATATTCAAACATAAAATTTTAAACAGACTCTGTATCACTGTCAGATTTCATGGATCACATTTCATAAATTATAATTACAGTTCATTTAATCTTGATGTTTGCATTTTAAGTATATAACTAAGATTTCTCCCGTAATTAGGGTGGGGGAAAAATAATTGATACAGCATAGTATTAATATTTTATGTTGCAATATTGTATTGACGGACCCAAAGTATTGAATTTTTGTATTATTATTAAACGTATTAATATTGACATACAAATTAAACTTTTTGTAGCCTACTAAATGAATTGCTTTTTCACTCAAGATATAATTTGTGCAATAACCATGAATTGAAAAGGTGAGAAAAATTATCTCTAAAACTATATCTTCATAGATAAAACGCAAAACTCACATTTTTTTCCTTTAAGGACATTATTTTCATTTGAAAAAAGGAAATAAATCATAACATATATTATCACAAAACTCCTACAATCACAGTAATATTGTATTGTGACTAAATAATCCTGATAATTTATATGTTGTAGGGCTAATGATGATTCCCATCCCTTCTAATTAGGAAGGTGGGTTTTGTTTTTGGCTTTGTGATGTGGAAATCAGGAAATAAGGAAACTTCTGCACCTCTTATATCACATTACATGGCTCAAGCCAAAATGCTTTGTGCTGCATCACACCTAAACTCACTGGTCAGCAATTTAAAAAAAAAAAAAAACACTCTTTGCAGTTCAATTTGCTGATGCAGGCTGAAATCAATTGTCTGATTTATGGCAAAATTTCCATCACCTGCTGCCTCAGCTCTAATGAGAGAAAAATGAGCATGCTTATTTTGATAGGTCTCTATTTACGATGGAGTAGTTTACGGCACTTACATAATATTCCGCTCCAACAGCCCTCTAACAGACTCTATATCACTGGTTGCATCATACAGCAACAGATCAGACATACTGTACATAAACTGTCTGGTCTATCCCAAGCACAAAGCAAGCTGGGAGATGGAGATGTGAGGGAAAATTAAATGCTGCTAGAATCTCTGATAGAAAGAGAGAGAAAGTTGAAGGGATATTTTGATTTCAGTTTCGAACGTTGTCAGTAATTATTTGAGGAACAAGAGTCAAAGGTATTTTTATTTAGAGGAAATGCTAAACAAGTTCAAGCAGTATTTTGCTTGTATTGTAATAACTAAGAGTATGAGGAAGATAGCTTTGTTCATTGTATCATGTCGTGTTCAGGGTTCTTGTAGACTATTTATTTTTGGTGGACATGGCTAGCTAACGTGTTAAGTGATGAAATAACTGTTTTTTTTTTTCCAACAGAGTCTGGCATTGAGCTTTATAACGACTCCAGTTCTCCACTGAAAATCACTGTGACGGAAAAATATAACGGTGAAACTCTAGATTGGACACACACTAAAATTTATATTGTATGTTTTAGGTGGTACTCCCTTAGGTGGCAAAAATAGTTTTATTGCTGACCCCATCCACCAATGCACATTGCTTTACATGTGTCAGACTCCAGTCTGCTTCTCCAGATTTGGGGTTGTGCTAACAGCCGTCTGCCTTAGATTGGCTATGGATGAGTACCTCATACAACCCCACATAAAAAAATCCAAACTATCCCTTTTGGGTCTCCTTAGGTTTAGGCACTAGCACTTGGTAAGGTTAAGGAAGATAATGATATAGATTAAAATGATAACCTGAAACATGGAACGGGAAATCTTGTGGGAGATTTTACAAAATGGGTTACCATGTATACACCATAATTTTTGGTTGTTTATCTGGGTCCGGGTCGCAATCGCAACAGGCTGAGCAAAGTAGCCCAGATATTTTCCCCTGCCATGTCCACCAGCTCATCCTGGTAATCCCATCAGCATGTTCTGGGTATGCTCTGCAATCTTCTCTGTGTTGGAAAAAAAAAACTCTGTAAGAGCGAGACCATTGTAGCTCCTTTCAAAACAAAGGTGCAGTACTCTGGTCTCCTTTCTGATGTCTAAGCTGCTTAGCCCGAGCCCAATCACCAGGCGAAAGAAACTGATTTCTGCTGCTTGACTCCACAACCTCTTTCTTTTTGGGTCACTACCCAAAGCTCATGTCCATAATTGAGGGTTGGAACACACATGAAGATCAATTGTTCACCACAGCAGCCCAGCAACGTCACACCACCGCCTACGTAGCCACAAACCGCCTGTCGATCTCACGCTCAATCTTACCCTCACTCGCGAACAAGACCACAAAATGCTTCTACTCCTTTACTTAGGGAAACAACTCCTAACCTGGAGTGAACAACCCATCGATTCCCAGCAGACTGCCGAGGCTTCAGGTGCAGAAATTTATCCCAACCCCTGACTATGTATTCATATCATTCAGTGATAGGAATTTCCAGTATGACATCATTACACCATACTTTGATTTACAGCCACATCTGAATGATGTTTTATTACTGTTATGACTCAAAGATTAATCTTCAACTTGAAGACTGACATTAAACCAAGGCTTGTCTCTGCTGCTGTGCACAGTTGAATCATTTTTGTGTGGTTTCATATTATGTGGGTTAGTCAGCATAGATTAGTTTTACACTCAACAGCAATCAACTTCTTTCACTACAATACAGGAAAACTAGTCTTCTTTCTTTTAATACAGTAGCTGTTTTTTATTGAATAGATTGTGCTTGAATATATAGTGCAGCATTCTCTAACAGTGAAAGAACAAGAACACCAGCTGTCTAACAGTGAGTACAGTGTTGAAAATGGCTATTTGGTTGGCTCTTTTCCAAAAACACAGATTACCATTCCCTGAATGCAAGTCCCATGCTTTATCCAGCGGATGAAGTTAAGTCTAAACAAAGAAGTCAATGCAGAATCAGGCCAATGACGCAAAAGACACAGATCCCACTTTCATTTCTTTCCTCCGCTCCTTTTCTCTCCCTCCTCCACCTCCTCCTCTTTGGCTTTTGAGATAAGCTTTCTGTCGAATACCAATTTTAAAAGAAGATTAAGCAGTTCTGGCTCTCAAATCAATTTTACCCCCCACTGGAACATGAGGACGAGCGCCTATTCGTACACACCAACACACTACCCGCACTAACACACATCTCACACCACAGAGAAGACATGGCATTGTAGCACCTTAATCAAACTCACACCAGAAGTAATTAAAAGAAGCTGTGGCATGATAGCTATTTTTTCCTTCACCAAATATCAGGGTGCATTAGATTCTAAAATTGGCCTCTTATTTCCAGCTGGTGGGCAATATTACAATACAGGAAGGTTGGAGGTTAGCACTTCTGTTTCTGTTCTGAACACGCTGGTGCTACAAGTTGTGCAACATTAGAAATTTCAGTGCAGGTGAACTCAATTATTGGGGGATCCCAGTGTGTTGGCAAATAAACTAAGCAATGCCAAAACACCTTTAGAGAACAAATGCACTTAAGGGTGTGAGTGCAAGCTGAAATTGAAGTGTCAGCACCTTGGATTAGATACTGCTGACACGCAATCAAACATCATGGGGAGAAAAGTAAAGGCACACAGCAGTACAGAAAGGTCATCTCTCCACAAGTGTTAAAGCAGAGGGGGTTTGAACGCAAAGCCCTCAAACACGCTTGGACACACTGCTCTCCCTTAATGCTGCTTTTCATAAAGAGTTTAAAACAAGGTTAGCTGCCTGCTGACACAGAAACCTATGAGTATGCAGTAGATGGAAGCACGTTTTCTTTGAAATGAGCGAACGGTCCGGACGTAACAAGAATCTCAGAGCTTCCTGAAATGAACAGCTGCTCTGAGAGGTTTGCTGTGCTGATGTATACAAGAAAACGCTAAACCAGAGCCATACATTTTTACTATGGTGGATGTAAAAGGTGGTAAACACTAAAAATGCAGGCTGCTAGTAGTGCAGGAGATTTTCTGCCAGACCAGGTCATCCAGAGTTCATGATGTGTGAATCACTCCTCCTCACCTCACGCTCAACCTGTGATGATGTTAAAATGCTGAACAGTCTATGTTCACGATAGAGAGGATGTGCTGTATTTTCTTTACGAAACTGTATAGTCACATAAGTTTATTGTGACAGCTTTATCATAACATCGTCCAGTGTTTCCCACAATATTAGATTAAATTTGTGGTGGTGGCTGCTCGGGGTGGAGGGGGGGTTGATGCGATACAATGGGGTGGCTGTGGCTCAGGAGGTACAGCAGGTTGTCCATGTATTGGAAGATCAGCATTCGACCCCTGGCTCCTCCAGTCTGCATGTCTAAGTACCCTTGGGCAAGACGCTGAATCCCAAATTGCTCTCTATAGCTGCGCTATCAGTGTATTAAAAACACAGCTACGTAAAAACAAAAAAGCTGAGTTGCTTTGTGTTGACGGTCAATATGGCAATATTGGTGTGTTTTCCTGCTAGATTGACCCTGGGCTTGTGGAAAAAATGGTCCAGATGACCAAACAATTGTAAATCTTGAGTTGGGCACAAAGTTTGGGACTAGGGCTGGCGACCGTGCAGCTCGGGGCCAGCTTGGTGAATCACAGAACCTGCTATCCACGGTCTGGCTCGCCATAGTAGAATGAAACGTATTTTTGATCTGTTCTACAAAGACACACGGTGTGTTGGAGGCCTTCCTGAGGAACATTATATGTGATGCTATCACCTAACTACACTGAGCATACTAATTGTTGTTTTGGTTCCATTGTTATTTTCATCTGCTAGACAATTGCACGTGATACCAGCCAAAAACCGACATATGCCGGCTTACACTAACTCTGAGCAGGTAGCACCCTGTATGGTAGCCTTGGCCACGAGTAGGTGCCATCTCACTCCCTCACTGATACTGATGTGAAGCTACAACAAGCAGTCTGTTAACCTACAGTATCTTAGCGTAAAGACTGTCAACAGCTTGGCTCCATCGAAAGCTAACAAAATTTACATAATTGGCCCACTTCCCCATTGCCAACCACCTTCAGTGTTTTAAATTAAGAGTCCACACAACGCACTGCGTAACAAAAGCTGATGGCAATAATTTGATGCCACATGGGGCTGACTGACACTGTAATATCTCATCAGTCACTGTTGGCTGATTGAAGTTAGGTCTTTCGGAGATGGAGAGGACAGCTGGATCAGTCATCATGAACAAGGCGGAATACCTTATAGAGTAGATTACATTTAAAAGACAGGTTGAAGTCTCCCGCAGCTGCAGAATATTGTTTAAAACATTTGTTTGCTTTGAACAGCAAGCATAACCGCTTGTAACATAACTGCTAAGTGAAAGTGTATTCAAAGATTAGCAAAGCTGAAAACAGCCTCAGTCTGGTTATCATGTGTGAAGGAAAAAGTTAAGCAAAGCAGACAAACCCAAATGCGTAGTTTGTGCACTACTCTGCACAGACACTAATTCCCACTTTACGAGAAACAGGCTCTGCCAAGGTGAGCATCTGGAGGTTTTTTTTTTACAGACTAAATACCTTTCTTCCTCCTGGGGGTCTGCAAAATGAGTTGCAGCCCTCAAAGAGGAAACACAAAGTTAATGGATGGACAAATAACATGCTATATGCTGCATTCTGTCACGTTACCTTCATATATTTGACTTACTTTTTTTTTTACACACTGCTTGCACCTTCATGTATATATATGTTTATGTATGTTTCTAATTAAACATACACATTTACTGCATTGCATCATTTTCTTTTTTTAACATACAATACATATTTAAAGGAATACTATTCAGGATTTGTCAGTTACTGTTTGTAAACACACAATATTAAAGCCTGGCCACTCCTCCCTGCACTGCTTGCATGTACACATTTAAGCTGCTGTACTATTGTAAGACCATTACAGTTGTTGACATAGAAAAGCTAATATTAGGCTATTTAAGCCATCTGCCAGGACGGACCTGTCCAACAGAACTCGCAAGCTAAAGTGAATGGAGAGCGCTTACTTTTGTTTGAGTTTTTATATTATTTTGAGGGGGAATATTCTGCATATACCTTTACTAAGCAGTGCTGAGGGTATCTGAGATCCAGTGTTTGTCTTTGCCAACAACTGATCTCTGTGATTTTTGTGCAAAATAATAAAAAACTTGAAACTTGAAACATGCAACAATGTTGAGCCCACTGTCAGAGCTTTTAAAAAAAGGCAAGGACCACATCATCCTACGCTTTAGCCAGAGGTGCATGTTTCAAACAGTTTTGTTCCCCTCTGATGCCGCAGCAGCATGTACTACTGTTTCTGATTAATCTACAGTTAACAGCTGACAGCACTGTTTGTCCAGAATGCGTTTCTTGGCTCTGAGCTGAAATGAAGACTATGTTGATATATTCAAGGCTTCCGAGTCACATTATCGGACAGCAACAACACAGCACACTGGACATTGTAATTACACTGGCCATTTCAACAACTGTAATCTGTAATTCTCTTGTCATTCATTTATCTGATGTGGTTGTTGCTCTACCATTTTTCAACAACTCTGCAATAATTAAACCCTTTCAAAATCCCACTGTACTAAAAGTAAGACTATATGTCTTACTTTACATCACAAACATTTCTCTCCTTAGCATGAGACATTTTACATATATTTTCTTGAATAAACCATGTTATTAGCAAGTAGGGTTCTTGTGTCTGACACTAGTAACATAAAGTATATTTGGCAATATACCTGCAGATTTCTGGTGTGTGAATTTGTGTGCATGTATATATGTGTGTTTACATGTTGTGATGTAACTGTGTTTGCTGTTTCCCTGTTTATACTGTGTGGGCATTACTGCAATGCATGTTTCCAAGCTACTGAGACTTTTGGACTGAACAGCAGACATCGTTCATATTGCTGCAAAAACTCACCAGGTAATAAGAGATGGCAAAAAGCAACAATTGAAGCCAAGTTTATTCAGTAAAAAGGAAAAACACTACATGAACTGTCTCATTATTTATGTATGAAAATTCACAGCTGAGAAAACACTGTATTATGTGAGTGAACTTACAGCAATGAAACTAATTTTGACGGGCGCTTTTAGAGGGGATAACAACTACTACCTCAGGAATAATCACTTTATATAGTTGAACTGCATAAAGATGAGGGAAAATATTTTTGATTGGTGTTGTAAAAACTACTCTGCAGATAATGACATACACACACTCATCTCCTGAACCCTTACCCTATCTTTTCACTCTCCGGTGGCATGACAGTTGCTCTAGCAAAGAGCATCCATTTAAAGCCATGAGAGGTGGTCTGAGGCACTGATGTGTTTTAAGTACCTGCACTAATCCTTCCACTCCAGGTCAATATCCAGACACTCCCTGAAAGCTAGCAAAAAGACCTCACTAATGCAGCCAGACACAGCACACATATCCTGCTGCTGCAAAACTCACAAATCTATTTCTATAAATAGAAATTTTCAGAGGTGTTGGGACAGCCACTGAAAATGATCAATACAGATTACATTCATTAGTTGCAGCCTCATTGAAAGAATGTGTAGATTAACTGGGGTTTCCCTCCCCTTCATTTATTTTTGGTGGCCCACCACAATTAAAACGCCTGCCACCACAAATTGATTTTATACCTTTGAAGCTGGACTGTTAATTAGGAGCGCTATTGAAATATATATATGCCATTTAGTTATTCATTGCACAACCCTCTCAGAGCACATATAGAGTGCCCCAGGGCTGACATTTTTCACAGGCTGACGCTGAAGTTAGAATTGCCCTGGTTCCCACATCAAGAATCCAATGAGATATTTCAATTGGATTTTAGATTACTGTAAAAAAAACAAAACTCTACTGCAAACACAAGTTTATGATAGGTGCTCACTCTGTTCACAAATGAACTACACTACAGACACACAATTTAACACCGCATCAAGGCTGTAAAGCTGTCTTCGGTGTGATGATATTCTGCAGTCTCCTTTAGCCACTTTTTACCAACCGTCTTTTTTAAAACACATTAAAGCTTCAAAGTTTGCGAGTGGGGTATTTACTGACATATTTTATGTCATAGAACTACACATGAATGTCTCCTGAGCTTGTGTTAACCGCAGACCTTGTTTCAAGCATTAAAACAAAAACTTTTTTGAAAAACCCATGGACTTTGTGACAAATACAACAAGCATTGCTGAGATTTCCAGGTTTTTGGACTCCATTTCTCATTTACTAACTCTATTTTCATGCCTCCTATTTCTGCTTTATTATAAATCTCCATGCTACACATCAGAGTGACTGTAACATATCACAATATCCCCTGAGGATCAATAAAGTACTTCTGATTCTTCATAAAAAGGCAGATAGCTAATAGCTGGCCTGTTTGTTAGGGATTCCTCCTGCAACAAATACACTCTGCCACTCCTAATTTTCTTGGCACTGGGAAAGAAAATTACACCATCCATTCCAACTCTCCTGTTATCAGCTTTACTTTTCCACCTTCGTGACACCTGTAGACTTTGCAGTCATTCCTCTGAACCATCTGCTCGCTCACAGATAAACCTGACACTCAAGCATCTGGTCTAAACAGCAATGAGGCCCTGCAACACTGAATATCACCCTTTTCAGGGGTTTAAGTTGTGATGAATTGATTCACAACGTCACAATATATGTTGCACTAACAATTTACCCAGAATGTTATGAAATTGCTCCAATTTAATGACAATAAAAACATTACAATACAGTTTCATGATCAGCTTTTGGCCTGCTCCATTATTATGGCTGTTTGTTTCACAATGTGAATTAAAACATCAAATTTTTATATTACCAATATTTGTCCTGATTTCAGGGTATGTGTGGATACCCGAACCAAGCCGAATTAAGTTATACTGGGCTCAGACAAATATTTACAAATGATGTTCAGGTCAGATTCTGCCTACTCGACATGGTGTTTCGGGTTCTTTTTAGTGAAAATATAGTGTAAAAACATAAAAAACATGAATCTACTTTCAGTGAAGCTCTATTGTTTGTTTAGTGCGGAGGATTGTTGTTAAGCCCAGTGACAATGCATGCATCCAAGTTTTAACCATGGTAAAAACAACTGCTTGACAGGTTCAAAAAGCCTCAGTATTACAGCTTATATTAAAAGAAGTATTTTACCGATAAAAAGAGGGTCCTCACATAAAACAAAACTTGGGCTCAGACAGAAATATGCGTCCCAAGTTATGCTTTGCCATGTACTGTAACATAATCTGAAAATGTACTGCACATTCACATGCGCACACATGTAAGACATGTGGCGTTTTCCCCTGCTTCAATTTCACTCTTTGATTCCTGAGAACCAAGAGAAACTAGGTGCAAACCAATTACCTCATCCTCAGAGCACGCTGTTCATTTTTTTCGTCTTTTAATACTGCATGCAGAGGCTCTGAATCGATGCAATCAGAGGAGACAGCCCCAGTGGTCAGACAGACCGACAGCAGAAGACTAGTAATCAGAGAAGACACTGACACAAACAAGAACACGCATGCGTGTAAAAAAGCACACACACTTACACGCACACATTGATGCGCAGGTGTATTTGCACAGTCTATATTTGCACAAACGTACACACACAAATGCAGGCACATAAAAGATGAAAACGCACCCTCATAAAGAACAGGATATTGGAAGCAGCTGTGAAAAATGATCAAGGGATGACATCAATAACAGGATGGCTCTCACAACACAGGAGACAGCTGCATCTTAATTGGACATGCAACTCATTAGATCTGCTCAAGGTGGACACACCATCTCTCTGTGCTGAGGCCCCATCCGGACAGAGAAATGCAAGGTGGGTTGAAGAAACATGGTGGGACTCAAAATCACAAGAGAAACTTCCCTTGTCACTCTGCGGCAATAAAAGCGAACCAGGTCACAGCGCTCCCCACGCCACCTGACCACTCGAAGTCACAGGAGTCTTTTGTGCTACTTCTGCCTCTTCCTGTCCTTTATCATCTTTGCGATTGCTGCATGGATGACAGGATGCAGCTTGCCATGCCATTACATATCTGGCTTATGACCGTTAAAAACTAGAGTGAAGTGAAGTGAATTCAAAAGGATGAAACAGGCCCGAGGATCTTGTTAGATGATGGAAGATGACCCGACCTCAGAGGAGCCTTACACTGTACAACGCCCTTGTGTGCAGCTCCTCAATATCAGACCAAACCTTGAAAGGCTGATAGATGCAGACAGAGTAGGTTTTGTGTGAGTAGTAGCCACAGGAGGAAAAAAAAGAGTGAAGGAGCGGCATAAGGAAGGATGTAGAGAAAAGGTAATATATTTGTTCGACTGTCTGGGCAAGGACAGACATTTCATGTTCTTTTTTCTTATTAAAGACTAAATGTTTCTTAAGGACATCATATCTTATCCATACATCTACTGTACATCTTTAACCAGATATCTCTCGAGCATGTTTCCCATCTTAATGGCTCTGCAGCCATCTTAGGATCATGTGGTATCAAACCTAATAATCAAATTCTTGTCATTCCGACCCCCCACCCCCCCAAAAAAAGCGTTCCATTGTATTCAACTCTTAGCACAGAAAATACTAAAATTTATTAATCAACCAAAAAAGTCAGTGAAACTACTCTGTTTTGATGGAGTATTAAGGCCACAATTACAAAAAAAAATGAAATTTTAAAAATAAATTCACAATATTACAAGAATTAAGTTATAATTTCAAGAAAAAAAATGCAATATTATGAAAATAATGTTATAATTTTGAAAGAAAAAAGCTGTAATACTTTGTGAATGAATGTGCATGAATAAATATACAGTTTTACAAGAAAAAGTTCTTATATTAATCGAGCAAAGTTGTAACTTTACAACTCATAATACTGCATGAATAATGCTGGAATTTTATTTTTTAAAAAGGTGTGATATTACATGAAGTTATAATTTTACAAGAAAAAGTCATAATATTGCAAGAATAAACTTGTTGTTCTATTAGGTAAACAAAGTTAAAACAACATTTTTCCTCAACCTCTTTTTTACCTGCACAATATCACTTGACAGCTGTGTGCTTATTTCGATACAAAAAAAATGAGGAAGTAGAACAGATGGCCACTAAAGTTTTTCATCTGCCTACATTTCAAACACTCTCTGTATGTTATACTGTGCATCCTCAGCTTTTCTGCCTCCTGAACCAAATAATGGAAAACTTTCTATTGACAAGTAGGCACACATACAGCAGTAGAACGGAGTTAATGTTTTTAGTATGTGAGAACTGACAGGGACCTAAAATACCTCAAACTAAGTGGCGTCTTACTGAAGACAAATAGGCATTATGACTTGAGAGGGTTACACTTTCAATTATTCTTTAATGAGCTGAGCCTGCATCAAGACATGGCCAATGGATTTACCACACAGCCATGCACCATTAAAGGATCTCACCTCAGGCTAATAAGGCTCTCACAGAGAAAATGATAATGACAGCTTTAGGCCACATCCAACAGTCATTTTTAAATCTTGAAAATGTTCTTTTTTCACTCTGAGAATCCTCACCACAGTGAGAATGAAGCTGTGAAAAGGGACGGAAATATAGCCAGTACCGCTCAACCTCCGTGGCCACCATATCAGAAATGCACAAAAGAGTGCATGGCCATCTGCAGTCCATTACTAAGATACTCACAGCTATTAAAAACCTCCCCTCACACTGGCAGTCATCTTCCCAGCTCCATCCTCAGGCTATTCTGCCGAGGCTTTGGTGCAGCTGCGTTTATCAGAGCAGCCTCCTAATCAGTAACTGAACTCTCTCAGCAATCAAGTCAAAGTTCTGGTGGTGAAATCAGCAGAAATAAAACACAGCAGAAGATAATGAAGGCACATGAAGGAGTGCGGAGGAAAAAGGCAAGAAAGGAGGGTGGCAGAGTGGGAAGAGTCGGCTAATTAGGTAGACCTTTGAAGCCTTTAAGGTACAAGGTGAAATGATTTTCTTCTGATGAGATTGCGCTTCTGTTATCCTCACTTAATAAATAAATAAATGGTAAACATCTGGAATGTACCCAAAAGCATCGGTTCCCAACCAGACCCTTTTCCATTATTGAGTATACTGATGGCCCCTAAATAATAAGAATAAGAATAAAAATAATTAGTATTATTATATATATTTTACTGTCTTAAAGTGTCTTTAGGACACTGAACTCTTTTACGGTGTCTTATTGTGTCTTTGGTCCTGTTTGACACTTCACATAAGTTAAAACTGTCATAAAAATAATAGAACTAAATACAGCAAAGCAATGAATGCAATAATTACAGGAAATTTGATTAAAACGAGATTTGGAGGAATCTTATCCCTGTCCTGAATGTTATATCAGAGTGGAGTTTTCCTGATTTTTTATACACATTCCTTGTAAACTCACATCATTTTCATTATTCATCTGCCTGTATGTTTATTCAGTGGTGTAAAATTTACACTTTAATTCACTGACATGCACAGTCTATTATGACCAATGCAAAGAAGGTTATGTTTTTAGTTTGGTTTGTTCAGTTTGTCAGCAGGATTACAAAAACTGACCAAATTTACATAAAACTTGGTGGAGGAGTGTAGCATTTGCATTTGGTCTTGGTATAGGTCTGCGTTGTCTGAGTCCAGGTTTTTATCTACATATTGCAGAAAAACTAAAGCCAATAAATAAAATACACATAGGATGAAATAGATGTGAATTGAACACACACAACATGAAAACAAAAGTAAAGAACGGCTGACATGTTAGAGCAAGCACTGACAGAATCTATCTGTTATTTTGTTGAATCAAAAACACATCAGCATATCAAAAGGCCTTTGATGAGGCCCTGCAGCTGTGGCCTCTTCAACTCAGATTCATTCTGGTTATCATTTAATTAAATCTGGTAGTGCAGTAACCACTTGCTAACACACCTTCATGTGTCCGGACCTGTTGGATGCAAAATGATTAATATGCACATAACCCTTTATTTTAGTTCATTGAAGACCTGCTGAACTAAATGGAGCTGAACGTCACATAGATCAACACGCTTCATGAAAATGACGATCCCATTTAAGACTGGGTGGTATCATCACTTCAAAAAAAAAAAAAAAAAAGATCTGCCAGCAGAACTGGAGGCAGTGTTAGTGTCCCCGCTGGTTTTCAAAAGGGTTATAGAATTTGACATGTAATGGATGTGAGCCTGACTACTTCTGGCATTGCACTGGGCTCAATGATCACGACGTGAAGAAAATGAGGAGCGGAGGACGGAGACGGAGCTGAATAGTCTCAGATGCACAAATCTGAAACATCCACTCACAACACTTATACAAATCTTAAGAGTGTGAGGAGTGGTTTGTGACTATTACTTCTTCTGTCTGACAGCATTCACAGCGAGCACATTATGTGCCCATATATGTGATGAAATCAGGGACGCTAATGTGTCTGCAGATGTCAACATTTATCTCAATTTGTTCCTTGATTAATCAGTGAATGTATATTTTTAATCTTATATTTGACTGAGTTATGTGCACAGCTATGTGCAACCAGCTGTCCACCCCTGATTTAACAAACATATAGCTCCTACTTTAGAATATTGTCATTTCTACTTTCTACATTATATATTTATTTCAGGTTTTAAATCATAAAAAAAAATAAAAATTTGGTCAGTGTATGTATGTTCTAGCATCAAAATGTTGTTTGCTGGACAATAGCATAAACAATGATCAAGGCAGAGGTAGACCAGCAACTCCAGCTTGCTGTGAGGTAAAATTACCAATTCTGATGATGGAGTCTGCTGGCTTTGAAAAAGGTGATACAAATAAATAAATGAAAAATAAAAGTTAAACAAAAATGTAAAAAAAACACACCATCTTTCACCTCTTAGCTAAAATCTTCCAAGATAACACTCTTCTCACGCAGCAAACGCTGTCAGCAAACAGCATGTGTGGGGGATGAGGGAGGAGAAGCACTAAAACTGACATCCCTGCTTTTTGCTAACAGCTGAGTAGGAGTCTCCATTGAAAAACAAAAGTCGTGCACAGTTAATAAATACTTGTGACTGAATAAAAGATCACGTAGTGAAAAAGTTTTGTTAGCAAATTAAAGCTGAACAATTGTTTGTAGAGACCCTGAATGCTTTATTTCTTATACTTCTAAAAATGTGTGCTTTTATTTTGGTTTGTTTATTGTATATTTGATGTTCTATGCCCAAAAATTACAGGAATAAAATGACAGAAATGCTAGCAAATACAGTTGTTTGTTGTTTTTATTTGCAAATTTACCTTGACATTTTTTTTTTAAATTAACTAAAAACCTTCTCGATCTGGTACTTGAGTTTTGAAGGCACTTTACAGAAGTTTTTCACAGTGAAATGTTTCTTTCAGTAAATGGTTCTGCTACAACTCCTGTCTCTATGTGGAGAAAGCCAGCTGTAATTTTAACTCTTTTCCTGATGACGTTCTGCAGTCATCTGAGGTCAGTCAATGGCCACTACATTCAAATACAATGTATAACAGAGTAGAGCATGATGAGTTATATTTATAAAGCATGGCACTAATGCATTAATAATTTCCAGACTAATCCAGTTTGTTCTATGACTCCATATTAAATGGGATGATTGGATTACAGCAGTAACTCCAGGGGCTTCTTCCTTTTTATAAGTGATATATTACAGTTAGTGCGATATGAAATGCACTTCCATCATATAAAACATTAAAAAATACTCTTCCTCTGCCCCTGTCTACCTCACTCATCCTTCTTCTCTCGTTCACAGTCTCTTCCAGTCACACAGTTATATAATCTTAATTTTCTCATTCAACTCAGCCAACACTGACTCGGCCACTAGCTCAGAATACAAAGTCAAAGCTGAGTCATAACCAGGGTCCTGTCTAATCTAACAGTGAGAGAATCACTCAGAGTGACTGTGTATCTTTTAGAGTACCTTTGTGTGCATGTAGGCACAATAATGTGCATGTGAGCTCATTGATCAGTCCAAATCTTCCTGTCTTTGCAATGAAAAGCCTGTACTGTGTGGATGTGTCATGCAGCCAGCTCTGTTAGCACAGTAGCAGCAGCAGCATTGCTCAAATGCTCATATGTATGCAAATCACAGGCGCTCTATTCTCCCGGGTAGAGAGCAGTGTTTGGGCTGATAAAACCTGGAGAATCCTACTTGCTGCACAGCAGGATGACAGCTGCAATCCAAAGCCACCTCAAAAGACTGGAAGGTAATTACTTGAGCAAAGCTACGCCCTGGAAAACAAAAAATATGAGGAAGGGTTGGACCATAGACTGGGAGGCTGGGAATACAAAAGAACAGCAGGCAAAATGGCTCTGGCTATTTATAGAAATGTCATCTAAAGCCACAAACAGCGGTAGCTATAGAGTCCCATTTCGCCTGGAATACCCACTTTACAATGACTCACTGTGGACCCTTTCACTGAGGAGGCAGTAAGAGCGCTTCAGCTGTAAGGGGTAAACACATCGATAGACAAATCACCTCCACATCAGTGTACTGAGACACAGAAACATTATTCTGACAGTCAGTGCTAAAGCCAACTGTCTGAACCACATCATCATCAATTTGTATTAACTAAGAGGTTGACAGGTACATCTTGTATTTGAGCCACTGGGGCAGCTGGGATTTCAGGACGTTGCTGAAGGGCATTTTGCTACAGAACTGTGTTACTTATTAATTTACCCTAAACACACCCACAGCATTTGCACTGCTCTTGCAAACTGCTTTTTGAATAATGCAAGGACAATCAGCTATTTTTGCCTTTTGCCAGTATCTTATTGATTTGGGCAGCAGTTCAAATTTCTTTAAATTACTGATAATTGCAAATTATTTTCAAAATAAATTAAAAAAAGCAAAAAAAATCACAGTTAACAATATCAAAGAGAACTGAGATGACATATTGAGTTTTCCAACAGTCCAAAACCCAATTGATTCAGATTACTGCAGGATTTCCCACACAACAACATCTGCCGCCACGTACTGATCTTCTACTTTTGGAGCTGGACAATACATCAGGGGCATTTATGGAATTACAGGTGGGTGATATACTGAATAAATTAAATCTATCATGGCTTGTTTCATGTGCGATGTATACAATTATTATATCGCGGACATCAAGTATAATTGTCACATCATTTTTTAAAGCCACTGGATGAGACTCGCTCCGGCATTGTGCTTCTTTTACTCTTCCTACAGCTCTCCATGACTGAGACTATTTTGTCATATTTTGCAATTATGGAAAAGCTCTGTGACTTTCAAATACAATTAATATATAAACCGGAGAGCTGTTTGTTTCCAGCTTATCATGAATAAATCTTCAGTGTTGGTAGTGTAAGCAGGTGAAGCATGTGTTCAGTCACATATCATGATTACAAAGCACCACTGCAACTTGCAAATCTTTGCCATATATGAACTGGAGAGCTGGTAGTTTATTTCCAGTTGACAGTGAATAAATCCTAATATTTAAAGGTGTCATGGTAACAGTTTAACTGCCTACTAACACTAAAATCCAAAAGTTGACTGAATGCTTCAAGTTCACAGTAAAAACATTGACACTTCCGGCCTGAGAAGAGCTGGGTCACTCAAAATGAAAGCACTGTGGCCACCGCTTTGATTTGTGTAATTATAACAGCAGCTCATTTAACTTCATAATATGGCAGTGACTACTTTATTTCATTTCAGTTTAGAGAACATTTCAAAATATCAGGATATATATTTTGTATCACCATATAGCTTAAAAATATTGCAATATTATTTTAAAACTAAATCACCCAGTCCTAACTGGAATATATGTATTTATTGTTCACCGATTCATTGCGCCACATTCCAGGAGTGCAGAGTGTGCTCTGGGCACAGATGGAGCAGCAGAACACCAGTCAGAGTAAAACGCTGGGTCTAAATTTTTGCGTTCACTCGCCTTTGCAGCAGCTGCTCTGATCGGATCCATGGATGTTTACGAATCCACAGAAACCATAACATTTAGAAAAGGGATGGAAAGTTTGCTTGTTTCAACTCGTCTTGTCGTAAGTCTTTGCTCTGAACTGGGATATAAAAAAAGACATGGCAAAGAGAATGAGTGAGAGAGAGTGCAGTAGAGTCATACACAGAGAGATGATATAACCCAGTGAGAAGTAGAGAGCGTCATGGCTCGTCGGCTCTGTCTAGATTAGCACCACTGTGTTTAGCTTGAGGTCCTCTACTCCCACACTGTGCCCTGCTTCCTTCCCTCCATCCCTCCCTTCCTTCATACATTCACCCATCTTCTATCATCAATCATTCACATAGCTAGCCATCAATCTATCATTTCCGCAGCCCCTACAGCCATCCCCACCAAAACTCCCCAGTCGGACCACTCAGCCAGAGAAGAAGCACAAGCATCAGCACCAGCAGTCGAAGCCACCTGTTCTCCCCTCGCTGAAATCCCTCTCTCCTGTTACATAAAGAGACACTTGCAATGTTGCAATGCAGCATCAGACGCTGTTGTGCAACAGCATTAAAAATACCTCAGGGTCAGTGAGGAGGAAAGTTGAACACAGGATATCAACAGTTATTCTGGTGGAGCGAATACAAAAACTGAGTCGTGAGTGTCGGTGCGTCTGTCACTTGAAGGTGAGAGCACATCGTTCAACCCTTGCTTTATATGCACTGTGCTTATGTGAAGCTGAGAGCAATCGATGATTGTGAGATGTTTTTCAATCATGTCACGTGTGCAAACGCAGGGGTGTTTATATAATAACAGCTATCTTAGGGTTTATTAACACGCTGTCATAATGAAGCAGACATGACTCTTGAAAGCGATTAACCTCCTGTCATACTGTATCACAAGACCAAATTTGTAAACAATGGTATAGAAGATGCGGTATGCTGGTAATGAATGTGTTACTGTATCTGACTGACAGTAGTTGCTCAACCTACAAATAAATGCGAAATGCATCATATATGAAGGAATTTTTAGCAACTGCTGTGTCTCTGGCTGAAAAGCAATTTGCCCATATCAAAACCATCAACACTGATCCCCTTCAAATTGATAGTATTTATGTGCAGAAGCTATTGTTAAAAACAACTCAAATCCCTAACACATCCCATGATAGCAAGGCACAATGTAATATTGAGTCTTAAGTCGGTTGTCAACACACCCAGTTTTGTAGACACCCGCTTTAATTCCAAACAGAAAGCCACACTAATGCTTCTGCTGCAGTTGGAGGTGGTGCTGCAGCTTAGGTTGTAATAACACGGGCAACAATTGAATAAGAACCACCACACTCTACTTAAATTCCTCTCAGCCAAATTAAGCCCCGCTCAAATATTCACAGCTTTCAAAATTCCTTTATACCATCATCACATTTTGTCAACAACTGGGACTTTTTTTGCCGTAAATGAAACCAAAAACTTTTGTACTGAACATTCCATTAAATGGGATTGTGTCTATATTCCCAGGGTCCTGTGGATGAAATCATAATGTTTACACGAACCTCTGGGTAGAAAGCCACTGCATCATGTACATATGTTAAAAAAGCACTGAGCAAACGCTACCTGAATTTGTTCGTTTTTAACCAGGTAAAAAAACAAATAAAAATGAATAAAATAAATCAATACCAGTTTAACTGTATTCTACATTAGGAATATTTTGTTCTGCCTTGTTGTCAGACAGTCCTTTCTAACGGGGAACTGATGCCGTTATCTGAAAGCCACCACACTCCATTGAGAAAAACAGTAATTTTACTTTGCAGAACACAGGAGTTGCTGGTTCACCACTGCCTAGAGTCATTAGTGTGTTTCGTCAAAGTGGAGGAAATATTCTAAATATAGCATAAACTGACACTGATATGGATTCTTTTAGGTGGTCAAATGTGTTTTTTTCTGTGGCCCCTGTCCACAGCATAACATTACTTAGCTTCCGTGCTGGTAGATTTAGTTTATCAAAGGTGGTAGCAAAGCAACACAAAACTTAAAATAAGCACAACAGAAATGCTAGATAGGTCGCACCACTGTATTGAAATATATATCTTTAAACGTTACAGTTACAGCTGAAAACGACTTTCGTTTTGTATACAGACACTGACAGAGCCCTCTGTCAGTACACTGTGATAATGGTGCCTGTATTTGTGCACATTTTCTGAAAGCTTCTGGATATGTACAAAACGGAGCAGTGCCAGCAGAGGACATGGGGGCAGTGTAGTGTTGTTTAAGCGTGACATAACCGCAGGAGATGACAAGACATTTAACAGATGGTGGAACAGAAAAAAAAAATCAGTAATATCGTAAAACGAAATTTTCCACTCAGTGTGTATTCAATGGTCTCACAGACTGCCGCAATTTACAACGCTGCCCCCGTTAAAAGTACATTATAATGACGTCCATAACAGTTGTCTTTATTTTAGACATTGATATCTCTACAGTCGCTGAACCGCATTTGAAACATCCATAACCCTTCGTTCTTTTACGATTTGAACTGTGAAGCTTCCACAATGTTAGATTCTATCAAGAGTTGTGGTGTAAAAATATCAGCTGATTGATGCATATCAATCCTGAATATTTGAATTAGATTCAACACTCATTTTCTGCAGTACCGATACCCCTGTACCTGCTGCATTTTCTCACTCTCTCTTATTGTTTATGTTCACGACAGTCATTCTACGGCTGTCTGCTACCAACCAAGAAAAGTCGTCCTTATTTAATAACCCTACTTAATTTAAAATTGGATGTCCTAAAATGTCATACTTTTTCCAATGGTATTAAAAATTGTATCCAATATTTATATTTTTAAAAGGTATTTAACAAAGTAAGAAATTCCAGCATCGTGTCAACATTAATCAAGAGACATACAGCCCTCAGAAAATTAGGATGACCCCCATTATATCCCCATAAGTACTGTATTTACTATGTATCTTTGTAAATAATTACAGCCAATCAAAATAATTCAGAGTGGAGAAGCTAATCAGCATGTGGGACACATTCTCTAAAGTATTCTCCAAGTGACTGTAAAGCAATTTGTGTATGGTTTTCATGGCATTGTGGCGATAAGGACAGCGAAGCAGTACATCAGGCCAATCTGTCCATGGAGAAGGATTGTCTTCTTAATGAAGTGTGGAGTGGAGCCACTGAGGGCTGTGTTTGTCACCAGATTTACAGCGCAGTGGCCCTGTGATTCCCCGCAGCTGTAAAACAATGAGGAGGTGATTGGAGTAAATTGCACTGCAGTTGTCAATCTCCCTCTTGCTTACAGCCAATTCAACGGTGTCTCTCTTTCCTACAAACAAATTGTCTCTCTCTCGTGCCCGTGCTTGCACATGTGCACACAAAAACACAGCATTTTTTCTGTAACCTCCCACGGTCCCTCTATCTCTGTCTGATATTATGTCTGTTGCTTGTTTTTTTTTTCTTCAAATGTCAAGACGCAGGCACATGACCATCAAGTTACACAGTGATTAAATGGTCATTGTTCTTTCTTATCACTGTCTCTTCCTACTTTTGCTCTGTTCACCCCAGCAGCAATGATGCAAAGCAGTATCTGACAAAACACACATTTCACACAAAGAAGCACGGAAGCAAACACATTCCGTCTTTCTATTTCATGGACAGAAATGTTTTCCGCTGCACACTCAGGTGAAGGCCAAACAGCATCAAACACTGACTGTGAAGAACGTGTAAGCGGAAACCAGAAAAGTGTTTTATTTAAATTTTGCAGCCAAGGAAAACCACCAGAATGAGTGATGGCTGTGAGATTTCAGAAACCTAAGACTGACATTTTGAAAACACATTTAAGGTTTAATGGTGATGTTTTTTATCTGAAGATTTTTATCAAAATATCTAATGAATTTATCCTGCCAACAAGCCTCGTCTTTGAAGCTACAACCCTGTGAACCAAACTTCAAATCTGCCCCACGACAAATTTTACAAAGCATGGCTGGTATAATTTACTCAGAAACAAACCTGCAACTGCATTTTCAATCTCTGAGAGGAGCTCTGTTTGCAGGATGTTGCTTAACATGCTTGGGGATGCAGTTCCACACTAGTTTGTGTTTTAATATTTATTGGACTGCAGTAGGATTCTATGGCCTGAGGGATGTAATCACAATTGACTGCACAGAAAATATTTTACATGGCATGATATTGGGATGAAAATAAAATTGGCCTGACTTGACTTGATTGGATATAATTGAACCATAAATTGAATTTTAACAACTGGGCCAGTTTTCCCATAATAGGGTGGGTTCTAGCTTTGATTGGGCTACATTTTTTAGTCCAATCTGGCAACACTAAACACAGCAAGAATGTAGGTCTGTCATGATAACTACTCCTGGAGGACTTAATAATTGCAATTCACAATATTATTGTTATTTTAAGACCATTTTATGCCACTGGTAAAATAATAATATAATAGCATAGTAATACACCATTTAAAAGAGCACTAAACTTTTAATTCTTAATATTCAGACAGTCAGGAATGTGGAAAAATATCCTAAATAAAACATAAATAAAAGCTTGTGTGTGTGAAGGAGCTGAACCCGACGAATAGTGAAACTCAGAAACAGGGAGCAGGTGTGAGGACAGAAGCAGCTCAACCAGAAATGACAGCAAAACGTGTCTCAGAACAAAAGAACACTTTGCACGTCTATCTCAAGACAAAAGCGTAGGAAAGGGACGAGAAGGATACAACTTGCAGAAAAACTTGTGGATACTGTCTAACATGCAAAAATAATGAACTTATTGCGACATTTTGGTACCTTAGCCTTCATCAAAAAGAACCCATGTATTAATTTTGCAAGTTAGTGTGCAGGAGTTGGTCTGCAGGCAGAATGTCTCTGAACTTTTTTTTGTTTGTTTTTTTCTGTTCTTTGAGCTTAGGCGCTGAGTAAGGTGCTTAGGCGCTGAGCCCAAGTCTTATAATGATCAAAATAACCCTGTTATTTATTTTGGCATCATGTTGGCTGAAATGTTAGTGACATTCTTATGTAAAAAAAAAAATACATACATGAAGACAAGGGCAGTATCATAACATATATGAACATGACCTCAATCATTTTTGCTGACCTTGTTAAGTCAATTATATAACATATCGTAACATACAGTGCATACGATAGCAGATGCTTAGAAATTCTTGAGACAACTGGACACTACAGCATCATCCTAAAGAAGCTAATTGACAGTAGACAGGGAATCCCCCCGATTCCGATCTGAGTCATTTGTTATTTCAACAAAATAACAAAGTAAATAAATTATGTGTCTTAAGAAATTGCTTTTAAAACGATTTTGGTGCAGCATTGTAATATAAGTATAGAACATTTTAAATGAATAATATATAATCACAATTTCACTTCAGGGTACAGCTATAGACTAACTTCAACATTCCCAGTCACAACAAATAAAAATTGGTCACAATTCTGCTTCTTACAGCATTATCGTAAAACTACGTTCACGAACAATGAACGACAAAAATTTATATTCCATATATATTCCACACACAGTGGTGCAGCATTTCTGTTTCTACGTATTGGAGTAGCAGCATTACAATAAAACCTGGATTTTTATTTCAAATCGTACTCTCAGTTTGCGACACCTGTGTGGCGTCGGACATCAACAAAGGATGGGGCGGGGCGTGAACTCAATAAATTGAACTGCCCCCATACTTCCAATCCGATCTGGACATCCCTTCCTGAAGATCTCAAAAACTTAGCAAGTGTGAATAACTGAGTAGTTGGAGACACATTTCAAAATGGATCCCCCCCCCGAAAGAATGACCAGGTTTTCTCCAAGCACATACTTGAGTGTCATCATGACAGAATATACTGCATACAGCATTTCATCAGAAATATGTAAGCTTACATTTGGCCTTGTTATCTATAATGAATGCACCATCATGCCACCAGTGTCACTTGCTCTTTTCACCCCCGCTGCTTTCATCAGTCGCAGATATTACACAAGCAGGACTTTCTTGAAAAATCAGGCTCACTTGCCCTGCTGTGAGGCTGGTGACAAGGCTGAGCATCATAACAGGGAAAATCCATTCCAAGAATGAAAGTGTTTCTGCTTCTTAATATGGAACTGAGATAAATAGCTTTCTGCTTAAAGTGGCACATGGGAGAGCGACGGTGGTGGTGTGTGAAATTACATAATCTGAATTAACAACCATGTATGAACCATCGCATTGGCATGAACACACAGAGACAGTATAATTTTGCACACAGATAATTAATTCATAAAATTTAAATTATAGAGAAACACAGGAAGCAGTGTGCCTCTAAAATAGCAACAAGCTAAAGGAGCCACATCTCCCTGAGCTATTAGCATCATCAGTTATAAGATGCAAAGGGAAAAAGGAAAAAAAGCAGGGATGAGAGGTGATATAATATGTATTTATATGCAAAAGAGTGGAGAGAGATGAATAAAGAAAAGGAAAACGAGGGGATTAAACATGGAGAAAGTGAGACGGAAGTAAAGGACATGAGAGGAAACTGGAAGCAACTCGGTGTGTTCAAAAACTGAGATATATGACACCTTGAGGTAGAAGCAGAGAAGGAGGAAATGAAAGCGATTAATAGGAAGTAGCACAGTCAAGTTTTTGTAATATGTGAATTTATGTGTGAGAAAATGTGAATTTTTGAGCTACATCATCATGATCCAAGATGCCAGAGGGGAGTAGTCTAATGGGAGAGATGGGGAGTAAAGGAAGTGGGGCACAAGGCATGCAGAGATGGAGAGAGAGAGGGGGGGGTGAAAGATATATGAGTCCTTAAAAATGGAAAAGGAGATGCTGTGCAGTGGGGGAAGGGAGGGGGAAGGGAGGGAAAAACTGAATTGGTTAAAGGGGAGGAAAAAAAATGAGAGTGGGGAGGAGGCATGAGGTGCAGGGGGGAGAGTGAATGGGGAATAGATATGAGATGGAGGGAGGGGATGAGGCGTGGGCGAGTGCAACAGAGGCTGATAGACAGCCAGGAATAGAAGACTAATTATTAGTCAAAAACTGCAGGCAGACAGGTGTGGAGAGAAAACCACAGCAGGAGGGAAGAAATGTAGTGATGGATGGCTTCCTCGTCTACCTACCTAACAAGACAGGAAGCTTTGGTGTGTGTCTCTTCACATATTGCACAATTGTACATCACACAGAGGTAAAAGCAGGGAGGGCAGGGGAAGATGGGGGAGTGACAGGAGATGTGGGGGGAGGGGGGATTATGCTGGAGCAAGAGTGAAACTCATTATCTAAGGTGGGAAGAGGGTCTCCTAGGAAATTTAACATGAACAGCCTGCACGAAAGATTTGCTCATGCACGCTCCTGCCAGAGGAAAGCATTCAAGTTTAACCACAAACAAAGTTTAATTACTCAAATGCCTTATCGCAGAGCCACCTCCCTCGCACACAGCGTTCAACAAACACAGTCCCGACCTTGAAAGTTTGCCAGGGTGCGGTTCAGACCACATGTCTGACAAAAGACAAACACACACATGCACTTAATAACAGCTTCCCATCCACCGACACGCAATAGTGACAACAGCCACATCAATCTTCCAGTCACTATCTGAGTCTCACCATGTGTGTGCGACAGTGAAGCGCCTCTGTTTGTGGATGTTGTTGTTGAGCAGCATGCGGCGAAGCAGTCGTGGCGAGTTGCGGGGAGAGAGGCGCGGGGAGATGGAGGAGGGCGACCGCCGGTGTCCTCTTGGCCTCTCCGGCTGCAGCAGGTTCTCCCGCAGGATCTTCACCAGGTCTTCATTCAGGCCGGAGTGTTTGGGCATGGGGGGCACTGCCAGGGTGTCCTGGTGGGTCACCCCCATGCCTGCCTGCTGGGCCATGCCTGCCCCGGCTTCACCACCACCAACCACCAGCACCGACCAAATGGATGAACAGTAAAGGCAGCCAAGATATATCAGAGATCAAGCAGAACACAGAATAATATATGCTTCCTCTCTGTCAGAGTCCAACTATCTCCTCAATATTTAGCAATCTGTAAAAAAATAAAATTAAAAAATTAAAAAATCCAAAAATCCCTGGATGATAAACAGAAATGCTCCTCACACCAGCAGCTCCCTCTATACAAAAGCAGGTGATATAAAAGAGACAGAATCCCTCTTCTCTTTCTCCTTTTCCGTCTTTTAAGGAGCCAATAGATGAACAGAAGCACTGAGGGCTGCTGCCTTTGTCTGCTCTGCAACACTGGATGTGTGCTGTGAAAGTGCAAAGAAGAAGACAAGGGGAGGATGGAAGAAGGAGAGAGGGAGGGCGGGATGAAAAAAAAAAAAGGGAATTCCGTCTACGCCAGCCCCGTCTCCCCCTGGCCTGCAGGCAACTCAATGCAGTCCAGTGAAATCGAGCAAGAGTTTAGCTGAACTAATGCAGTCTATTCGAGCCCAGAACACCAAGCTCTGCCTGGTAAAAGCCAACAGGGAACCTGCATTGGTTCCCCCATGAAAAAAAAACGCCAGCCCAGTATGACTCAATCCAATAAGGATGGTTGAGTTCTGTTCCATCCAGTCGAAGCAATTTATCCTTCCTTCCTCTGCCTACACAGAGAGACTGACTGCTGACTGCAGCCAGTTTATAAGCTACTGATCCTGGGAGCTGAGCAGAGCGTGAGCATGTGTGTGAGAGAGTGTGTGTGTGTATGTGTGTGTGTGTGTACACAATAGAGAGCAGAAAAACAGGGAGGTATGAGGAGAGATATGGTAAGCTTGAGTAATACTGTGCAAAAATGTCGTTTGCATGCATGCGCTTGAGAGCCGACGCACATGCATCTGTGAGGATGCATTTGTCGTTGCAGCAGACCGTGTTTAAAGCACCCATTAGTTACTGAGTAATCTCTATAAACAGATATTCACAGGATTGCAGAATCTGTAGGGAACAGAACAAGATTTTAGTGTCTAAAGTGGTTCAGTTTTTAGTCTGAGTAGCATTGACCAATCACGTTTGAGCAAGCTTTGGTTGCTCACAGCTGAAGACCAAATGAGGGAGAACGCAATGGCCATAATGCAATGTTGGAACCCATCGTCTATCTGGTGTAAATTCAGGTTTTAATCTTTTTGTAAAATATGTCTGCATTCATATGCAGATATCTGTTGATAGAGTACACAATGAGCGACACACCAGAGTCCAGTGTCGGGTTGGATCACAGATATTGGATATTAATTCATATAATAAAATGAAAACAATAATTTAACCAGGGGTGTCAACGTTAACGCGATAATCCTGATGTGATTAAGGGCCATAAATAACACATTTTTGTTTTGTTGTTTTTATCGTAAATTGCCGGCTGACATTTCTGTCCTTAAGAGGCTGTAACAGAGTTTTAAGGCTATGCTGGTATCATGTGAAACTCGACCCGAGGAATCCAGTGGTACCAACCATGTCATGCTTCTCAGAAAGGGAGCTGAATAATGCTCCAAAGCTAAATTTTGAAGATGGTAAAACGGAATGGCAGTTTTATAGGGGTACCTTGAACTCTGACCTCAAGATATCTGAATGACAATGACTTTTATAGATGCCCATGAGTCTCCCCTTTACAGATAGGCCAACTTCAGGCTACTCCCATGCAGTTTTTTACTGTCATTTGATTTCTTATCAAGACAATCTGGGAAAAAATTGCTTAATATGTATTTCACAAGAACAGTTTTGAAATGCAAAATAATGGAACTGAAAAAATGTGATTAAAAAAATGTGATTATTTGTGACTAGTTATTGAAATTATGCGAATAATCATGATTTAAAAAATGTATTTTTTGACAGCCCTACTTAACATTTTAACCCCTCTCACTACTGATTTTGTGTACTGGCTCTGTGTTCGAATATGAGAGTCATTTCAGTTAGGTGTGTTACTGAGGAGATGACCGGCTCAATATTATGAGATTAAGCAAAAATATTTCAATTTAAATTATTTTCCAGAATTGTCTTTATTTAAAAATATATTATGCTGGTTTCACATGTATAAAATGTCCCAAATCACTTAAAATGTGCTGCCTATTTGAATTATTTAAAAAGCACGTAGTTATTATAGGATTTGCGATTTTGGGTCAGGCTGTGGATCATGTGTCGAAAAGTTGGGTGATCGCACTAATTGGTCATTTGTGCAGGTGGCAGAGTGGATGTGGCATTGCAAGTTGCGGTGCCGGTTCAGATGGGGTCTAGAAAATCAGACCCGTGCAGGACTCTGTGGCGCAGTCTTGGCCCGAATATCCACTGACTACACTGAAACCCTTGAAATATTGGCTAACAGAGGCTATATCATCATCAGACAGGTAGCCAGTGGGTTCTGGATGATTAATGAGTAACCCTTGAGAGGACACCCATAGTTAACTGTGTGTGTGAAAGAGTGCATTTGCACAAATTTGTGTTTTCCAAACATTTGCTCATATGCAAAAAAATAGTTTCATGCAACTGGTGTCTTCTTGATTCAAGCATCTACCCATGTCTTTCACTGTATTAGTTTTTCAAATGCAGGTAGACATGCTGGTAAATAAGAAACATTGTCTGCTAAATCTCTCATGCTACCCACGAGCCTTCTCCCTCCTCAGTCTATCAGCCGGCAGCTTATCTGGTCTGCAGCGCATACCTGCCTCTAACCAGTTTTTAGTTATTCTACTTTCAACTACTAGACACATTTAAAAGCATACCTCTAGGTGTCAACACTTTGACTGTACCATTCTTATATATCCAGCTCTAACAAGTGCCCCGCAGCACACTCATATCATCTACTTCTTCAGCAGTCAGCAAGAGTAGTTTACAAGGCCCAGCAGCAACCTTAAAGTGTCACGTTTTATGTATTCTTTTTATTGATCACTGAATCATCCCAACACAAATGCAAAAATATATATTAAATGTATTGTTTGTCTATGGCTGTTGGCAAGCATATACTCTTATACAAGTGGTATGTGGCGCGTATATCACATTTAAGCTGTAGCTTAACATACAGTAGGCCTAAGCTGCTCCCAATCAAGGCATTCCAGGTATGCAGCAACAATAAAAGAAATAAAGAGCAAAACACTACGGCTACAGTTCACATTGCTGAGAATCAGGGAATCAAGACTAATAGCCAAGTTAACTGCTCTATACAAAAGTGGACCTAAATTCTATCATAACATCATGCTCACAATGAAAATGTTAATATGTTGTTTAACAGGTATCCTTTTTATGGACGATATTCCACATTTTAAGCATGTTAGACTATTTGTTCAAACACAAAGCTCATCTGGGGCTGGTAGAATTGTCATTAGTTCTGTTGGTAGTATGTTTTGTGTATTTTGAGGTATTTTACGTTCAGCAAAAAACGTCAACGTGTTGGTGGCATTACATGAAAAGTCAGTGCACTGGAATACGTATATGTTTGCTTTATGCCAGTTCATCTCTTAGATTTCACAAGATTTTGTTGGATAATCTTGAACTTGCTGGCGGCACTAGATGAAAAGTTAGGCAATCACAAAAGTTATTGAGTTTCCTTTTCTGGGGACCATGAATGTCTGTAAAACATTTCATGACAAGTCATCCAATAGTTGTTGCGACCGTGGAGTCTGAACCAAAGTGACAAACATTGATATTTTCACAATTTTTGACCTAAGCTTTCAGCATGTAATGTCATGCAATCAACAAGTTACACACAACTGTCAATTTAGAAATTAAGTGCAATGAAACAAGTTTCCAAAAGATATTTTCATCTAGCTTGGGTTATTCCTTATTACATAAAATATTATGAAAACAAAATGCATTAACTGTATATACACCTTAGCCATCAAATGGTACAAACTTGATACATATCATAAAAAAAAATTCAGCAGTGCAGATAAAATATAACACTTGAGCAAACACACAGTCCAAACCTAGCTTGTCATTCACAAACACACTAGCAAACACCTTTTGTATTTTAGTGCAATACTAGTAACCATAAAGCATACCTTAGCAATCACCTAGAAACGCCCTTGCAACCACTCAGAATGTCCTTAGTAACAACAATTCTACATTTTGAACTCATACTGACGTCCAAATGGGTACCTGAGTAATCACGACTCCCTGATAACTATGCAACATCTTTGGTAACCACTTACCAGTAGCTTACCATCTCTTTTGAATTACCTTCAAATCACTGAAAACTATTGTATAAATGCATAGCCGCATTTATGAAACAGCACACCACTTTGGTGACTTAATAATAATGGAAATATTCAAAACACTAAAGAACACATCAACGTTAATCTGTTTATCAAACTGGCACAATGGCTAACCATTTAGGTCTAAGAAGTGCGACATCTTATAGCAAGCACATGTATTTTCTTTGAGACAGAGGAGCATCGTAATGAACAAATATCTTTGTGATCAAACCTGCATCATTACTGGTTGTACTGTATTCACTTAAACCTTAAATGGGTTCGATGGGAGCAGGTAGAGAACATGCTGACACGGCATTTAAATGCTGCAGTTCCAAAGAGATACATAGAGCAGAGGACCACTGTCTCCCAAACCTACAGGACTCCTCTGCAAGGAAATGGGCTTGCTACTGTCAGAACTACTGTAGGGAAGATGGTGTTTGCACCCATGGTGAAATAGCCATTGTGGTTATATACATCCACTTGCAAAAACCATCAAAGGCAAGCACTCAGGTGTCCATATAGCCAACAATGATATTTACACCCTGATGTTGCCTATGTTTGAGATTCCTTGCAAAAATATGATGTTAACCTTAACAGGTCTATCAATATCTTCTGTTAAAGGTTATATACACAGAGTGCATTCAGCGGCATTAGACATCCTGCAAATCGACAATAATAAACTAAATTAACTAAGTCTAAAAATAAGATGCCAGTGTTGACTCACATGGGAATCCAACACCAGCCTCCTCTGCTAGACCAATTCACCCACCATGTCTTACTGCCCCCTAAATGTACTACCAGACTGACTTTTGGTAGTGCATTTTTTTTTTAATTAATTTTGCTCCCTGCGAATTTACCTCTTTAATCTGAGAAAATCCAAGATAGCCTACTCCAAGCCTTAACCCCTTTGACCTAATCCTCATTGCTTTCAAACTTGTCACGTCATTGTGACAAATACCAGTCAATCATAGCATGATCCATAATAAAGATTTGTAGGGATGGGTGTGGGTAGCTTAATAGCTGCAGGGTGACTATTCTCCGCTGGGTGTAAACAGACTCTCAACTACTGTAGATTTCTATGGCAATGGCAATATCTTATGGAAAATTCCTTTCACAAGCACTTGTGCTTAAGTTAGCACATTGGTTAGATTTCTTTTGAAAACATAGTAAAAAAAGCAATCAGCAACTTCAAATGAAAGGTCCAGCTAATTGTTAAAAAAAAAAAAGTAAACTCATGAAAATGACCTTAAAAATAACTTAAAAGAGAGAGAGAATCATTAGAAAATTACAAAATAACTAGTGAAAATATCAAGAAAAAAATAATTATTGCAATTACATTACAATACAATTATGTTACTAAAAATAGTATTGTTTATATTTGTTGCTTTATGTCGTTATTTTTTTATTTTATAATTTTTATTCAGGACACTTCCTGTTTTTGTTCTTTTACTTTTCTACTACTACAGGTGATTTTCTTGTAGATTTTTATCACTTTCTTGCCAATTTTTGGGTCATTTCTTGTTAAGTTACTCATTGCTTTCTTTTACATTTTTTGTGAGACATTAAGCCAATTTGATCAAGTTTCACAGTGTTAAACTTAGATTTATGAAATCTTCAATTAATCTTAGCCCTTTTTTAAAATATGACATATGAGGCTACAACTGTTCGTGCTTTGGGCGTGTCAACATTGTCAAAATGCAACAGTCAGTCAAAGGCAAGCTGTGGCAGTCAGTAAGACACATAGCTATGACAGCAAGCTGTTGGCCTTCATTTGACAGCTTGCAATTTATCATCACATCACAATAGTCAAAGTAGATAAATGCCATCTTTGAGCAAACACAACATTTGTTTTTCTCTCTCACGATGAAAACACAACATGACTGTCATTCTTTCACTCATCCCTCATACTTCTTTCCTTTCCTCTTATGCCACCTGTCTTACCGCTTGTCTCTTTTCCTTCCATTTCTTTCTAAAACATTTTTTCTTAACCCCTCCCCGTTGCTGTGCATGACGTCTATGTGCATTTCCCCCTGGTTACCAGGGGCAACATGGATGGAGAGGGACAAGTGTGGATTTGTCAAGAACTAAAGGCTGGGGGAACAAAAGCAAAAGAGGGAAGCCAATCTGCAGGGCAGAACTGCAGTGTGTGCAGACACTCAAACAGACCCACAACACACAAAGACCGTGACACACAACGCTGGCATGCACAGAGAACGCAAATGAAAGCGTGATGTGCAGCTAGCACAGGCCTTGTGCTTTTTTAAGCAACGATTGCCTAACATAAAGAATATTCATTGTGGTTTTTGTTGTCTTTAGCAAAAAATCCGATCACAAGAATCAAAAACGGCGATAAAGGGCACCATATTTTCACAGACAGGGAGTGGACACCAAAGCATGAACACCTGACAGTTTAGTGTAATGCAGTAGCCCGAATCCAATATAGTGCAGCCAGAGGCAAAGAATCAACAAGTGTCTGGAAGTCTCAACAAAAACTGACCAATATAGACTTAATAATATAGCCTTTTGTGTAGGTGTTGATGATAAAAGTCTTGTTCATACATACTAGCCCACAGGACAGATGTATAACACAGGCATGATTCATACCTGACCGGCAGACAAAAAGCAATAGCACAGCTTGGCTAACTTCACTGTGAACAGACTGAAACTGAGGATCAGAGTATTTAGTCTTGTTTGTATTCACCTTCATACATTATTCAGCTCTGACTCAGTTTTGACAAATGTTTTGTCTAAATCACTTTCATTTCCCATTTCTCGTCTTTGTAAAACAAAACCTCTTGTGTGGAGAAATGAGAGGCGCACTATGTCCGCTCAAATAATACATCAAATCTCTTTGAAAAATCTGAGCTCATTGCCCACAATCTCCTCACAAAATATTGTTTAGTCTTGACAGATTGGATTTCTTTCTTCTGGCAGCACACAGCATGCCGTCACCTCACAGTCTGGAGTCTGGCTTGTTTTTGGCAAAGGGTTTGCTGTGTGACACTTGACTATCAAATCAGTGCACTTATTTCATATTAAGTCTAATGATGTCTAAGATTTATGACATGTACCTGTTGCTATAGTTACCACTTCCATAAATGCAATGGCCTAGGAGACATATGAATGATGAGAGGACAAAGCCTAAATACTACTGAAATAGCATTCAGTTTGGGGGGGGGCAGTTTAAGAGCTAACACGTCAACCTGAAAGGATGACTTGTACAAGGGTTTCTCTACAGTTCAATGCAGAGTCTTTCCAAGTCATAATACAAACTGTCTCAGTGCATCCAAAACAGTAATGCAGCTCTGCCTCCCTCAAGTGGACATCTTATATCACTGTGAGATTCAGGGACTGGTCCAACAGGCACAGTGGTTCAAACTGGTTCCATTGTTTGATTTTTCTTTTTATCCATTTTTTTTTTTTGGGGGGGGGGGGGTTATGCATTATTTTTTCGGGTGTTATTATTATGTTTTTGGGTGGTCCATCCATCCCTCCCATCCTAAAACAATATTTCAAGAATGCTTTTCTGGGATTTCTTCAAATTTGGCACAAATGTCCACTTGGACTTGAAAAATGAACTGATGAGAACTTGTTGGTCAAAGGTCGAGGTCACTGTGACCTCACAAAACATGTTCTAATTTGGGAATTAACCTCTTTTACGCAAGTGATGTGATTTTATACACTGCGGCCATTTAAAGTCCTCAAAAGGTAAGCACAAGAAAACAGTTTCTATCTGCATGCATGTAGAACAGGCATGTCAAACCGGTCCACAGGGGGGCCGGTGTGGCTGCAGGTTTTGTTTCCAACCAAGTAGTAGCGCACCAGACTTGACTCATTTAATCAACTGATCTCCGTCTTCAGACAGTTGATTGGTCAAACTGTGTGCTCTTGGTTGGTTGGCACAAAAACCTGCAGCCACACCGGCCCCCCTGTGGACCAGTTTGACATGCCTGATGTAGAACCTGTCATTTCTGGCATTAAGAAAATGTCAAGGCTTGCAGCTGCTTTTAGTTTTTGCACTACTGAACTAATTTTGAATCTAAGTTTACTACCACTATGTCTGACTGCAATTAACAATTATTTTTATTGTTGATTTTATTTGTAGATTATTTTCTCGATTAATTTATTAGTTATTCGGTATATAAAACGTTAAAAAATGTCAGTAATCAGTGCTTCCAAAAGCCCATGATGCATCCTAAAATGTCTTGTTTTGTCCAAAAAGATATTCAGTTTACTATCATAGAGGAGTGAAGAAACCAAAAAATATCCAAGTTTTGGAGGCTTTAGTCAGAGAGGTTTTACTTTCTTTTTCTTAAAAAAAAAAGGTATGAAACTATATTATTATTTGTTTGGTCCACAAAATGTCAGAGAATTGTTAACCATGTCGATCAGCGCTTCTAAAAGCCCAAGATAAACTCCTCCAATGTCTTGTTTTGTCCACAAACCAGATACTCAATTAACTTTCGCAGAGAAAAGACTTTTTTCCTTTAAATAAATTCTGAAATTGATTACTGGATATTTAAATTGTTTGGCAAATAATTTGAAAGTTGACATTTTATAGATTTAATTGTTGCAGCTCTATCTTAGTCACGTAAGAGGAATAGGGCCTTCAGAAATAACTTCCACACAATTAATCAAAGGGCCAGATACTATAGTGACGCTCAACTTGGTCTTTCATGTGCCAGAAATTTACCATATTATAAACTACAAGACCAGAGCTTCTGGTGAATAATCTCATATCCAGCACAGAGTTAATTCCACGTATTTGGCCAATAGATGGCAGCATTTGTATAGAAATACTTTCTGGTAAACAGAACGTGATCACAAAGAAGCAGACCATGACTACAGATTGGTAAAAACATGTAGTAATAACTCATCTAGTTATTTTGTCCCCAACCTGTTACTAGCAGTCAGCAGTGACATGACTGTTTTTGCAGTTACACCTGTTTTAGTCTTTGATATGATTGTTCAGGGCACATCATCTTAGACCAAGTGGGGTCACTACAGCTATAATTTCCTCCGAATCTCAGTTACATCAACTGTCATTTTTAACCCGACCACGCAGTTCTGTTAAGAATAACTGTGTTTTGCTCCTTTTGAGCGGTGACATTTTTCTTTACAGTTTTAACATTTAAGGAGCTCTCACTTTGGATGACTCACAGCCCGCGGTGAGAGCTGTCGGCCCTCGTGAATGCAAAATGAAGCCAGTCCACTCCTCTGAAAAAAAAAAAAAACAACAACAAAACGACTGTAGATAGAGTGTGAATTATCAGCCCCTCTCACAGGTTTTTAGGAAGGACACTGTGGTGCAACAAAATGCCACAAGATGTGGCAGCAGTCCTCAAGCGAACCACAGTTCTGAATCGTTGCTCAACATCACAAACCACCCAGCTCTGACTCATGAGAGAGACCTGGAAACTAAATGGAGCAAAAAAACAAAACCTGCATCTAAGTATATTGTCAAAACAAAACCCCTTGAAACTTACTTGAGTGGTGCTGAATTTGGAGATACAGTGCGCCTGTTCTATTCTTACTGTTATGTATGAACTTCAGGGTTTTGTTTTCTTCTGTCTGAAAGTCTGAAACTCTGGACTGCAAGCACACTGTCTATCCCCATCTTCTTTTTAGTAAAACACATTCTTTAACCTTCTTTTACAGTTTGTTTGAATCCCCATATTTCTACCCACTGTGCCTCCTGTCCTGAATATCCAAGAACACCTCCCTGCCGACCTGTGCAGCTGGTCTCTCGGCCCCTGTGAGGTTATCTCATGGACAGTTAGCAGGCTAGCACAGCCGTCACAGTGACCCTGACAGGGACTGTGGTATAATTCCCTCCCTCCCATTGATGGCCAAAGGTCGCATCCTCTCCGCTCCTGGCGTAAAAGCACACACACACACGCACACACACATTCTGGCATATAAAAAAAAGATGAATTACAACTGACAGGGTGGCTGTGGGAGAGCTACATTACTGTGTAAATAACAGCCAGCCATTGTTACAGTTTTAGATACAAAGACCTAAAAATCAGATAGGTAATTAGGCTCCTTCTGCCAGTGGGCGCTTAATAAGCTATGGGTTGTGTTTTCACATTCATCATTCTGAAATCAAGGCAGCTACAGTATTTTTACCCTTTAACAGGCATTTTAACCACAAGGTGGACATTTTTTTTGCAATCAAATTGCTGTGCTTAAACCTTTGCAAAACCCAGATGATTTTGTACTGATGGTTTTATCAGATGCATTTTAGTATTTAGATTATACTCTTATTCTATTCAGTTCTATTTTATATCATTTTGACTATTTTGACTATAATGACTATTTTTTGCCATACATTACTAGATTTATTTTTATTTGTAATTATTTCATTTCTTTCTTTTGTTTATTATTTGTTTATTGTTTGAAGGTACTTCTGTTTTGAGATGATATTACATTGACCAAAGGTGGAGTCAGGAACACAATTTTTACCAATATATACCAATACATTGCAAATGCATTTTTTAGTATGACTGTTAACTAAATATCTGATATCGAACACGAAACCCAGTGACTCAAATTACTCTAAAAACATTTTTATTTTTTTATATTACCGAATCAAAAAAAAAGGGAAAATAAAGGAATCAAAAAATATATACAAAGAGCACAAATGTGGGCTACAATTAATTTGACACTGCCCTGTTCAGCCCTGTAATTCCCAAAGCATGGTAAGTCGTAGCCAGCGTGCGTCAAAACTAAATAATGACCCAGTAAGCTAAAACTTCAGGGAGTCTTCAGTTATTACTGGGTTTACTGCCAAGAACAGAAGTATTATAGACCCTGGCCTGGATCCATAACAATACTCTGCTGGAACATTTGATTAAATGTGTGCATGCTGTTGAACGGCGGCCTTTGTGTATCTGTCTAATCTTCAGTTGCATTAATTTTGCAGCATGGCAATAGCTGCTTACATTGAGCTCAGACATGCACATAGTCTGCCATGATGAGAGGAAATGGGCAGAGGAGATGGAGCACAGAGACACAGTTGGAGGAGAGTGAGGGAGGAAAAAGGAGTGGAGCAGCTTACCAGGCGAGAGCTCAGAGCAGGCTGTAACTGACGCAGGGTGACAGTGAATGGAGGTGGATGAATACAAATGACCACAGGGATAAAGAAGAGAGGTTGAGAGAGGACGAGGGAAGAGAGGAGGACAGGAAGCTCAGGGTAGGTCCAGAAATAGCCCTTTGGTTGTAAACATGGTGCCACCAGGGAGGCTGATATTGGTCCCATGTGTCCTTTTTATATGTATTTTCTCTTCGAATATGTTTATATACATGCATGGCTATGTTTAATGCATGCTGAATTTCATCAAGCTTTGTATCAAAACAATGTGGGTAGTATGTGTAGACAAAAAAATGTAGTAAGCTTCCCTGCATCTAACCACTGCCCAGATGTCCCTCCTTCTCCCTCGGCGAAACGCCTCCAAATGACACAAAACTCGTTATCCGGTGGAGTTTCGCTAGCTCTTACGCTATTGCTTGAACTACAGGCTGTACTTTTGCATTTTTGTATTACCCTCCACCCGTGTGCTAACATCGCGAATAAAGAGTACACAGCTGATCAAGATAGTTAAACACCCCTCTGTCTTTCTCTAAACTCGAACCAAAGTCTGATCAAATAGTAAAACTAGGCAGAGCTGATCAAATACAAATCAAGATATTGTTACTGCACTGCTTATTTGCCTTTTAAAATGTTTCTGAAAACATATATAAATGTCGTGTATAGCTGTAATAGTGAGAGATTGTGAACTGGAAGTGGGTGCCATCGCGCCATACTTCTTCCTGCACACTGAAAATGGAGCTCAAACAGCAAAACTACGCAGCACTAATCAGATAATATAAACCAAAAAGTTGTCGCTAAATTGCATATTTCTCACCTCAGATGTTTTCAGAAACATGTTTAGCTCACTGTTTGACTGTAATATGACAGCGCCGGTCGCCACTGTTCCACATGGAGCAGTCCACATTACATCGCCCACCAGCGGGAGCGTCTGGTAAGGTGCAATGCATTCTGGTAGTTGTAGGTTTTCTACCTCTTGAGCAAAAGTGTCATTTTCACAGTTTTTTCTGGCACCAAATTCAAAAGTAGAGATGGCCTAGCTGTATGTGAGGACTCTCTTTTTATTGATGGAATATTTCTTTAAATGTGCAGTCAGTATGTGTTGATGTGCTTCCTCATATTAGTGTGTGTGTGTGTGTGTGTGTGTGTGTGTGTGAGAAAGAGAAAGAGAAAGAGAGATCAGAAGGATAAAAACAGGAGTCAAGGCACTCAAGAGGTTAAGATCATGTACTGAATTCAGTTTAGTGCTTTCATGATGGTGAAACACACTAATAACCTCTTTCTCCTTCTCTAGATCTCCTTTAAAGGGAATTTAGTAAAGGATAGCACCTCATTGATGTATTTCAGAAAAGAAGTACATCTCATTGTAATTATGGCAACACTGCACACATCCAATCCACACACATACGCGCAAGGAAGCATTTCAAGGAAACACAAACACAGAAATGAATAAGCTCATTACACATAATCTTTTAAATTAATTAAAGCACGTATTATATTATGGCTCATTTAGGAGGGGAAAAACACAGGGATGATGCTGGGATTTGCAGACATGGGTGTGGAGTAGCCACTGATGCATGATCAGAGGGGAATTACTCCTCCAAACTGACACTGAATAATTAATGAGAAAATGAATGCTCATCTCCACTTTTTCAGAATAACACCTGAAGTCATTGGAGAATATTCACTAGACTTCAAAAGTGAAACTTTTAAAGTGATGTGGGCAAAACTGGCACTACACAAACCTCATACAGGAAAACAACACATTTTTATGGACTAAATGTCCAAACTTTTCCATAATTTTTCAAGGCCAATAATTATGATTTTTTCTTTTTCTTTTAGTCTTGCACCACTTGCCCGGCATTTTTCAAACATACCAGATTTAAATGGATTCAACATAATTTCAGCTAACAGGCAGGAAAGAGAGAGAAACAACACAGGGGGAAATGTAAAAAGGTGATGGTAAACAAAACTTTGTTTCATATCAATGCATATTAGAGCTACGTCACATCGACAGCTAGAAATAATTAATCTGCCTTATGTTACATCACCTGGAAGGTTATCCATGCAAGATTACTGTAACAACATCAGTAAAGGATTTTAATTTGATTTTGTTTCCTGAAATTCAAATGTATTTACAGTCTAGCTCCAGAACCTCTCTCCAGATTTAAGTACAAGACAGTAGCAGAGTAAGTTGGGATAGTATGAATGGGAAGTGTAAAGTAATATATTGTAAATCTTAATTTGGACAATCAAATATTTCTACAAAGGGCTCTCAACTCTGGAATACATTTCAAGCTGAAATCAAATTGATTCCAGACTTAAAATCCTTCACAACAAAGATCAAGTGCTGGCTCACTCTTAGCTAATTGCACTGAAAATATCCGGGGGGATTAGTATGAGTGTAGTGAAGTATTAGGGTAAGTGTATTTAAGCATATGTATTGTGGTATGTGTACTGCAATACATGTATTGTGGTATACAGTATGTTGTGATTCATGTATGTATGTGGTATATGTACTGTATTAAGTGTATTGTGCCTCCCATATTTATAGTGTATTACAATGTTTGAAAGTCAATATTTTAATAACATTGTATATCTGTATGTTAAAGCCCAACTAGGGACAAGCGTTGACAATTAGCAATAGCTATAAAGTCTTTTTGCAACGCATCACTTTCATACTCTGTAGAACTATGTTAAATTGCATTGCCCTGATAAAATAAAAATAGATTCAGATCCAATTCACAACTTTTCCAGATTTTTCATGACTATGGGAAGCCTGCCTATAACAAAAGCTAAAAAAGATGGCAAATACATCACAGTCTAAAATCACGTTGCTGCATGAAGACCAGGACAAGGGTCATTTAAAGATCCATGAACATGATGACAGGCCTGGAGTACATACAGTAAGTTAAAACCAAAGTGATTAATTCAGATTTTAAATGAGCACTCCACCAATTTAGCATTGCACTCCTACAACATTACTGGACTCACAAAAAACAGCATTGTGTTTTTTCATTCCACGCCTTCTTCTATCTTGTTAAAACCTGCCACCTGCATGACTCAGGATGCAAGTCAGTCATCAACAGTCAGACATTCGGGTGAGTTATGCTGGAAGCTGCTATTGAGGCCTTGATCTGCTCACCTCCAGCAGAGACGAGGAGCAGGCTGGTGAGCTCACTTCTTTCTAACTTCACACCCCCAGATTTCTTTCACTTTCAAACTTTGTTGTTGTCTTCAGATCTATGGGATGCTAACTCAAGTGACATCACTTTAGACAATTTATCAGGCATCTCACAGCTACCTCTGGACCACTAAAGGCTTTAGATACCTCTTTTTTCAACATATGCATGCTTTTAAAAGCCCCTCTCCCAGAGGACATTTCAACAGGTCACAGCAGGAAACACAGGTATGAATGATAAGAATAATGATAGATGTATTCAATGTTTGGTATCCAGGGTTTAATTTAATTCACAAAATAAATGTTTCTGTTTCTAAGCTATTGATGGAAACCTGTTCAAACAGGTAGAAAAATAAAAAAGGGGCCATATTCACAAAGCCTCCTGGTACAAAAAAAATGCTCCTGGGGACGAAATTCTAAGAAAATTCTTAGGATTGTGACATTTTCAAAGAATTTCCCCTTAAAGTTCAGAATCAGCCCTGGTAAAGATTAAAGTTATTCACAAAGTGCTTTAGCCCTCAAGAGAGCTCTTGATGTAAAATACTGTTAGGAGTAGGAAGGAGGACTTTTAAAAGGCCTTAAGAGGTTTCTTAAGGAGAGGGCAAAATGGTGGAAAGACAGCGAGGTTAGAGAAATACTCTCCAAATGCTGGATAACAGCAAGTTAATGAGATGCTACAGATTAGACGGTGCAGGGATAGAGGATTCCTACAGCTTAAGGCAATTAAATTTAACACTTTTTAAGACTTTTTCAGTGATATGTGAGATTACATTTGAGACCAATTTTATAATAACCCAAACTGAAAGAAAAATTAAAATTAATAATAATAATTTAAAAAATACATTTTAAAAAACATGAATGATGAACAAATAAAAAATTTTTACATACAGTTTAGAAAAATTTTGCCTAAATGTTTATCATTGTAACATAAATCATTTTAACATACAAATTAAGGCCTTATTTTTGGATTAATGAATTTAATGCCTTTTAAGACTTTCTAAGGATCCGCAGGAACCCTCGGCTAATGTTTGTCGTTAATCTCATTTAACATGTCCTCACATCTCTCACCCAGAAGTGATGAAAACACGGATATTTAGCAACAGAAAAAGTCCATGCCTTACAGCCTCACAAAAGGGGGTGTCTGTGACAACCAATCATATCTGTTAAAAGAATGTGTCATATCTAGCAATGGGGCCAACCAAACCTCCTTACTAAGGTAAAAGTTTCTTTCCCTTCCTTGCTCATAGTTGCTTTGATACTGTTTATTAATCACTCATAAGCTAGGACACCTTGCTAAAAATTTTTAGGATATATTAGGTACTCTCTGAGAGAATTTATGTGAATACAACTCAAGAAGTGCAGTTTTCCAGTGAATAGACAATCAGTTTAAAGTTTGGTCACATTATTCCATGAACTAAAATGAGAAAATTCCCACATAACTCTGCTGTTAGAGCTTATACAGTCATGTTGCACAATACAGGAATAGCTAATTTGATACAATAACTTTAAAAAAAAATCGATATTGAATGCCATTTTTGATACCACAATGCAAGTTCAATGTTTGAAAAAAGAAAAACATAAAAATTTAATAAAATTAATGTTTTCTTTTCTCAGTCAGTAGCAGAGAAAAGAGAGCAAAAGCGCAAAAAAGTGAATCAGTACTGCAGATCATGAGAAATGAAATCAGGTCAAATATTAAGAATAAATAAGTATATCCTTATATGGCATGTTAACTTAAAATGTCTACTTGTCTTTGGTCGAAAATTGTAACTTAAATCATTTTACTTATCCTTATCCTCTGTAGACAATTGTGTCTTTTTCCTTGGACTTTGGATCTGAAAATAAAGTAAACAGACTCTCAATGAGGAGACAATTACTTTCATATTATTCATGTTTGCACTCAGGCAAAAGTGATGACCCAACTTTTAAGGTTTGGTACCAAGTCAGACCTCACACAGTTTTACTGCCCACTTTAGTCACCAGCCTTTTAGTGCCTCATACTTCTCCAGTGCGCTGACAGGGAGAGACAGAGAGAAAACCTTGACTCTCAAGCAAACATTTTAATCTTTCACACACCCACACGATGGTGTGGCACATGTTTTGACACCAGCCAAAGCAAAGCCCTTCCATCAACATTTTCCAAGCCACAGTGGCATAACAAAGACCTCAGTGGAAGACCACGGGGACTGCTAAGTGTTGGGAATAAAAGTGAGGCAAACGGGAAAATATAAAGTTCAAAGATATTTTATTTCTGCTGATCTCATCACAGCGGAGAAAATGAGAGCAGTCTAAGAGACCAACATCAATTTAATGCTCATCCCTGAGGGACTTTATTTCTCCTTTTTATTATGTAAACACACAAGTTCATTGCCCACATTTTAAAGTTCAGTGTATCTATTAAAAATGCAGAGATACCCTTATGATGGGGGAATAAAGTCCATGTTTTCTACCATTTGTTGTATTTTAATTGAAAACATAATCATTGAAATTCCAGATAAGATCAGCATGGAAATTTAATTGCTTCTTGACTCCCCTTAGACTGCTTCCTATCTTGAGATATCCAACAATAAAATGTGGATGAAAAATGACTTTGTTGGCTGAGGTAATTACTGGCTCTCTGTAAGACTACAATAGTTCATATTTCTATTTCTATGACGTATAATTTGTTATAAATGGTACTTTCCTCATGGTAATTTCCTGCAATAAATGATGGACTTTTCAGATGAAACATCTTGTTGTTGGGGCAGAGACATAAACTGAAACTACTTGGTTGCTTTTTTGTATTTTACAATAATGTATATACATAATAAAACCCTATTTTGTATTTATGTAATTGTGGTACTCAAACCAGAATCACAATAAAGGAAAGTACATACTTATTGTACCCGTGTTATCACAGCTAAGCAATTATTTTTCCTTTGTGTAGATGCACAACCAAGTGCTTCAGTATCCTGGTGAAGAATGGGATTTTCTGTGAGTATAAATGTCTTAGATGGAAGTGTGCCATTTTACTTTGGACCATATTGATTATGCTTTTTTTTGTGCGTGTAAGTCCTGTGGCACTGTTATTATACAGAATGAAATTCTACAAAGTAATGATGTGAGCTCCATGGAGGATGTTAGATGCAGAGATATGCATTTCTAGTAGTTCTGGTCCAATGTTTTTCCAACTTTTATTCATTAGCTTCCATTACCGAATGAGAAAATGTCCCTGTCTTAGTTGCTAAACATATTCCCTGCCAGGTTGCACAAAAAAGGAATAAAAATGTTGATTATGCTGGCTGACAATTTAACCTTTTTTTCTTTCTCTGCTCTTGCCAAGTGAGCCAAACAAATTTAATTTTCTACATCATATGAACATTTCTAAACAGATATCTAGGTTTTAATATATGAAAAGCACACAGGCAGACTGTGAAGACAGCCAGGGTGCCTTAAGGGTCAAAATACAAATTACATTTTGTGCTTTTGAATAATTCTGTATGTTTTACAGGAATTGCATTTAAAATCTTGGGATTTTGCTAAGGAGGAGAATGTTTTACTGCCCTCAAACACATATCAAATGAAGAGTGAAATCAAGATCTGACTTAAAATCCAAAACAATTCCAACCATGGTCATGTCTGCCAGCCCCCGGGACGCACGCACAATTTATGTTTACAGTGCACACAGACACATCAGCATAACAATAACAAAGTTATTAAGCTAACTTCAGGATATCTGACACATTCATGTATTTGTGTATTTGCGGTGGGCCATCACAACTAAATCATCTACCACAAAGATTTTTAGAATATATATATATATATATACACACACACACACACACACACACACACACATATATATATATACAGTACTGTGCAAAAGTCTTAGGGCACTTTGAACTTTATTTTAGCAAGATTGTAATGACCATACATATTTATTTCTCAGTAGTCTCTTTACTAAAATACAACCAGTCTACAGTATTAAAAATGCAAATATTTCAGAATATATTCAGAATAAAACAACCTCATCAGGCTTAAGTTGCAAATATTTACTGTGACCTCCATTTCCACTTAGCACGTCTTGAACTTTCTGAGGCAGGCAATATGAGATTTACAATACTAATCTTCTGGTGTATTTACAGCAGGTAGCATTCAAGACATGTTCAAAGCTCAAAATTGATTGTTTGAGCTACCTTTTGTTATGGTTGTATGATTCAATGTTTCACACTAAATATTGACTTCAGTCAGAAGAAGCAATTTTGTTTTTACTTTTTTTGCTGTTTTAAAACACTGTAAATGTTCTCTGTATTCTTTGTATCTTCATAACAAGACTAATTAATACATGTATATATTATGTCCTCATTACAACTTTACTAAAACAAAAAATCTATGGTGGCCTAAGCATTTTGCACAGTACTGTATATATTTCAGTAATTTATAGTGCAGTTGGGGCTGACATAGTATAGCCTGCTGGGTCTAAAGCTTTGCTTTCACTTGCAAACATCTGCAACAGCTTATCTCATCCATTAATGTGATCTAATTAGCTTGGATAAATTGTCCACCAAGCAAGTGACAAACTGCTGCAGAGGAAAAAAGTCATAGAAACTCCACCTGCTATGCTGCGCTCACAGACCCACAAAAATGTCAGATTTTTGAGTGACAACGCAATGTTATGATTATATGATAATGATATGATAATGAAATAACCTGGTGGATTTAAGAGCACATGTGGATTGATACATTTGATAAAACAGAAGCAGTTTTATAGGATGTGCAAGTGACAGAAGTCAATAATCCTGTTAAAGCACTTTCTGTGTGGATTGGCCATAAGGAGAAAATGTTATGATGACAGTATAACCTTTGGCAAGTTAAGAAAAGATAATAAAAATGCAGATAGAAGTGATGTGCCGGTGTGACTCTAGTGGTTAATTCTAAGGCAAAAAACTATCACGCAGCATGGACAGATAACAGAGAAGCCTTCAGTGGGTGTATAAAATAAACGTTTGCAGCACTGCTCTGTAACACCTCTGTTTTAGCATGTCACCAAAACAGGAGAATAAAACTGTCACACTGGTTAATTAAAAAAAAAAAAAATGAAATGAGCGCATACTGATAATTAAGTTTCACAAAAACAGTACTGCGATCAAGAGGTGTCACATTGGATTGTCTTCCATCTCAGCAAATAATCAATCACCTAAAGAAGAGCTGTCTCTGTGCTGCAAAAACCAGCACTGAGATTTCTACAACAGAACAATGAAGTTGGGTGTCTCTGGTGATTAATGTGATATTCTGGCAACACATAAGAGCATAAATATTTCAGTTCAGTAAATTAAACCTAGAGCAACAAATGGCACTGTCCAAGAGTATAAATAAAACATCTGATTGGACATAAATATGTTTGCTATGCTTTGCATGGTTTTGTAATTTAAGTAACAATTCAATTCAGCAGTCACACTTAATTGCTTATCATAAGTGTTTATATATCAGCATATGTATTTGTCTAGTGGAGATGCACACTTTCTATACAATTAAAAGCCATGAGGAAACTAATGCAGGTGCTGATACAGGAAGAAATTTAGGTGTACAGTTCTTTCAGATAATTAATGTTTCAGACAATGGTGTTTTATTATTACAATATGACTTGTCGGTGTTGTGTATTCGTAAACTAAAATTCAAATTTCTGTTGAAAAATGAGAAAAGTGGTCATTTTTTAGAATCTGTGAATAAATAAAGACTAGCTCAGTATTATTATTTCAGCTTCAGTATGTGCTCTGGTAGGCAGGTACCTGTATGTTTGCATTAGGGCTGCACAATTATTTAATGTTAATTGCAATTTATGCTTTCTACAATGGAATAAACATGATCAACTGCAATTTTGACTTTTAAAATGTGTGCTCAGCTAACATACAAGCTGCATATCAAATCATGCACTCCAGTTTTGAAGAGCTGTCCGATACACATGCACCCAGAAGCGGCAGCCTGTGAAAAACTTTCGGAAATTTTGCGACTGCAGAAGGGCAGAACAAAAATTATCCATTTATCAAGAATCATCATCCATGGTTTGGAAGTATTTTGGGTTAAGGAGATAAGCAAAAAACTGAGAAAGGTCCGCAGACTTCGTACTTAGCTTGTACTTTGTGTGGGTGCAGAACCTTTCTCAATGTTTTATGGATGTGCGCATTCTCTACCCTTTGGGTTAAGGAGAGAACAAATCATATGAAAAGAGTGCTTGAGACTTGTGTCTGTGCCACAAAGCTACACAACTAACTTGTTAAACCACCTAAAAATAATGCCAAAATATGTGGTACGATGAATGCATTAAGTCCAAGATGAATAATGTCACTAACGTTGTCCCAGTGAATCCCCTTCCTTATACAGCGTCAACTTAGATGTCCATAACAGTGACACTGCAGTACATCATACTCACATTACCATAACCACTTTAAAAAATAAATAAAAAACATACATCGTACCCATAGGTGATGCACTGAATTAAGGTAAACAAGGACCTTATTTTACATCTTATTTTGATGCAAATATCTGTTAATAAGCAGAACTACAGCACAAGGTGAAAATGAAAGCAGTGCTCTGTTGATTTAATATTGGATAAAATGTTTTGGTACAATTTTAATCATATTTTGCTTTTTAGGGAATGCACTGAATTCATGTAAAAAAGAATCTTTTCAAGTTTTATGTTGATGCAAAGATTCGCAGGAATGTGGCGCAGAAAAGTGCTCTATTTATTTATGTTTATTTAAAGAATGTGCAAAAGTGCAATAAGAAATATTTTGTCCCTAAAAACATCAAATAATTGTGATTACAATATTGATCAAAATACTCACGATAATCCTTTTGGTCATAATCATACAGTCGTGCAGCCCTTGATTGATTGTGAGTTAGATCAAAGCGAACACATACATGCACAATGTAGGAGGGTCACAAAATAGTTGGGTGCACGTTATGCCCACTGTCACGAGCAAATAATACATAAAATGAAACAATTGCCTGGGTAGAAGAAAACAAGTTTCTTCCACCCACTTTAGATCATCATATTTCTCACGAGACAGAAATATGAGAAAGTATGTAATGTTTATCTACTGCAAGACTGAGCATCATCCGCTCTTCCAGGACACTCTATACTGGATCTCATATATGATAACATCTTGGAGTCAGCATAGATGTTTTAATCTAATTCAGGCCACACACTCTCACTGCAATGACAGCTTTGCATCAGTGGTCCGGCTGTTTGCTTTTCCACAAAGCACTACAATATCTGCTTTCGCCCCTGATTCCTCTGAGCTTCCGAATACAGCATCATCCACTCTACCTCCCACTGTTCCTCTACCCTTTCCTCCATCCTTGTTTTCCTCACAACATGCGCTCCGTTGTTCTTGCAGCCCCAGTGGACGTGGCTGCTGTGACCCTGTCTAAGCTTGATGGTGGTGGTGGAGGAGTGGGATGGGAGTCTTTGTCCCCTCCACTGTTGTCCCTTTTCACTTCTCTGTGCTTCCTTTAAAGACACATGCTCAGTGCCTTCATGCACGTGCCATCTTTTCTCTCAGATGTGCACAGGCCATCTGCAAGCACTCAGTAATTAATGAAAATACCTGCTGTGTTCTTGTCCTTTCGTTTTAAAGCTGGACCAGGGTTTGCAGTACTATGATTTTTTTAGGGTAGGAAAGTGACATGTAAAAGACAAATTAGTCGACTACTGAAAGCGTGCCCTAAAAGATACAAGTGCAGCGTCTCAAAGAATAGATTGCTGCCGCTGTTTGTACTAATGATATAATAGCGCAAACACACCCATAAAGTTTTGCAGCTGAGTGCAATTTGCCTTTTTTTCATCTGATTGAAATTATCCGTGTGGCAAAGTATGAATGTTGCTTTTGTGCCAAGTACACAGTAGGTAGAACAACATCAGAGAGAAAAAAAACTGAATTTTTCGGACTGCATGCTACAGATGCTGGCCGCTGAGTTGCAGAGATGCATTCCTCAAAACTTGAGGCAAGGAATTTAAACTACTGGTCTTATAAGTGCACTTCAGTTACCACAAACTGAAGATGCTTTTAATTTCACTATAATTGCAGGTGGCTATTAGTGCAGCTCTTTCAGTCTGACTGTTTTTGCACTGAGGCTCATTTGCATAAAAAGGGGACAATGTTGCACCAAATGTATGCATATTACCTCACGCTAATATGTCAAATAGAACAGGAGCACCAAGACGCTATTTGCTGCCAGCATAGTTAGGGGTCCATTTCATCCTTTCTTTTCAGTCTTATTTGTGCAGGTTTAGGGGTTGCAAAAGACACACAATCGTTTTGTGAATTAACCCAACAGTGTACTGTAAATTAGAAATGTGTGGGTGAGTTTTGTTTTCTTTTTTAAACCAACACCAACCCGGGCAGTAATGACTGCCAGTCTGCACTGCCCGACCTGTAAACATATGTGTGAGAGACACGACAGAGAGGATAATAAGGTTAAAGGTGGACTATTGCACAATGTTTCTGTAGGTTATAAATAACTAACTAAGAATGCAGTTTTGTCATTTAATGACCTACCCGCTTGAAACTCGTGATATTTTCTAACAAGCTTATCCAAACTTTCCAACATAGGTTTCGGGTCAAAATGTTAACAAAAGGAGTTAAAACAGTAACCAACAGTTTGTCATATGTGGCTGGCATGTAGGTGATTGCAACCTTTGATTTGTAAGCAACAACCTGTGGGCACAAATTGTGGAACTTGATATATATCGATACTGACTAATGTGGAAATTTTTAATTGTGATAACATTTTTAGATGTATTGCCCAGCCCTAGGTTATTCGTTATCAGCACGCGGGGCACAATCATCTCATTGCAGAGGCACATGCAGCAGCATGCAGGGGTCTTTACTATACATATGCTTCTAGTTGCTCTGAGGCTTCCTTAACAAAGCCTCTCAACCCTCTCCAGGTCTTCTGCTATAGTATGAGATTCACTTGCTCTCTGAATGGCCATATTGTACTGCTTAGAATGAAAAGCTCTCTATTCCTCCTCTCGGGAACTTATAGTGGTCAACCAAAGACACAAGGACTATGTTCTAAATGAAATTCACAACTCAAAAAAGATAAAGTACATTTACAACTCTTGAAAATTAACAAAAAAATTGAATCTAATGACAGTAAGATTCAGAAGAGAAAGGGAGAAAGTCAGAGATTGTTAGTTTGACATGTAGAAGTCGAGTGCTTGCACTCGTGTTGTGTAGAGAAACACTCCAGCCCCTTTCAGCCTGCTCAAATTCACCCTGCTCTTTTTCTGTGCTTGTTACTGAAGAGTCACTCCAAGGTTCTGAGCTCTGCTCCACTTTCATCCCTTCTGGTGTAAAGCTATCAGGCATTTAGCTGTCTCTCACCACTTCAAATAACAACCGCATCTCTCGATGGGCCTCTCCCTGACTCTCTGATGTATAGCCTATTAGTACATCCATGTACATTACACAAGGACTCGGCAGGGTCATAACTTATTCATATGATTTGCTCTTGGCCCCCCTTTGTGAATATTCTGTATCTCCCACACATATACTAATGTTGTTTCTGACTGATTCTTTCATAATTTCATTGCTTTTAGCCTTGGGTGATTATATTAAACACAGCAAATCAAATTTACATGGATCAAGTGAAAGTACAAAATGCTGTTTGAGTTTTAGATCACAGAAAAGGCTTAGCCAGGGAATTTCCATATTTCAACAAGTGCATCTGCAATAATTATTTGTCTAATTTGCTTCACGCTGGATAAACTTCAACAGCCTACGGCAAAACTTCTTCTTTTGTCAACTAAGCTGCTTTCCTGGATACATATGGCTTTTAAGTGCCTAGGTCAAAAGCATGCCAGCAATATCTGTTTGAGCTGCCCTCTGACAGTCAAAGATTCAAATTATCTGTCGGAGACCCCTCATTCAACTGAGATTCATCAAGACAAGCATAATTTGTTGGGTTGTTTAGTCAGTCAGTGTGCAGGGTACCTCTGGGGGTGTTTTATTCCCTAGATGTAGCTGCAGAGTGAGCACTCCTTGCTTTCATGCTGTGCTCCACTACAGGCAGATTTGAACCCAAAATGAGGGTGAGTTTGAGTGAAACAGCGGCAGCTGAGGAGGGAACGCTTTGCCCAGTCATGCTCTGAGTGAACACTATTTTTTGCCTTCAGCTGGTGGTGAATTTACAGCTCACAGCAACTTGACACAATGCAGTTTCTGGCTTTTGTTTGATATTTGGTGTCAGCACAAAATGTTGCACATTTTTGATCAGCCATTAGCGTAGTTGGCCGCATTAGCTCGTAGGGCTACCTTGGCTTGTATATTATTAATACCACTTACTATTAGGGATGTTAGTTTTGGTTAATAATGCTTTCTGTTGCCCAGTACCCATTAACCAGTAACTAAGCAGTTAATTTGAAAGAAAAGAAAAAAAAAACGCCAAATACAAGAGGCCTCCTTTTTGTCCATTGCCTCAGTGAGCTTTTAGCACTGCATTTCAAAGTGATGTCCATTCAGAGGTGGCGAAATTTATATGTATTATGTTGTAGTCTCACTCTGCGATCAGCTGGTAACATTTTCTCTGTGGCAGAACACGTTGCTGTGAAAACATTATGCCCACCCTTCAGTCTACATTCAGGTCACCCTGGTGAGTAAGTGGCTTCATTTTGAGCCATAAAACCTTTTTAGCATTGATAACTACATTAGAACCATTAGATGTGCTGACTCTGCTAACAGTGGTAACAGAGCTCACAGTGATAATATAATCAACAATGCAAAAGAGGTTTTACGGTTAAAAATTAAGCCGCTTACTGACCGTGACGAGCTGTGGTACAACCAAAGGGTGTGCAAAGTGTTTCCAAATGCTTTTGGGTCACAACGGCATTAATGGCAGTATTCACTGGGGCTGCCTTTTGAAATTTCGAGGCTGTTTGTCAGTGAATAAATGCTACAACTCTGAAGGCCATAGACATGTTCCCATGTCTAGCTCGCCAGATGCTGATTAAAGTGACAAAAGTTAGCCCCGAAGTTAGCAAGCTAAGTTGGCTTCCGACTGGAAACTGACCAGGCTCCCCTAAGGTGGGCTGTTAAGGAGGACCAGCTTTTCTCATCGTAGTGACACTCCCAGCTGCTTCTGAGCAGATCATAGAGAAATGTCTGTCTGCTGAGTCTCACCTGAGTTAGTGTTACAATTATTGATCCTTACTCAAAATTAACTTTGCTGTTATTGATACAGTAACGGTTATGTATTGTTAAATTGTATTAGTTGGGTTAGGTTTTATTATTATGTGAATGTGAACAAACCAGCAGTAATATGCAAGAATGTTACACAGTCGTGGCTGCACCACAAAGCTTTTACTGTGAAACTACGGTTTCAGTTCACTTATATTTAAAGTTAAAGGACATCCAGTGTTAAAAAATTAACAACAGAGTTAATATTCAATGACTGTATGGTGTTCTGAAAACCAATGAGTAATCATGTTAAAATAGTTGTTAAATAATTGTGATTTCAATATCAACTGTAACTGGTCAAAAGTCCTCTGTGCAGTTAACAGTTAACATCCCTATTTACTATACAACATGAACAATGCTGTTACCCTGAACCTCCCGCCAAAAACTGTTCAAATTCTACATGTAATAAAGGAACAAATAGTTGAATAAATGTATTGAACAGCTAAATCAAATCCAACTGACATAATTCTGAGCTGGTTACAGTCCTAATATCTGTGGAGAAAAGTGGGGACTTTACCCGTTCAATGTACTCCATTCAGACTGTGCTGACGTGTCTGAGAGTGTAATTCAAACCAGTCAAACATATATATGTGTTCAGTCTTTCAGCTTGACTACGGGCCATGCCCCCAGTCACGCTTGTGCATCAAAAGTGATTTGAACAAGAACAGTAATGGAAGCAAAAAAAGCTGCAGCACCTGTATGTGTGGCAGTGGGAGCAAAGGAAAGAGGGTTTTAGCATGCATAGACATGGACAGGGCTGCTGTGCTAAGGATAAGAGCACAACACTGGCTCCTCATCTGAGATGTTTAACGTATTTAACCCAAGACAGGCAGAAAGAAATGTTTATTTCATTATCCACTGAAAGAGTGGGGAACAACACCACTTGGCTGACTGACTGACTGCTGAGGTGCTTGGCAGATGGTGAATCACCTGACTGGCAGCATGCTCATTGAATGCATGTTTGGTTGGGTGGCTGGCTGTTGTTTTTGCTCCCTTCTCAGCTGGGGAATTGCTTATATGGCATCCTGGCTGATTGGATGACTTGTTGGCGAGCCCACCCTCAGTTTCCAAGAGGACAAAGCCACATAGCGCACACACAGACACAGTCACGTACACATTTAACCTTCTGTCTCCTTTACTACGCTCTGAGTATACATCAGCTCCCCAGAGTGTTGTTATTAATGAGCACCCTGGAGAGATGCTGCAGTAGATATATTTACAGTCTGTACCATACACAGTCTCAATGATTTCCATGTTACTCTTTGTTATAACAAACTACATTTGATGAAGAAAAAGAAAAATCTATCGGAGTTGTGTGACCTATTTTCTGTACCTATGCACTACAATTTGCACTGCCACATTTAGCAACAAGCCATTAGCTGGAATCAACACAGAGGTTTATGTGCTCAAGTCGCCCTAACACAATCACTAGCTACAATTGATCTGTGTTGGTCAGAAAATCACTATTTCATCTCTCACAGCTTTAATATACGTCACCGATAAGCTAAGAGCTGCATGACCTCTATGAAGCGACCTAAGCTGACCTCGATATAACATGTCAATTTTATACAACATCCCCTTTGTAAAGAGACGCCGTGCACATTTCCAACTCTCAGCCAGTCCTCACAGGACAAGCTCAACAAAGCCATTCGCTCCCAATGTGCGTCTACATCCCTCTATTTATCTTTTACCATTTAACATTTGAGAATGTCACCTTCTCCCTGAGATGAGAGCTGATACAAAGTAAAGTCACAATGGTGTGTCTGAATACAGTGACTGAGTGCTGCCTCCCCCAACTAGATTACATTTTCCTCCCAGTTAGTGAGCAGATCCGACTGTAAGCAGGATGTCTCAAAAACAAATAAAGGATTTAGCATGAAAATAAACCGTGACATATTGAACAGCTGGTCACAATGTGGCAGTGATCCAGATCTGGGCTTGGTCCTAACAGGAAGTAGTGATCTATTGATCTGGATGGATTGATTCAATGATAAATGATCAAAAATCACTGATGGGATGTTAAAATATCAATCCATATCATCATTTATCTTTAATATAAACCTTTATTTTGAAATTCCCATGGCATGGCTGTGTCACCTCCAGATAGCGCAAGGCAGATAATGGCAAGCAGCAGCCAAGAAAAGACAAAGAGGACATTTAGTCCCCTCTTGGCAATAAACCAACAGTGCAGAAATATTTTGAATACTGGAAGAAAAAATGAGTCAACAAAGCATATGCCATATGCAAGCAATGCACATAAAATACTCAGAAAAGATGACATATGGATGATTGTCTCACTCCACAAACTTCTTGCTCTCGTTAGCGCAACATTAGCTGCTAGAAAAAAAAAAACGTGCACGCAGGCTGACATTTATTTCTGCTGTTTTGTTGGGAGATGCAATGATTTCAACCAACAGTGAATAGGAGGAGGTGTAAATACAATTGTGTAATTGTTTTTGTAATTTGTTGAGCTATGACTACAGTAACAGTTTGCTAACCCCGAGGCTAATTCATGCAATGTAAAATTGTATTGAATAATAATAGTGGCTAACAAAAAAACAAGTGTTTTGTCTATGAACACTGACAGTTATTATTGATAAAAATTTTAAAAACTGTTTCAAACTTGACAACGATAATATTCTATATGAGTCCCATTTTATTTCCTTTTGGCATGTTTAAGCGGCAGCTGACCAAGGAAACAACAGACCAAATCACTGTGACGCCACGCTAACAACAATAATCACTTCTGAGTAGATAACCAGCAAATGACTACAATAGCGGATGTATGTAAACATCCACAAATTTATAAATTTCTTTTGTTATTTTCCAGTGTAACTGTAACATTTAAAGGTAAATAGCACCGACTGTATATAAAGAGGGACAGCATGACAGATCCCCCAAAGTGTAACTTCTCAATCTCGATCACCCCCAGTGTCTTTTCTGCAGTGTAGGTCATAAAGCCCGCCCCTCCATGTTAGTGAATGGGACATGGGTCAAACTAAAAACTCAAAGTACACGCCAAATACATTTTTCCCAAAGATGATTTCCGTCACTGAAGGTAGTTCTCATCACTTGGATGTTTGTTCAAGTGATCGTTTTTGTGATAAGTTTGATTTTAATGAGTACAAAAAGGGGGTTTTCTGCCATGATTGACAGCTGTGACAGCCAATCAATGCGTTTGCATTCAATGGTGCTGCTCACAATTCGATACTTTAACGTCAGCTAAACATAGTGGGTAAGTGGGGGCTTGTTGTCCACTTTTATATACAGTCTATGGTCCATTATTTGTTGAGAGCTCTTGCCATAAATCTATGTATAATGTGTGTTGGTGGAGTCAATTTAAAGTAAACTTTACTGAACTAGTTACATAAAGTTGTTTTTTTAAAAAAACTTTTTTTATGGCTAAAAGCAAAAAGGTACGATGTGGCAGCTTCCTCTGAAACTGACCTAAATATATTCTATCATCTCTTTTCGACCACAGATCCACCTAAAGTGAATCTAAACAAAATCATATTGTGGCAGAAATTGTCACAACGGAAAATATTGCATCACCCAAAGAATCAATACATCGCATTATGATAAGCCTTGTGATTTGCGCCCCTATTAAGAAGATTTTATGTTGATCCTTTAACAGTATATGAAGCAAAGAGAGACTTGATTCAGCAAGTTGGGGTATTCTCTGTAGAGGTTTGCATTTTTAAAATTCCCTCTCATTTCCATAAATTATCAAATTTTTAGGAGATAGTTTGATGTTGTTACACCACGACTTTCAGTGGGATGTGTGAAATTTAATTACTGATTTTATTGCATTCCCTTTTTCAATAATGGCTGATGGAAATAGAGAAGACTAAATACACAGCTGACTGCTGTGTTCGTCAGAAAAGTACTGGCTTTTAGAAACCTTGACAAGCTTTCGGCTACACAGCTGCTTCTGATGACAACATTTAACAACTACATCCCAGAGGGAATATAATCTATAACTGCAGCCCCCTAGGTATCCATCAGGCTCACAATGAAAGCAACAATAACAATCTGAAACAAAGCGATGACACACAGCTGAGGTCACCGTCTGAGGGACAAGCTGATTTGTGATTGGCTGCCTGTATACGTGGGCCCAGAATTCAATCAGAAACTCAGTTTGCATCTGTGCTGTTACTGTGAACAAATTCAACATTACACAAGTACGCCACAATGCTTAACAATCCACAAATTAATTACCCACTTAAGAAAAAAAAGGGCTTCCGTATCTGATCCCAAAGAAGAGCTCAATAATTGTCCTTCTCTGTACAGGACTCAAGGTGTAAAATCTTGAACTCATTAGCATCAACTTCCATCGTTATCCATGTGATTTAAGTCATGTGGAACCTGGCACATCACACAGATTCGGCTGCGTATCTCATTTCAGCTCATTCCTTTGTCATAACAGGTCCTCGGTGCTTTCGTTATCCGGCTTTGGGAGGAACCAGGGAGGCTGCTAATTTGGGCAGCCCTCTCATTAGTGCAGCAAAAATCAGGTAACGGACATCTGCAGAAGAGGGAACCTCGTAACACTTCAACTGCTAAAGCCAGATGGCTGAGACAGAACGAACCCCACCGAGACCATTTAGAAATGGCAAAATATGTCACACATTAAGAGACAAAACTGCAATTTACTCCTCCTGTGGAGAACTTCACACCAGTTGAATTTTTTTAACAATGACAGCAAAACTACAGCCATTCAAACCACACTGCTGAAAGTGTAATACAATGTAAAAACATTCAACTGTAAATTACATTAGAATACCAAATGTATTTAATAAGATATTCTACTAAATAAATTAGCATTAAATTGCATGAAAATATAATAAGGAAAATATTTCCACCCTGCTCTCTGCCCTGTACTCTACGGTCTGTTTTAAAAATACGAGGAACATTTTGAATAATGTGCCGTAAGGTTTTTGTGACATTTCAAATGTCAAGAGGCAGTCTGCCCTTACTTCCAACTGAAAATGACAAAGTGTGAATTAAAACTTCAACCTTTTAGTCAGGGGACTGAATTAAAAATTAACCTTCTTGAAATAAAAAAAATCCAATGTTTTATTTTATCAGTTTCTGTCACATACTGTTAAGTTCATTCATTTGCTACTGATAACGTTTATGTAGCCATTTATTAGGGTTTATTTACATTATAGGCCTATAGCTTTGCTTTTCTGTGTTATTGTATACAACTAAACATTAACTAACCCTTATAACCTCTGACCAGTTGTCTGTGGCTATTCAGTGTAGACAGACCATTAAGCTTTCTTTCAATGACTATCTGCTGAATGCCACACACAGACAGGCACATCGGTGTCTTGTGTGAGTTGAACAAAGCATTGGGCTTAGCCATCGATGGATTCAGTCTACTACACCTGACATGCATTGATCAAAAACAAAACATTCAGGACTTTTGTTGGAGTGAAAATCACACAGATTTTAGTCATTTAATCTGTTAAAACGGTAGTCCAGCCAAAGGGTCTAGATTACTCATTTGGTCATCTGTTCAAGGTCTACAAGGCTAGTTTTCTTTATCAAATTTGGCTTTTATTTTAAATTTTTTGGGCATAAAAAATGGTGGTTTTAAAATACTTTGGGTGATTTATTTTCTTTTTATAATTTTTGGATTTTTTATCTTTAAAGCTTTTTGGCAATAATTGTTTTCTTTGAAAAAATAAAATAAAATGAAAATAGTAATTTTCACATTTTTTGACAATTTTATTTTTTCAAAAAAAAAATGTTGGATGATTTTTTTTCTCTAAAAATTCTTGGGGACTTTTTTTTTCTTCTAAAAGTTTTGGTGATTTTTAAAGACAACATGCTTTCCACATCCGCGGGCCAGCCTAAATAAAACTTGCCGAAATCACACCATTTATCACAGCCAGAAACTGTAAAAACATTATCATTGGATTTTCAAATTTCAGATGATCCTTTAACACATCATGTAGGATGAACACTTATGCATTTTATGGGGGGGGGGCAACATCCATACCAAATACAGGGCAATAATTCTTAAAAAATTTTAAAAAATAAATTTTGAGGATGCAAAATCTCTGCGCACAAAAAAACAACAATTCATCAACAGCAGCCTTATCCATTGCCAGGTCTGTGTCTATACTTCCCTCAGCAGAACAACATCACTGACAAGGCAGTTTCCAATTATAGAAGCCAGACACTCATCAAGAGGAGTAAGTTTCACCGTTCCCTCAACCCCTCCAGTGGCACTTTCACTTTACCAGCATGCAGCAACACATTTATTGGTGTCAAATTTGATATACCAGCACTTATTCTTAATTTCCAGAATGGCTCGGCTCTCAGAGCTCTGGAGGATTCGCTGCTCAGACATGCTGCCATTCAGCTTTACTCTAACTGAGTCAAACAGTGCAGCCTGTGTGGCCTCAACCTTCCCAAAAATCCCATCAATTTCACAGTCAGAACGTTTACATGATGCTAGAGATAAAGTACAGTTCCTTTGAGGGTTTGGTGTATCTATAGTGTATCTATATTTGAATATTTACAAGTGTATCTATATTTGAATATTTACTCTGCTTTACCTTACACAACAGCTGGTTGAGGCAGCGAAAAGCCAGCAACTCATACGTAGAGTGGAGTGGAGTAAAATTTCTCAATGGTGTCTAGTGTTTTTGATATAACAGTTTTCATCCCTGTCAGTAGGGCTGTCTTATGGAGAAATAAAATGGTTAAAGTATTCCATATATATAGTTGATGACTACGTGACACAGCGGATTTCTACTCAAAAGTTTGTATTAATTAACACTGAAAGAGAGCATAACTCCACCTGCCGTGGCAGAGTTAGACATACTTCTCAACTGTCCCTCAGTGCTTGTAAACTGGGACAAGGACAGTAGTCCAATTAAGTGGCCTAAGCAAGCTATAAGCGTAACTCCACTAAATGTAAACGTACTGACCGAGAAAAGTTTTAATGTGCGAATTAATTGTTTGATGAGTTGGGTTTCTTCAGTGCTACTTACAGCAGGCAAAACTGGTAATTACTACCTGTAGACATCAGCATGTTGCTTAAGTTCAGCCTCAGAAAGGTGCTCGCACAGCTTTCGACTCTTTGTTTTGTTAACATATTCTTTCTGCCTTCAAGTGCATGCTCTGAATGCATTCACTCAGGAAATTTAATTGAACATTTTTTGACATTGGATGTCATTGCCTCTTTCTTCTGTGTGTTTGTTCTGTGGGAGACAGAATCATACAACTCCAACAACTCTTGCTGTTTACCAAAGTGATTTAAAAGTTTACATTCGGTTTATTTACACTTTAGTATGTTTACATTTGCATAATAACTCTACTGCAGATGAGGTGTGAAAAAATCAGTGACACGTTAACGGAAACAAAATAGGGTCAAAAATATTGTAACTGTTTACCACCATGTCTGGATGTTAGGAAACATTTTGTAGGAATACATTTAAATGTGTGAATGTCTTGATGACATTTTGTGAACAAATGAAGAAAATCTACACAAATCATTTCCAATGTGTGAGAATATAAATAATATTTGTACTAAGGTTTGCAGTTTCACATCTGTCTGTTTGAGGGTGAAAAAAGTTCACACAGAGTAGAAAACTACATCTGTCATCTTATCTATGCACTCACACATTGGAAATTATTTGCAAAAATCTTTTTCACTTGTACAAAAAATGTCATGCATAGCTACAGATCTCCACGTGGATTCAAAGATTAAATCTAATTCTTCAGATATTTTTTACACATTTACACATTTGAATGTATTCATACAAAATGTTTTCACACATCCAGGCGTGGTGACATATAGCTGCTTTTGACCCATTTTTGTTTCCATACACGTCTCAGCCAATTACATGACTGCATGAAGAGGCATCGAACCAAAACAATCTTGTTAAAATGAAAGAAAACTGCTTTTGGCTTAGAAGAAAAAAATATGACGATGCCTCATCTACTCATACTGAGATGAAATAAAGCACAAAAGGTTACATCTAACTAAATAGCAGTAATGTTTAAGAGGACTGAATACTGATACTCATAGACTGCAGATGGGGCATGTATCATCCTGCTGCTATATGATATAATTGATTGGTCTATTTTCATGGAAGATTGTGAAAAATGGCAGAAACGTGTACTAGATGAAAGAATGTACATCAAAGTGAAGCAAAAGTCAACACACATGAATGACTTTCAAGGTCTGTGTGTGTGCCTTTGCTAATAAAAGCTATGAAAATGGTATTTTGCAGTTGTTGGAGGCATAATTTCAAGCAAAAGTGGGTGGCAAAACTGCTCTGCATTAAATAATTTGCATAAACACAACCTCAACTGTGCCAGTGCTGCTCCACCAACCTCTGTGTAATTTTATATGACGACAAAAATGACCATTGCTCTTATGTTTGCACCACCATCAAAAAACAAGAAACTAGAGCTATAAAGTAACATATTTCATTAAAGTCTGCTTGAGATATATAATTCCATGTGTGCAGCCAAGTCAAGTGAACTCCTAACATTCAGTAGGGCCTCATATTGCTGTTCAATACAGCAGCAGAAGACAAATTCTTAACCTTCAGTTTGGCTTCAATGGATCTTGGTTATGTGGCAGCGTAGGGACAGTGGTTTATAGCCAATTTGTATTTGGTGCAGTTTAAATCCCGACTGTGTTCACATCTATAGAGCTCTATTCATCACCGGAGAACACATAGAGACACAAGGGAGCGGACATACAAGGGTACTGGCAGAAAGTTATCTATACACAACTCCTCTCTGGGGAGGCGTGAGACACTGAGAGAGCAAGATAAATGGCAGAGAAAGGGAAGTTAAGACGCTTGGAGAGTCAGTAAATATCAGTGAGTGAAACACGCAGTGTGATCTACAGTAAGAAAAGTGGTACGCATTAAGATTAGAATCACCTAAATAGAAATCAAAGAAAGAGAGTGTTGTCTTTAACACACTGTGCTGGCTTTTTAAAGTGCACTTTCTGAACTATCAAACAGAGGGATGATCAACAATAAACAAGACAAAATGTGCATAGAAATACTTAGTCAAGATTAAACCTCAACGGCGCACATCTCCAAAAAAAATGTATTTAATAAAACCTTACTTACGGAAAGTATTTTAGTACTTGAGATCAGTCTTGGTCTTTCTGAACGCATGTGTACTTGGTCTTGTCTTTTTCTCAGACAAAGAGGACTTAGGATTTTATTCCAAGAGCAGTCTAAAACACAACTGTTGGGATATTACTAAATTACCTGTGAAACAAAGGAGTATTGAATAAAAATAGTTATGTTGATTTGACCTCCTTAATGTTCATTTTTTGGGGAGGATCATCAAACTCTATTTTGTTATTGAATCTTTGTATGGGTGTCTCCCTTTGTAAGCATTTAATATCCCTTCTCTGATTTCAGCAGTTTTTGCTGGTACGTGAATGCAGCGCAGGCAGAATTCATGAGGTTTTTTTTTTTTGCCTCAGCAGCAATTTGGGTTATGAGAAATGATTAGTCGATATGTTTGTGATCAGAACAATAAGTTAGATTAGAGGAGCAATTCCTGAACCTAAACTTTTAAACCCAGAGCTGGACAGCGGGCAGCACGGTTTCTGTGGGAGCGCAGTCGGTTTCATCTAAAGAAGCTTAGTAAAATGTTAATTTGTGTAACACTGATGTTTTTAATAGGATTGGCATGTCTATGAATCACTGTCTCACTGCCCACACATAAATCTGTAAATCTTATTATAAAACAGTTAGAGACTTCAGCAGATAGGTAGAGAAGAGAGTCACTATCTATGGTGAGCTTAAAAGATTCACACTCTGAACAACATGTAACAAAACATCTTTGTGATGTTATTGGTCTCTTCAACCCGGCTGACTCATAAAGGTGTGTGTACGGTGTTTAAATGCCACACACATTGTCAAAGTACACGCTTAACAAAAAAAAAAAAAAGAAAAAGATAAACTGCATTTATGTAGCACTTTTCTGAAGTGTTTACAAAAAAAAGAGCAGCATCATGTCATGCCCTTGTGACGGGAACACCAACCTTAGGCAGGCAAGGACAAACTGCAGAGAAAACCTTCAACAGGCATAAAGACCACTTTCTCTTTGAAAAATATCAGCTTTCTTTTTCTTCACGCCTCATATAAAGTACTCTTTAACATTGTAGGTAGACATAGTAAGAAAGTCGTGTAATATGACCCAGTCCACAGCCTCCAGAATATGGCATGAGAGATGAGACAAACAATGATTCAATATGATGGACAGACCTGCAGTCTCATTAAATACTGACTCAGGGGAAATATGCTGGAGGGCATACCTCACTCATTTTGTCACTCAAGTATCATGCCAAGTTTGTGTACTGTGCAGCTCACAACTTTAAAGCCACTAAAGCAGGTAAATGCAACACTGAGGCAGCTGTGGGTTTACATTCACCATAATAGACTTTAAGTTATCAAGTGTATTTGTTTTTATGGAATGTGTGAAAAAATGTTATTCACGACATTATTGACTTATTGTAGGATATATGGACATGACCTCCATCATTTTACTGACCTTGGTTTTGCCTGCTGTGTTTATATGAGTGTTGTTTTATGTGAGAATGTCACCAACATTTTACATGATGCCAGAATAAACAGCTGACCATTTTCCTTACCATTTTAAGACTTTTCTTCTTTTCCTTTTTTTTTCTGTTCTCGCCGACTTACGCAAATTAAAAGAAAAATCACTTAAAAGACTTTTGGAGTGAAAGAAGCACAGTCCTGTTAGTTTTTAGTTTGCCAACCCCTGGCACAAGTTAAAATGTCTATCATTTGCAGTTTTAACTTGCAACAATTTCATCTTCCACTCTGTATCTTCACCAGCAAACCACGCGGCACCCAGACTGTTCCTCCCTGGCAGCAGAATGGCCAGATTAGGTTGGCAACTGCGGTGAATAACCTAGCCTATTAGTTGTAAGAGGCATCACTTATTTTGTTTTTTCAGCCAAAATGTGTAATAATTCTCCAACCCAGCAGAAACCTCTGAGACTGGAAATGAAGCCGACGCAGACGTGCCAAAAACTGCAGTTCCTCTAATGACCACTTGAAGATGGCTCCAAAATCGAGTCAATCCCCATAGCCTGCGGTATAAAATTGTCTCAAAATTAAAATATTGTGTTTCCCAATTATTTCTTGGACAATATATCAGCCTACAAAAGTATTCATGGTAACAAGCCCAGTATTCTTACTGGATATTTTTAACAATGTGACAGATATCAAACAAGCTTCCCCTCTCTCTCTCCACTGCCTCCTCCTTAACTTACAGCCTACAGCCTATTTGTAGCTAGTTCATGTCCTGACAGTGGGTGCATATGATAAATGGAGCAAGACAAAGGAAGACAAATGGGTTAAGATACCGATGAGATTTCAGTCCCTTACGGTGCATCCACTTTATGAGGATGGCGTGGTGTCAGGTGAGGCTGAAACCACAGCTGGCTTTGAAGTTTGCCTTAGAGTGAAGACAATGAAGAATGGTGATGCCATAAACCTCCTCCGGGACCTCAAGCAAAAGCATGCTGACGAGTATGAGGAGACGTATTGTGATGGCTTGTTCAAATCCTCAACCCTGCATGTTGAAGAGTAGATTTACCTAGTAGCATGTTATTTTGTGCTTTCATTGTCAGGATTCGTAGCGAAAAACTCTTACAACTACTGACTTATGAATAAATATTCAAACAATCTTCAACTTCATCTTTGTCTTTATACCACATTAACTATGCATGTTACAATATAATGACTTTTTGTTTATTGTTGGTGTTGTCATATATATTCTTTTATTAGTTTGTAATCACTTTATTGTTGTCATTTTATTCTAGGAGTGTTAACTTTTGTGTTTCTTTAACCATTGTCAAATTTTTACCTTGATTTAGGGTGGAGGCTTCAAATAGGCCCATTCAGTTTTTTTGCTTCTCCCTGCACTGTGTACTGCATTATTTTTTGTCACTCTGTGTATTTTAAATTGTGCAAAACTAAAAAACATGCTACAAAAGCAGCAGGAGATATTGAGTCGTCTCAAAAGGCCAATATACATTTTGGATTTCCATTTTAGTGTTGTGTTTTTACATTCCCAAACCCTGCAGCCTTTGAAATGTGAATTTCTGATATGTTACAGTGGAGCCTTGAGTCATCTTGTGCTAAATGATGTAGATGCATGCAGGCAGGTAGGGCATTCCAGAGGGAAAGGATGAAAGTAGGGCACAGTCATTTGGTGCTCCAAGATGCCTTGCAGACACATCACAGTTTTTTTTCTTTTATCACTGCCAGATCTAGAAAAAAATAGATCAAGTGTAATAGACTACCACATTTCCCTTGCCTGCCTAACTGTGTGCATATGAGTAAAAAAGGTATGGCAGAGATAGCAAGGCCTCTGCATCTCCAGCATTCACAGTATGAGGCTGTTTCCTTGAAATATCAGGCTGAGGGTTAACCAAGTCTGTTATAAATGATCCTAAGGGGGAAAACTACCCATAGTGATGCAAACAACATGATGTTGGATTTGTCATCATGATGCAGTGGTCATGTCATTTCCTTCTCTTCCTTGTTTCCAGTGACACGTCAGCATACCCACGCATGCTGCCTTGTGAAGAGTGTATTATGTCTGCCTTTATATGTATGTAATGATGCAGTTACTCAGCAAATTAAGCCTTTAACAACTGGAGCAACACCAGTATTCCTCTGCTTTGTTCAGATGCCTTCCACAAGCATTTAGACCTCTGAAACCTGAGAAAATTTGATGGATTCCTTTCAAAACCACGGGGAAAAAACACCATAAGCAGCAAGGAATGTCCTGCAAAACTCTAAAAATTATTGAAAGGTGACCAAAAAATGACCTGAAAATACTATTTAGGTATTATAAAAGAAATAGTGAGAATGTCAAGACTAAGTCATTTTTTTGTTGTTTTTTTTTATACATGCCATTTAAAAAAAATCTTTTTGTTTTTAATCTTTTTTACTGCTTATTTTCAGGTAAATTTCTTCTAACTTTTTAATAATTTCTTGCTCATTTTTGGGCCATTTCTTGTTAAGTTGCTATGTTTGGGAAGAAAATGAAAACAATTTGCTCAGGTTACACAGGGTTAAAGGTTCCATGTGAAAGTTTTCTTGCTATGTTTAAATCCACTGTTTCTCACCAGAATATGTGTATCCTTGAGGCCTGAAAAATGTGTATCTCCTGCCTCATAACAACACTTGCAAAGCCAACTTTCTTAAATATTTTAAATCCTGCAATGTTTACAGTAGCTAGGCCATGAGTGTGTATTGCATGCTTGCATGCCCTCATCCACCAATACAATTCACCATAAATGGGACCTTTAGTTAAAAACCTTGCTACATAACATTAACAGTGTTCAAAATCTAAAATATTTGGCACTGAACAGCCTTGACTTCTTTTTGTGAGAAAAAATAAAAATTAACAGAAGCATATTTTAAGACTGGCAGAGGAGCCATTAATGCATCAGAAAAATAATTCACCGAACTGCAGACCAGAGCAAAGAAGGCCACATACTTTGAAATTATAAATCATACAGACTGCTGCCACCATACCTATCAGACTGTAAAGTGGAAACAGCTTGCTCAAGTGATGTTATTGTTGTTGCTGCAGTTGCAAAGACAACTGGCAGGAACTACCTACAATACAGGACACACTGTAACTTCACTATCACACTGAGGATCACTACCGATAGCTACTGTGGAAAACAAAACTACCATGCCCTTCTACTTAAGCAATGGTTGATGCACTTGTGCCTCAAATGATCCTTCATTATCACAAAGGTATTGTACCCATTGCCAGAAAGAACTGCATAGTGAAAGCGAGGGTTATAGGGAACCAATCTAATTTTTGTTGGTGCCATTATTCCATAGCCATTACATTGTGCAGTCAACTTTTACTTCCTAATGATAAGTTAAAACCAAAAATTAGTCTATTTAAGCCAAACAAAAGTATGTAGAGTATCTTCAAAAAGCGTGCACCCAGTTGAGAGTTTGAAGAAAAGTACTTTAAACGAGAACTTCCCTTTTTTCTTCTACTATCTAACAATAATCTCCCAGTACTCCTCTGTCCTGCACTCTGCCCATCCTCAAAGCTTCCTCACAATATCTCATCACTAATGAAATCAGTGCACCCCTCCAACTAATGTAGCCATGGCGACTATTTCCCAAATGAGCAAGGTGACCTTCTGTGAATGCATTCAGGAAAAATGCAAGAAGATTATCATTCACCTAAAACAGGATGGATCCATTTCATACTTAATAAATCTAATTTAATGTACAACTGGCATTTAAATTGTGTCATGCAAATTAACAGTACAAGTCAAGGCTCGGATGGATTGTTAACATTTTCTCTAATGGGGGCTCATAGGGTACACTGGTTTCTACAGATTTTCCATACTTATTCCACTCTGTAGGATTGACAGAGACAAGGCTTCTGTCCATCTCTGGAAAGCTGCTGAAAGTGTATTATCAAGCGTAGGAATGGGGATCAAGAACCAGTTTCAAAGTGTCCAATCCAGTGAATCGTCTTCCTCCGAGCTTATCAATTCCTTTAATCAATGTCAGCATCGCAAAAGTCCTTGTTAGACAATGACTGCACTATAGGGCCACATAGTAATTGTTTATGACGCCTTTTCATTTTTACAGATAATGAACCTACGGCTCCACCATACTGCTCCAGAGTGTGATTTTAGACAGCATGCCGGCATTGCGGATGCAGTAGAGGCGTGAAGGTTTACAAAACAGAACCCTCTAGTGTGAGATATAACTGATGCATGGGCAGCCCTTTCTAAACAAACACATAAAATGGCATACCATGACGATAACAATCATTTACTGTCCTGTTATATGGCAGCTGATCTCATCCTCTGCTCAGAGGGTACAGAGGTCCCGAATCTCATTGTCTTTGCAATTTGCAGGCATTTAGAGCCGCTTTTCTTTTTATTTGAGTTAGCCGTCAACTGCTAGTAGCTGTTTTGTAAATTTCCTGTGGTGGGTCTTAGACATGACACATTGTTGAAACGTTACATCCCTGCTGCCTGGTAGCTGTTTAAGGCACTGTTACTTCCTCCATGATGACTTAAATTAGATTAAATTAAATTAAATTAAATAAACAAATTTGCCCAACTTTTCCGCGATTCTACCTTTTATACAGATTAGCAAGGCAGCAGAACTGCAATATTCCCACCCTGAACAGGCAGTGTAAACAATGGCATAAAACTCATGCATTTAGGGTGCTGAAAACAACATTTTTCAACGAGTCAAAGCAGAGAGGAAAAAACTTTGCACCACATGGCTTTATTTCATGAAGAAAGATAACAACAGTGCAGCTTCAGGGCTGTATAATGCAACATGGTTATGTCGCACGTGCTATGCAAAAATCTGTCTATAATCTGTAATGAATGCAATTACCCCAGTAACACTCGGCCAAACAGAAATACAGATTTGTGCTGCATGTGTGTAAGAGGTAGAGCTCCTTGTTTGTTGAGGTGTGTGTGTGAGGTGAATCGATAGTGCATCACTATTCTGTCATGGGACCGTGAGATGGCACCTGAGTGCCGACAAAAGATGTGATTGTAAAAATGAAGTGCAGTGAGTATATTTCATACATGAGACACACAGTGAACGTAATGATGTACATTCAACCCACATTGGGCCCGTTATTATGAGTCAGCTGTCACTGTTAAAGGAGACTTCAGTCTGCAGTGTTGTGTATACACCTCACTGAGGACCCAGAGAATTGTACAGTAACACTGAGCTTCATGATCAAACAAAGTCTCTCCTGCCTCTTACCGACGTTATGATAACAATAACACCACACAGGAGGCTTAGCAAATTTTTGATTTGACTACGAAAACCTAAATCAATCCTAATTTTCTCAAATATATTCATACAGTACATACATTCTCCAATTACATGTGGTCAGACTCTGAGAACCTATGTAGGCCTACTTTTTTTCTACACAGAAAATTGATCATGAATCAATAAAGGAATCAATATAGAATTGGACAGATAAGGCAAAGTGATAATAGCATCAATAACATTTTATCAATTGCTGTCTCTAATGAAGTGTTGCAGTGTGTGAAAGGTGAAAGCTTCAGTTCTTACTTTCCTTTTAGATGCTACTTCGTGTGGGAGTGACATTGACATTTTTTATGTTTAAGGCAGAATATCTGTCTTTGGAGTGAGACTTCAAAACGCATGGATCAGACTGCAGTAATGGATGTCGTAGCCACATATCAAGTCAAACTACACACTAAGCAAAAAATACACTGCAGTGGCAGATACACAGCTTGCCTCAACTGGGCCTGCAGGAGCACTTTGCACTTTGAGCCGGCTCTACTGGCAGACTTAATAGTACAGGCGGAGCTTTATAGCAGCAAAATTGATGGAAAAGAGAATAAAGACATCACTAATAGGGTTAGAGAGTTTTAACCAACATAACTGAGCCACTATACTGCATTGGGTGTTTATGTGTACTGTTAAATAAGACATGATTCTGACTTCTGAATGTGTATGACTAAAAGTGGCTTGGAATAACATAAACTACACAAACCATTTTGCCTGCTGATGACTAAAAGGTTAGAGGCCTGGAGGCTTGGAAAGCAGAGTGTTTTTAGAAATTTCTAAGAGGATTTCAATATTTTTGTCCACTGTTAAAACTCGTTACCATTGGAATTCAACAAAGCGAAATTAATACATTTAAGAGGGCCATAGTCTTGTTCTCTGTGAAAAAGAAGCCAACGTTTGAGCCTACAGCAACTGTGTACTTGATATTAAAAAGACAGATTTTGGATGTAGCATAACTTTAATATTGTTAGCATAGCTTACACGCTACCAGTAGTGAGTAAGCAGCAATATTGTTGTTTCATTTGACCTTTTTTACAGTTAGACAAAAAAAAAATTAAAAAATATTCAGGTAGTGAATAATTGTGAGCTACCTGAAATAATTTCAGGTAGCTAACAGTCATCCTAAAAGGTGTTCAACCAAGCAAAGCTGTATAATGTAAAACAAAGCAGTCTCCGAAGATGATGTAATTACAGCGAACAATCTGAGGAGTTCTACTAATGGCTCTGTAATAGGACCCAACAAGACCAACCTCTCCATTCCCCCCCATGGGTCTGCTACAAAATCCATCTCCTGTTAATAAGCAAATGGTCCTGGGCCGATTTATTAGCCAGTCAAATCCCCACAGTGACATAAAATCAAGTCATGAGTCACAGTCTTAAACCGCTACTCCACCTAAAATATTTTCAATATTAGAGACATGCAGCCTTATGGCTTGTATGTTAGCAGTAAAAGATAGTGAGTACATGGAGTTTATTAGGTCTAGCACCTTTCACAGACCAAGGTCACAAAGTGCTTCACAGAGAAAAAAAAGTAAGACCATAAAAGAAAGAAAAACTTAAACATATTCAACAGACTTTAAATACACAAATTTACAAAGACTAGACAGTACGAGGCCAGAGAAAGCCCAGTTTGAATAAATGAGTTCACAGCTGCTTTTTTGAGGCATCAACAGAGAGTGTACATTGAATGTCTATAGGAGGTGTTTCACACTGTTGAAGCCAACACTTCAAAGGTACCATCACCTTTAGTTTTCAGCCATGCGTGACGGAAAACTCGTAAGCCTGGGTCAGAGGTACCCAGTGACCTATCAGTGATATAAGGGTGGAGCAGGTCGGACATGTACACAGATTTATGTGGAAATACTGTACTGCATGAAAAAAGCATCCTTAGAGCTCAGCAGGGTCATGTTCAATCCATGTCAGTGACTCAGGATTACAGCAGAAAATGGATCATAAGGGTACAAGTGAGGCAAAAATATTACAGGTTTTTTCTAGGTTGTACAGCGACCACCTAAGGATCAATTTAACTTGTACACTTAAACAGTGGCACTTTCATAATATATGACTGGTTCTTTTAAAAAAAATATTTTAAAAAAGAACAATTTTTCAACAGAACATTTTAAATCTAACTCAATTTTCTTTGTAGAGGACAAATTAGGATTGGGTATCTTCTGACACTTGATAAATTCACATAACACAGTCACATAATCAATAAAACCTAACCCAACTACAGCCATTTAACACTAAGGCAAGAGTTATAGTACTAATAACAGCAAAACAAATTTTGAGTTGGGATCAATTATTGTTTCCTACTTCAGGAGAGGCTCATCAGCCGTAACCGTAAAACTTCAATTAACAGCCCGGGCTATTAATTGCTTAAATCACTGAACTCAACAGGCTTGTATTTGGGACAGATGTCTATATGGGATGGTTTTTTATTTCCTTTTACTCTGAACTGTTGCTCAGCAAAAATGGAAATATGATCAAATCTTTTGTTTCTTCCTTCTACCTCAGGTCCTCTACCTTGAGGGTCCTGCACAGTATCTTAGCTGTTCCTAGGACTGCACACTTCTGGACTGAGATCTCAGATGTTGTTCCCCAAATCTACTTGAGCCACTGTCCCAGTATGGAGGTTACAGCCCCCAGTACTCCGATCACCACTCGTACCACCGCCGCCTTCACCGTCCACACCTTCTCTAACTCCTCTTTCAGCCCTTATTTCTCAATCTTCTAACTGATAAGGTATCAACCTTTTATAGGCGAAGGTTTGATTGCACTTGCAATTGGTTTCTGCATGATTTAAAAAATTAAAAATAAAAACACACCAAATTGTTAAAAAAATTACTGATAAAAGAGGACTGTAACACTGGAGCTTATCAACACTACGGTCTTTGATAATTTTGCCTTGGGGCCGGTCTGATATCGGGGTTTGGTTCCCATTCCTACTGAGAAATAAATCTACATTAAAAGTAAAAAGCATGACTTTGAGCCTTTGTTACCTTTGTTAGCAGCAAAAATAAACTATGCCAGAACAAATCTTTTTTTTTTTTTTGATGGAATCCATCTTGCACCCTCGTGATCACAATGTCCATAACACTTCACTGTCAAAGAACTCCAGCAACCCTAACCCAGCACAAACCCACTATTTGCTGTCCATCGCAAAGTTTCACCAAAATATCTGACTGAATAAACTTAATTTGTATGCAGGGTAAGATGTTAACAGTTGCTTGTGTCTGTGTTTGCTTGCCTTTGTAGCGAACGACAGCAGTTACCCACAAAAGCAGTATCTTTAGCCATATTTGTCATAACAATGATTGTAGAGATAAACATACTGCTGTTAACCCTTCAAACCAAGAAAAGAGATCTGAAGATGAGATCACTGATTTGGGGAGAAAAATTCTCTTTGTGCAAAATCACAGTAAGGTCGGCTGATCTTTAAAAATTTCAACAAAAAAGACTATTTCAAGTTGATATTGAAACCATGTGAAGAATGTTAACCTTCTTTCCTAGCACAGTAAATCTAAAACAGCACTAATGAGCCATGACTTATCCATGCATGTCTTTAGATGTTTTTTTTTAACTGTCTCTGGGAAATAGAAATGCAATTTGCAGATGTCCTTGTGTTTCTGCAGGGAAGTTAAACTTTACACAGCATGAGCCCCGGCATAACTGCTGGGAAGCCTTGGCATTCAATAATTTGTTAAGGCTGTCACCGTAATGACCTTCAAGTTAATATGTTTTCTCTTAATTAAAATTTTGATTCATGTACTTTATCATGAAACTGAGGCTATGGGCATCCATAGGGTGCTTTGGTGTTAAGGCATGACCTGTGAACTGCAATAGTCTCCACTTTATTATTACCCATCTCTCTCCAATCAATTCCTGCCATCCCTCTGCTGTCAAAATCTCATATATAGACATAAAACAGCCCCAAAATACACATATTTAATCAACCTGCAACACATGGTCTAAAGCAGCAGTTTCCAAATGGTGGGTTGCGGGTCCATTCTGAATGGACCGTTATGACTCGTCAAGTTTGCAAAAACACACACACACACACACACACACACACACACACACACACAAACATTTTGAAGTACAGTTAATTCATGCAGCAGAGCTTTTATTTTGAAGTGCCATTTCTGTTTACTCTACTCTTACTAAATATGTTCAATTTCTTTGTGTTCTAAGCAAACCTTTTATGAAATAAAACCGAGTATGTGGCTATTTATCAAATGGATAATGAATGAATGAAAAAGGAGAAATATGGACCCCATAGCTGCACCAGTTGGAAACATGGGACATCATCTGGGTGCAAAATAAGGGGCAAGAGGCAAAGGGGTTGTATTAAGTTCATGATTTAATCATAGGTGTGTTTTGGATGTAATATGAATAGTGCCCTTCAAAAGCCAGGTGCGTCTTCACTGCGCCAACTGCTATTTACATTGTGGATTCTGGTTTTCTTCTAAAAGTAAGGCAGTAAAAGCAGTAAGATTACTGCAGCAAATATGGCAGGACATTTAGGCAGCAAAACTAAAAACTGTAGATATTAATTGGACAGTTAGAACAGAACTAGAAGTTTCTGAAATAATCAATGAATGAAGTTGCACTGCTCCTCATGCCTAAATGCATACACCAATTCTCTTAATGGGGAGTCAGACAGTAGCTGTTCATATTAGAGACTATTGTTGATATTTTCCTCATTAAGGAGGCATTACTTCACCCACCCACCACTCATCTTCATGTCCTTGTGTGTGTAACAAGAGGAGTACGCCTGCTGTGATCCGCCTATGCATCTTACTATATGAAGAATGTGCCCTAAAAATGGGTTTTTAAATAGGTCAGGCTTTTGTTGGTCAATGGTGCAATCACTTTCTGCTGCTTCAAAGAAGCAATGTGCCAAAAATGTGTCTGACCATATCTCATTTTAAGACCTACATGCCCACAGATGCACAGATCTGTGCGAGTACTTACACAATGTGGGCACTGGACTGTGCGGCACATTGTGCCAGGTGTAAGATAGAGCCCATTAAGCCCAATATTAGCTGGCCTTGAAATCATAGCTTGGTCCATCAGTTCCTCAAGAAGATTATCTTGGCCTCTTTACCATGCCAAATGTCTGACCATCTTCCCTTTATGTCTGCTCTCTGCTATTTAATGCAATGGAGGAAATATACTATTGGCTTTCAGTGTATAATGTCAAGCTAGAGAGAGGCAGTAGTTCAAGTGCTAAGAGGCAACCAACCTCAGGGTTACTTTCATATTTCTTGAACAGGGCAGGCTAGTGCAGATGGGTGCGTGCGTGTTTGTGTGTGGCATGTCTTCAGATAAGAGCCATTAGATGTACCATTAGATGTGTGTGGTCTAAGAGGCAAATCATTTAGGACAGAGATGCTGGAAGAGGAAGGGAGATCAATAAATAGAAATAGCATGTGTGAGAACAATGGAGAGACAGGAAAACACAATATCAAGGATGGAAGAAAAAGATGAAAACAGGGGAGTTACTGCATGTCAGTATATGTGGACAAACCAATGGTGTTATTTGTGAGCCCGTGTTTGCGTCAGTGAGTCAGGAGATGGAGAAAATATATGTCTCAAGAGAACACACTGATTGAAAGAGAAGGAAGGAAAATTGGCAAAGAGAAAAAAAAGAATAATCAAACACTGAGGAAAAATAATCTGAGAAACCAAGCACCACGCATGACTGACAGTTGCCACAACAGCTCCCTTTACTAACAGAACACTCTATAAAATCCTGTCGTTACAGGAAGCCTCACAACTTGCTGTCAGGCTGTTTGTTGTTGGTCCATGTGGTTCCTAATGGCTGCCACCCTACTATCTGTTACAACCTAACTGCTCAGTGACAGACATTTGTTGAGCTCATATGTTTTCATTGTGACATCTTTGGATGCGAGGGCCTGCATTTCTCCCAGGTGTTGCCAACTTGATCAGCATGACACTAAAAGAAAGTCGTGTATATCAGGGGTCTGCACCAGACCATTTATTAAACCACTCCTGCCCGCTGACACTGATAAGCATTCCCACAACTGCCCGCCTCCTCACCGAATCTGATCCGAAACACTTGAAATACGGTTTATTGTTGCAAATCTGTTGGTCACGTCCCACTGGGGATACAAGGCATAATACCTTTTGTGTATTTATTGTCTTTAAGAGTTAATGATACACTTATTTGGCTATTTACTAAGCCAGCTTTGCAAGATATAAACTCAAAAATTAAATAAGCTCCTTAAAAACTAGGAATGTGCACAATTAGTTGACTAGTTGATTAAATGTTGCCATCCTTGCTAAGCACCAAATATGCTACTCAGTTAAATTTAGTATTGAAATTATTATTATTTTCTTAGATTGAGTTCACCCAATAAACATGCTATTGTAATATTTAGGCACCCTTCCTACAGTTATATTTTGCCAAAGAATATTGTTTTCTAAACATGTTATTTGTTAAATTTTATTTAGAGAGTCATTCTCATGTTTTGAGAGATAATGTGCAAAGTCCAATATGCATAGTGCAAAGTGTCACATATTTCACCAGCATTTAAAATATGGTTTGGTTATTTAAAAATGTGATAATGATTTTTGCAATATTTTGTCCAACAACGTGTAACATTATGTATTAAATTTTGCTTAATTTGGACTGTTTTCACAGTGTTCTTGTTATATTAAAGCTAGTCGACTAGTCTAAGCTTAAACTTCTGTATAAATTAGTCGTAAGGGAAATCTCTACTAAAAACATTAGGGCATTCTGGTGATCTAGGTTTATTAAATAAAACTTTTTTTTCTGTGTTTAATATGTTTTACTGAAAGGCAATGCATTTACAGTGTGTGCAGTGACAAAGATGAACAGCAGCCCCTCACGGTCATATACAAAATATTTTAGGTCTATATGAGGTTAAAGTCATATGTATCAACTCAGCCCCAAGGTCACAACAAGAAAACAACGCCTTGGTTTGACAAATAAATTTGTTTAATTGTATAATAGTATATATCATGTTATCAGATTAGAATTATGGATACATTTATGCGTTAATGTTGTTGCTGAAAAATGTGGAGCTAATTTTAATTTATTGGTATTTATTTTACAAATTACTTTTAATACTGTTGGGTAGCTTGGGAATTTCCCCCTAGCAAACAATAAAGCCTTATTAATATGTGTTTATCTGAACCCGCAAAGTAACTGGAAACTAAACTGTAGTAAATTAAAAAGCACAATATTTGCCTAAGAGATGTAGTGGAGTAGTATAAAGTGGCAGAAAACAGAAATATTCAAATCAGGCAGAAGCATCTCAAATTTAAATTGTAGCAAAAACAAAAGCGTTGGGTTATAGTTTTTGTTCATTAAATAACAGGAAGGTGGTTTCTAACAGTCTGCATTGTTATTCATGTTGCATTGTTCTGGGATACTGTGGCGTTCCCAGCAGTAGGAGATAATCAAACTTGACTCACAGCAAAATCAGATATCATGGACAACCGTTCTAGTGTAATTCACTTTCCCCATTGTATTAACGTGCCGCACAACAAACATGAGAACGACAGTCCAAACATGACTCCTAAGAAAAAAACAATTCACATGAATGACCTGGCCAACACTAAAAACAGCAGACATGTACTGTTTTGGAAGCAAGTATGTATGAAAGTGATGCAACTTTGACAGCCATTAAACATGATGCAAGATCTCTGACATGTCAAGACCATACACCTTTTAAAGTGTAAAAAAATGCTAACAAGTAGTTCCTGTTTTCATAGTTCTCTCAACAGCTTTCATACGGATTTCCTGACAGACACAATCAATAAATCATACGTCTGTATGGTCTCCCTCAAAGCTATCAGCAGTCCCTACACCAGACCAGTCGCTAGCTCAGCTAGAGTCTTTATCACCCTGTTGAACGTAATATGATCAGTACAGCACAGCCAGCCAAGAGCTCAGGGAATCACCCAGCATCAAGCAGCCAGTCTAGAGAGGCTTTGGCTTGAAGCCCTATACAAGACTGTCCTTCAAAAATGGTTTTCATGCATTAATTTAGCCTAGCAGATGACCACTGAGGAAAGAGAAGCCAGGGGAGAGCAATGAAAAATAAATGCCTGTTCCTGCTGCTAAGAATTAGATGGCCAATCTTCTCTGCTCCTGTACGCTGCTGGAGCTCAGTTTCTATTTGAGATATCACCATTTCAGCACAGCTCGTCTCTTTTATGAAGCAATAATGTTTTCCTCGAGTTGGTCAGACACGCTGGCCCATGGTTCTTTCTGGACAACGTTCAGTTTTCACATTGGAAAATTTTTTCCCCAGGCAGGATCCCACTTCGCCTGTCAAACAACAGTGCTGAACAACAACAGATGTGTTCATAACACAATCATTTTCCAGTTGTGAACTTTAATGTCAATCAGTATTTGTTTGGGTGCGGGACATTACTGCTACAAGATTATTTTTTTTTCTTTTTTATTCTGTTATCAACGGAACAACTGGATTATGTAATGATCACAGAGAATAGTCAGTCTTCACCTCTAAACAAACACAGCAATTCCTGCTAGCACTTTCTTTGATGCGACACTACAATTGATGGCAATCAACGAAACACATTTGTGTCGTCACTTCAGGTTCCACAAACAAAAGTGGCGGAGGCTTCTAAACTGTCACTGCATTTTTATGCTGAAGTGTGCCAGCTTGCAAAAATGTGCAGAGCTACTGTTCAGTACATGCTGTATTTTTTGCACTGATGGTAAATAATATATGCACCCTTAAAATTGGGGACAGTCACTAGACTTGTAACTTACAACTCAGGTGTCTGCTTGATTAAAGGGTTAGATAGGAAATGGCAAAAGAAAAAGCACACACACTTAAAGGCTCCAAAAAGGTGATGCATTTGTAATAGAATTTGGAGGATTTGTTAAGGTGAGGGCAACACCCTTCGGAGACTAGGGCTTGGCGATCACGGCGAAAATGTTCATATGAGCGATATTGATTATAAATAAATCAAATTATAGTTCTTCAATGTTTAAAACCTAATTTTGGTCCTAAGTGAAAGTTTTAGAAATCATATAGTTAATTATGGTTTGAACTACTGTTTATTGTCAGAATATGACAAGCATTTGCCAAATTGCAGAATATTTAACAAATCTTAGGTAGATTCACAACAATTATAGTCAAAATGATAATAATGTTAATATATAAAATAATAAACAGATAAAGAACTGTTAATTTGGATCAGCAGCATGTCAAACTCTGGACAGACGGGTTAAACATTTTGTATTTGTTTTAGTGACAATGGACACCGAAAAAAATGACAAAACAAAAATCTCAACTGTGGTCAGTATTTTCTGTACAAGTTTTACACCCACAGTTTATCATTTCTGCGGTTCATTTAAAAAACAGTATCAAAAGACGGACCTGTGAAGCAAGCAGCGATGAAAGTTGTGAAAGTCAATGAAAGTCTGGTGATTACCCGTATTTAAGGTGCATTATTGCCCCCCACTATGGGTGTAATGGTAGTTTAATTAGATGGAGGATTTATCAAACATTTTTTTTATCTATATCAAGGAAAATTACATTGAGATAATTACCATTAACGTTTTATCGCCCAGCTCTGTCAGAGACTATATTGCCCTTTACATTTATGCAAGTTTTCCTCTGGAAATGGGATGACATGCTAAAGGTTTTCCAAACACTTTTGTTATTCAAAATCCACATTTATCCAAGTGATTAAACGCAGTCATTGCTGATTTCACGGCAAATCAAAAACAAAACCACAGAGGTGTGTGTCATGGTCAGTGCTCTTGAGTGTACCCTTGTATTATAGATGGAGGTTAGATCATTTTTAAATGTAATAATAAAGAATGTCACATCATGGTTTCGTTACAGGCAAAGACTGACAGGAAGAATGACTGAAACAGTGACTGTGAATACTATAGACTTGCTAATGTTTTCGGAGTAGCTGTCAGGTGGCATGGATTGTTATGGCTTCACATCCACTTAGTGAATGGAATATGACCATATGTCATCCACTTCTACGCATGCATATGTTGGATGACAAGTGTCACGCTGTACGTATGTTGGGCACCCCACTGTATATGCATGAAGTACTCTTTGATAGCTTGTGTTCTGTGCATAGAGCTGAGATAGGGTTTCTCCTTATAGAGACACCATATCTACAACTTTAATTTAAGAAAATAAGTTTCAGACTTAAATAGAAGACAAGTCTTCATCCCCACTGTATTGACTGTACATCTATTACCTTGATACTTGAGATCATATCAGATTCAGAATAGGATCAGGCCTGAAATACTATCTCCTGCAAATCAAGGGTTCCTGCACCTTACAGCAAGGTAGACTTGAGACTTTGTAATGCTAATGAGAGTTAAGTTTAAAACCAATTTTCTGATAACCATAACTGAAGAAGGAGAATTTCATTTTGCCCAAATGTTTATTGTAACATAACTTTTTTGTCCAGTGAAAAAGTTGGATTGTCTACTATCTCTATTGTCTGTCAAATGTTCCCTTTTTAGTTAGGAACACATGGAAGACAATGAATATATCATATTGTCATAAAGGTATCCATTTGGTTTACGCACAGAAGTGGTAAATATCTGGTATTTCTGGCCTGGTTTCTGGACGATTTTGTGTCTCTCAATCTGTATGTGAGAATCCACAGCTGGGATTCCCACCATAACAAGAAAAGGAATTTATTAAATTGTTTTGCAAAAAAATAAATGGACGTTACCAATTATTTTTGAGATTTTACAATGCAACATGAGAAAAAAGGATTCATAAAATCCTACTTCCCATTTCTGAGCATTTTTAAGACTTTTAAAAGATCAAGTCAATTTAATATCAATTAAGGCCTTCTTTTTGGACTAATGAATTCAATGCCTTTTAAGATTTTTCAAGGATCTGGATTTCCACCTCAACATGTCTGCATCACTGATTTCCTAACACACATGCTCATCTTTCAAAGCGCCAGTAAGTCACAGAACTATTCTGAAGGACATACTCAATACACCTTCTATTTCTGCCTGAATGAACAGGTCAATAAGACCCAGACAAGGGGCTGTCATTCAGATACTTATCAACTCTGCCTGCCATTTATAATACAGTGACACCAAACACAAAAGAAAATCTCTGAGTCAGAAGTTACAGCTCATGACTAGGCTTGTGGCAATACGCAATTGGATATTAACTGAAATCATATATCAACAATTTAAAGGACATTTATACGTTTTTCCCTACAGCGACAAATGGCTATTTTAGCTAACTTACTGTCAGAACTAAGATGTTATAAAAATAATCTCTAGAATCTGCATTTATCGTTGGCTAATATCTGACAAGACTGAAGTTGTTACACTCCTTTCCATCTTCAGTAAACTTGGTGGAGTAGGTGGATTCAAACGTGTGGACCCAGCAAACATTTAGACATGTATCTTGGGGTGCGATATGTCTGCTCACTAAGACCCCTTTATCAGCACCAGTGTTGACTTTTTAAAAAATCCACAAACCAGTTTGCAATCTCTTTTCCATGAATCTGACATTTTCCATCTATGTCTCTCCATATATCTGCACAAAGGGCATTGCTATATTAAATAGATTTTTCTTATTTTCAAATATCCACAATTCGTTTTCTGTAACTTCTTATAAATCCTCTTAAGGGTCCCTGGAACCGATCCTAGCTGACACTGGGTGACAGGCGAGGTACACCCTGGACATGTTGCCAGACTATTACAGGGCTGACACATAAGTCCCTTTCCACTGAACAAAAAACCCACCAACACCCACTAACATCTGGCTTTTGTATTGGGAAAGGTTACAATTGCCATTCACTCCCAGAAAAAATGACTTTGTAGTTAGTAGTCACAGGTTTTTATCAGCTCTGATCAACAGTGATGGAAAGATCACGGCTGGGTGGAGGCACTTATTTTAGCTGCTTGCTGGCCCGATGCAGTGATGCACCGCCACAAATTTTTGTCCATCTACTTCCCAGCAGCATTCAAACATTGTTTAAAATTTAGTCTGCACCGAGTTTGAGGGAAAGACTGAATAAGTTAACCACACATTTCCATGGACAAAATTTTAAAACTTTTCCATGACTTTTCACGGACCCATAATTTATTTTTCTTACCCCACTTGGCTGGCATTTCTTAAATATATCAGATTCAAACTCTTTTTAACCAGAATTCCAGCTACATGGCATACACTGAGGGAGAGACAGAATGTGTGAAGAAAATGAAGAAACATACGAAAACAAACGTCACAAACAAATGCATACTAGAGCTAACATCATCAGCTAGAGAAGTTACCGTCACAATTTACAACAAAATTCCATGATTTTACCAAAACTTTGAATAAATTTACTAATTTCATGACTAAAAATGCTGCTTTATTAACTAATCCTGCTTTCCTGCCCATTCGTGACATCGAATGTGAAATACTAGAAAAAAAACAAAAAAGCATGCTTGTCTAAATCAAAGCTATGGTCTACTGGCAATGAAAAAGCAGTCTATTGCCTATTTTTTACTGGGTCTTCCCCGCTGAATGTTGTAATTTTGGTGGAAAGAGGGAAAGAGAGACCATTCACACTCACATTCAATTCGCAACTACAGGCAATTTAATATCATCAGTTAAGCTAACCTGCATGTCTTTGGACTGTGGGAGGAAGAAGAAGAACGCGGAGAGAGCCCAAACTAACACAAGTGGAACAAGCAAACTCCACACAGAAAGGCCCAAAGCAGCCAGTGGGTTCAAATCCAGAACCCTCTTGTTGTGAGGTGACAGTGGTAACCACTGCACCACCATGGCACCCTAATGTTTCAATATCTTCAACAAAATGTTCATAGTCTTTTGTTAATCACCTCATAACCCAGCTACAACCTTGACTGGACGATACAAAAATAGGAATGACCACCCCACCATTAATGATTTCATTACACAAGCTACATGACGTTTGATGCTCATCTCTGCTAATGGAAAGTTTAGTACCACATCCACAATGCGCTCATTAGCATGTTCTGGACATATTTCACATGCCTGGGAGTCTAGCCATACAGTACATGCATACTGTGCCAATGCTGTAGCACCCTATGCAGCATGACTGCGAGTATGGCCGTGACTGGGGTTATATATAGCCTCGTAGCAAATAGCAGTTCCTGACTCGCTCACTAACACCCTTGGGATCTAATGACATAGCCAGGGGGTTATACTTCATACTGGCTAAAAAGCTCACTCTGGCAAGTCACAGTAGTCAGTCACAGAAGGACTGGCTGGAAAAAAATCAACGACTGTTAAATACAGTGTGGAGTGAGATGGCAGGGGTACGTTTTCCAATCTGCTGCTGCTGAGGGGACAAAATGTCCAGAAGGAGAACCTTCCCTCCTTAGTTGTTTCCTCTTTTCTTGTTTTGACATTTCCTTTTCCGCCCACCGAATCGCCATATCTTGATTGCGATTTGACAGAGAGAAGAGAAATCATGACATCTCCACAGATAAAGAACTGCAGCATCCCCATGGCAGGGAAAAGAACGCAGCAGGAGAAGAATGGGACAAATGCCATCTCATCATCAAAGTATGCTCGAGACTCTTGCTGAGGTCTCACACATGCCTTGAGCAGCATCCAGGCCCAGCCTACGTTGTGACACATTTGGGTGATGTGTTTTACCTTGGGGGTGGCTGGACCTTGCGCCAAACCAGCCACTCGGGCACACACAGCTACATCCACAGTCCTCTGAGGGGAAGATTTGCTGTCTCTCTGTATATGTAAGATTGAGATCAACTGTATGTGTTGAGCAAGTAGCTGGCTCTTCTTATTAGTCTTCCACAGGGGCACCGACTCCGAAGTTGTTTATATCTTGTCTGTTACAATCAGGAAATATGTCTTGTTTATCTAACATGCAGCAACAGCTTGGTTGCTGAGTTTTTCATGTGAAGATATGTGACTTGCTGCTGCTGCCTCATTAATTGGAAAAGTCAATCAAATGCATGGCTTAGAAGTAAACATGCATCAGGCACCATCTTTCTGCAGGCTAAAAAGTATGAGAAGCCACCTATATATATGCTAAAAAGCTCTGAGGAGAAGTTAGATGTCTTCCTTGACAAGCAGCCGTAGCTTAGATCCCCGCAAAGGCTGTCGAAAGGCTTTTAAATCAATGCAAGCAATGCATGAATGCCAGGAGGGCGGACTCACTGGTGTTTGGACAATACAATCAATAAGGCAATATGCCAAGCAATGCTGTTCTTATGGAACAATGGATTATGAATTTTATACATTTGTAATTTATTTGTGCCAATGTGCTATTTTAAAGTTTCAGTTACGATTTACAGAACGAAAAGACTCTGAGAAAAGCAGTGCATCCCCTTACCACACTAAACTGCAGCTGTTCTATCACGCAACAGCTGCCGTTCTGATTTTCTTGCATTATTTTGTGCTTCCCATAATCACCTGTATTGTTATTGCAGACAACGTGCCATGATAGGATTGTGTGATTCCTACCCCTAAGGTGCGCTCCTTTAATGAAATCCACACCAGATGATGGCCCTTATGAGTCTCAGTGGCAGAAGACATTGAATTAAGAATTACCAAAACATGCAACCCAATAGACGCACATAGAAAAAACACACAACCAGGCAAATGACCTTATTGACCAACTGCAAATAATATGATGTGCTGGGCTGTGGTGTTTGATTTGGCCTGCTGTTAGTGTTCCTGGATATGTGTTGGAGTGCAATGTGCTTCTTACATAATTAGCCTCCTGAGCATAATTGGATTTGTTTGGGTTAATCAACGTGTAATTACCTTCCTGAAGCAAATACGAAAAGTATCTGAATGATCTTTGATGCAGTTAGATTATAGGGACATCCTGTTAAATGTCACTTTGATAGGATAAAGTGTACGTTCAGTGCAATATTTTAACGTCACTTGGGTGTTTTAGTCCAGCACACCACTTTGCAATGTCACTTCCATCTGTGCTCTCATTGCTCCCCCCTCCCTCTCTCTCCGGCTTCTCCTCCATGTGACTGCACTGCCACTGTGACAGGGACCATTCTGTGTGTCGGCCAGACAAGCCAGCATGCCTTCTATAGTTGACTGGACCTGCAGGCAAGTATCACTCATATCTACACCAATTCTTTGATAAAAGGAAGAATGAAAGGAAAGCTGTTTGACAAAAACTTACATCAGCGGCAGTCTCTTATAAGCCAGGGAGCTGAGGTGACCTTCTCAGGTTTCATTTCAGCTGGCTTTTTTAAATTTTTTTTTTTATTCTCCCTCCTTCCCAGAACAAGTGAGTAATTAGAGCAGAAACATTTCCCCACACATACGGGCTGTCAGATTGCAGAGCTGCTTTTGTGTCCGTCTGTCTGTGTTCAGGCTGACTTCAATAAAATTGTTATTACTGCAAATATAACTGCTGTCATTTTACAGTAAGCTGCTCTTCTTAAATAATTACATGCGAGCAGGATCTGAAGATTATCCATGTTGTCATGTGTGGTGAGTCAGACTTTTGTGAATGTCATTTCAGAGAATGTGCTCATCATGTATTAGTGATTTCTGATTTTCTGATGTTTAGCATCCCCACTGTATCTCTTTCCCCTAATAGAGACCCCACAGAGTCCTTTCACTTACAAACATGAACACCAGGCAGCTCAGCTTATAGGTATTCATACCTAAAGATCACTACTTTAAAAAGGTACAAGAGGCTGCATGTATGTGCTGTGTGCAGGACACACATGAATATTCCCTGTGACCTGCCTCTGGTAAACGCCTACCTTTCATTTCCATCAGTCTCTGTTGTCTTTCTACATCAAGTAGCCTGCATCTCTGGCTGCCTAGTGAAGCAAATATAGTCTAAAAGATAAGAACATACACACAAAAGCCCGTGATAACTGCGTTTAGCAAACACTCACTTATTCTTTTGACTTTTTTCTAGAAACCATCATATCGTTTCCAGGATGAGACATCTCTCTGACCTACATTAAACGGTCTGTGAGCTCCGTTATTATAAAGAAAATATTAAGTTATGAAAAAGGGTGCGTTTAAGTGTGCAGAAGGGCATAAACGGAAATGTTATGTCGATAATTGTGCGACTATTTATTTTTTTCGCCTTTTCGCTACCGACTGTCCAAGGATATAGTTTATCCATCTTTTCTTTACCATTACAGGAGTTGAATGCTTTCGACCGTGCGACACAAAAAGTGCTGTAAAACAGAGGTCGAGCATCGGCAAAAACATCAAAACCTCCTCAAAGTTAGGACGAAATACAAGCCAAAAGACTTCTCCGCTCTCGCGCGTCAGTCTCTCTTTCTCTCTCACACACACACACAACGCCCATCTTCATCGAGGGAAATTAGAAAGAGACACAAGCTGAGGAAAAGCAGTTTTCCTTTTTGCCCTTACCGTCGAAGACCTTGAAACGACGACGGCCACGACATCCTGGATTTCTTCAGCCCGGGTCGGTGCCCCGTGTCCACTGCGTAAGTCCGGTCCATGTTCCTCGGGTTGAGGTATCTCTCGGTGTCCGAAAAGCCTCTTTGTCTCACGCGGTCGTTCTTGCGCACTACCAGCGCGTGGTGGAGCGGAGAGAGCGCTGCCTGGTTCTGCTGCCTCCACAGATGTTTGGGCGCCTTCGCACTCACGCCGGTTCCGCCGCCGGCGCCCAAGGACGCCGTCCCCACTTTCCCGCAGGCAGGGTCCATCCTCCTCGCCACGTTGGGTTTCAAATATTATATTAAAGAAATAAACACTTTCGGGGCATTCAAATTAAATAGCCCGGGGGAGGTGATGGGAGGGGAGATTTCACAACAAACCGAGTTAAGATATAATTTTTTTAGAAATCAAAAAATAGCTCCAGGGGCAAAATTATAACCCGAGGAGTAATTGAGACAACTTTTTAGTTACTGCTCTGTATTCTTCACGTCCAGTTTGTTTTGATGAGCTCACGTGATGAGTTTAACTCCATTAACTTTATCCTCCCTGCCCTGCAGAAACACATTGGACAGTGCCAAAATTGAATCCATTTACGCATCACGAGGCAGACCTCTATGACTGCAGTTTGGAAAGGGGAAGTGTCCCAGAGTGAGGCTACGAGAAGGAACTCAAGTGAGTCTGGTTTCCAAGTGCTTCGCGCTTTCTCCGTACACGCCCATTTTCAGCAAGGTGCTTGTTTTGCTGCGGCGCCTGGAGATGTTCAGGACAGTCCACACAATCAGTTTCCACAATCTCCTGCAAACTTCTTTAACCCCCGCGGCTGTAGTTAACTTGACGCACGGTGCGCGTAAAACAATCCAGACATGACAACACTGTTCGTTCCCCCTCAAGTCCCCTGCATCGAACAAGCGACATCGGGATATAGGGAGCAGGATGATACATAAAACATGAGGGACCCACCCAAAGCACCTCCCCTGAAATCCTCCATGAGTGAAAAGCAGGAGGTGGGAGTGGGCAGAGAGCCAGGTGGCCAAATCATGTCCACACCAGAGCAGTTTCATTAGCCAGCAGGCCAAATGAGATTTAGGCTTATCACAAAAATATTAGTTTTAGCTGCAGAAGTGGACATACACTCACAAGAATTGGAGGAATTACGAGCGTACTCTCTTTCTAATAGCAGCATTAAACACACTGCAGGTAAAATAAGCTCACCTTGACATTAATTAATTCAGCCGAGTGTCATTGCAGGCTCTATATCTGTGCCTGTGATGTCCACGGGTCGCAGAGGGGAGCAAACATCCAGTCACCCTGTTAAACGTCTCACCCTCTGTTCTGTTTGTCGTCATTTCAAGGGAGAGGGGACTTTTGGGGAAGACTGCTTTCTTTCCCTCCTCTCTCTGCACTTCCCTTGCAGCTCAATTACTCTGGAAGTGAACAGTGTGAGGATTGCAATCCCTCCTGCTGTAACAGTATTCCATGTACAAATGAGCAGGACATTTTTGGACTCCGTGTTGGTCAATTTGACCTGAAGACACATAACCACACTCCTTGCAAGGACACACTGACACAGCAGCATAACTTAAAACTGAGAACTGATCTAAAACTTAATTCGTTTATTTATTTAATTTATTTTCCATCATCTTCTTCCTACACAAAGTCATTGGGAATATTATATCACATCATGCACTGGGAGTCACCTTCATCAAACAATGTACCGGATGGGCAGCTTTTTCCGTTTGCACACACTGCACACATGTTTGCTGCTGAACTTAATAACTTAGTAAACATCAAACATGTTGACATGAAAATGTGTCAGTAGAAAATACAACATGAGCGCCTCAAGCCATACAATGATTTTAGACAGTGTGATGAAAACACAGAACTACTAATATGTTTTGATCAGCCCAGTCACAAGAAAGAATTTGCGTTGTACGTCTCTGCAAACCATAATTTTGTTAGATTTCCATGTTTCATACAAATCATATCAACATTTCTAAAGAAATGTTGTACAGGAGCTGACCTTGTCATCAGGAGGTAAAGGGGATGGTGGGTTGCAAGATGCCTGACAAGCTGCAGACTACTGTTCAACACAACAAAACTTGTATTTTTTAGCAAATTATTGCTGTGCTCTTTGGGCACCAAACGCGGGTGTTTTGTAACTGACCTCTCACTGTTTTTCCAGCAACTTTTAGGCATGAAAAGTCATCATTTTATCAAGGTATCACTGTTTTTCCTCTCGGTACTGTGGCCCCCAAAACCTGGTTATTTAAGCCAAATGCTTAAGCCAATGCTTTTGTGCTTAAACTTAACCACACCTTTACCACAGCAAAGTTGAAATGTGAAGTTTTAACATTATAACATGTAATGTAACATATCTGTGGTTTGTGTAAACGTTCAATGCCAGTATTTTTTCTGGCAATTTGGTTGGTTTTGATATACATTATCTTTAATGTGTTTTATATTGTAAGGCAGTTCACAATAGACAACTGTTTGTCTACACCCACTCTTACCAAATGTGATGCTTATTCCTTCATGAAGAATGCCGTTTGGTCAGTAAACGTCACAGGATCACACCTTAAAAAAAGTAGTGTGGCTCCAAAAGAAGTTAGTCGAGGAGGACGGTGCTAGCGTGCTGTTCTGTGCCCAAGCTTGTCAGCTACAGCTGCAATAAGTCAATTCTTTGATTAGTCCATCAAAAGAAAATTAATTGCCAAATAATTTCATAATCAATTAATCTTTCCATTTTTTTTTCCCAAGCACAAATGTCAAACATTTGCTGGTTCCATCTTCTTAAAATGTGAGAGTTTCCTGCTTTACTTTGTCATCTATGATGGTTGTTTAAAAGCTTCTTTTTTTATTAAATTTTTAAACATTGTATAGAGTAAGCAATTAATCACTTAATCGTGAAAATAATCAGCAGATCATACTACTAAATAAATTGTCATTACAGCCCCATATTCACAACCCAACATAGTTAACTTCATTGGTGAAAACAGCTTTATTTTCGCCTGCAGATGTTAAGTTGTAACATCCAGGTTAAGTAATCCAGCTTACTTCAGGAGCCGATGCATGGCAATTTGCCACTTTAATGTTATTCTCATGTTTGTTTTCTTTTGTACTTATGTTGAATTAGATTGTTATTTTGGGATCATGAGATGATGACTGAGGTAACTATTAGTGCGGTCGATAATTAGTGGTTCCACTAGATTGGTATCTATGTCAATACTTAATCAACAGAGCCGGTTATCAGCCAAATCTGACCAATTCACCTCTCAGTAAGTAGATTCTTAGTCACAAAACTATTTAATAACCCTTCCAGAATATAATTAAAATTTGCACAAACCTAAAACAAGTTAGGTTATAAACGTCTCTACTTATAGTTAAGATTTAATGTCTAGTTGCAGCCTCGTGTTCCCTTAAACATAGAAGAATGAACCTAATCAATTCCGCACAGAGAGCTGTACAGACTTTTAATTAAAAAAGAAGCACTGATATTGGATCGGTGTAAGCATCTGAAGTGTCTGAATGCCTGAATTGGTATCAGGAGAGAAGAAATGGGGATCTGTACGTGTTTCTAAAACGTAAAAAGATGGAGGAGATAAAACAGTTCATTTCCAATAAATCTCTGATGTCATGTAAATGGAATTTTAATGTTTGGGAAATGAAGGTACTGACAGTTTGTTTTGGGTGCAGTAAGGAGTCAATGTCCAATACTATTATAGCTAGTGGTACAGCTAGTATACGTACTTTGATATCTGAATAATTTTTATATAATATTAATTACATGAAGAGCATCTGTTGGTTAGCGTTTCTGTCAGTTCATTTGTCGATTTGTTGGTAATGAGTTGCGTATCTGTCAGCCTCGTCTGCAATGCATTTATAAAGTTACACTCTCCGATTGTACATGAAACATTCATGTACATGTAGGCAGAGGAGAATGTGTTGTTTAATGTTTAGTGTTATTTGTAGTGCCAGCAGATCAGGCTCTGGGACTTGCAGCACAATCAATGGATGTTTATGTTTGTCGAGGCACTGTGGGCTATAAATTATGTCAACTCTTTACCCTCTATAGATAAAACAAAAGCTGTCATAGCAAGTGTTTGCTCGTCGCTGAGGGGAAGCAAAGACAATCGCACTGGAACTATTTAATGGACAGAATCATTGTTTTGCATTCCCATTATGAAAGCATCTAATGGAAACATAGTGCACTACTTTGTGCTTCTTCCTGGCCTGTACATTAATACTGCAGACAGTCTCATTAAGCTGTATACAAAGTTAATGTCACTAAATTCACTCAAAAGTTGCAGTTGGAACATTTAGTGTGACACGTCCTCCATCCTTAATGCTGTGCAACTATATTTCTTCCACACCACTGTCTTGAATTATAAATGAAACAAGCTTGAAGCAAAGTTAAGAGGTATGGCCTTTGTTAAAATTCTCCGGCCGTCAATTTTTCTCCCTACAGACCATTTTTTTCTTAAACTGTTGATACTTAGTATGTTCTGTTATGAAAGCACTCGATCTTGCTAGATGTGGTGTTAACATGATGGGAACATGACCGATGGCTTGATAGGGAGTCTCTTTTGCAGTCAAAAAAATGAGCTGAGGCGAATCAAAACAGTTATATAACTAAAGCCAAAAATGTCTGTGCATTTATTATTACACAACAAAACACTTTGATTTCACATCAGGTTGTGTTTTGCTTTTTTGTTTGCTTTGTTTTGTTTTGTGCTGCAGGCAAGTTTTGAAAAGTAAAATGACAAAAAACTTTACCTTTGAAGTTATTGAATCAAAATAAAAGATAGGAAAAGGCTATGATATTATCGGGAATAGTCCGTATAACCATCTGAAGTAGAAGAAATGGTGACAGGCCTGTCCTGCCTTTGTCTTCCTTCAAATAATTACACACACCCCTCACAAATTACACAACCCTTTTCCAGCCAGTGTAACATGATTTTCAGAGTGGTCAGTTGTAACCACTTGGGAATAGTTTGCCCTTTTCTAAAGTTCACATAAAAGTTTGCTGACAATTATTCAAAGAGATTGGACTGACTCTACATTTTAGGCCTGACACTTTTTGGCATTATCACAATGACTCTCAGTAAATTATTCAGCACTGACTGTTTCTCCATTACAGGCAGCAGTTTCTGTCAGTGGTACAGTAGACTTGAGCCCGTTTTACACCGAGATCCCATGATCGAGCTGTGAAAAAGTCTCTTCCTTGGTTTGGCTTTGCTCTTTGATATAGAACAAAACAACGCCTGCATTGTGATATGATAAAATGCCCGCACTCTGGAAGTATAAAAAGTGCCAGCCTGCAGTTCGACATATAAGACACGCATCTTTTAAATGGTTTTGTGTCTCTTAAAGGTCATTTATGTCATTTTTAGTCATCTTGCAGTAAATTGTCTTTTTGCCCCTTTTTGGAGTTATTTTGTGCCTCTTTGCAGTTCCTTTGTATCTGTTTGTGGTCTTTTTGCATCTCTTTGTGATAATTTTGAGTCTGTTCCTGGAACTTGTAAATTACATATTGCAGGTAAACACCAAATGGCCCTTGACGGGCCCCTGAGCCTGTGCTTGTTTTAGTAACTCATCCATGACTGCTACCAGCTACTTTTAAAATCTCCCTCATGTAACACGTAGTCAAAATGTCACACCTGTCCTGCCCATGGTCCTGTCTTGGTGGCTGTCCCTTTTACACAGAATTCAGCACTACCTCGCCTGTCGATTTGAAAACTCTTCACCCATTCCCTAATCTTTTTTTGTTTTAATAAGAAAATGGTGAGTTGAAATAACAGCGAAACATTCTTACTTGAACAGACAGTGTAAAACAGGCTACTGTTGTGAGCAATGTAGATGTGTGACATACCTAGCTACAGACAAAACTGTAAAAAAAATATATATATATATATATATACTGTATTTCCTGGAATAAACATTTTCTTGGCATTTAAGCACTAATTTTGAAGCACAGGAACCTATTTGCCATGAAAATTGCTCTCCCTGCCTGAAAATGTAATTCAGAGCAAAGTCACACCAGCTTTTGTTGTTTCCCTCTAAAGACGTCCAAAAGTCAATAACATTTACTACTTTAAAGTCTCCAAGACGCCTTGTAACATATTAACTAATTAAATCCCCTTTAACAAGCTTAGGCCTTATTAATAAGTTGTACCTCACTGCTCCGTTCTCTGTTGTTTATTACTCTGTGAGACAACAGGTCCCATCATCCTCAGAAAAGAGAGACAGGAGGACAAGACAAGAACATGTAGGGGAAAGTGGATGCATTTCATCTGGCACACGATGAAACACTGAACCGTGTTTGGTAGCAGGATAAGTGAGATCAAGAGCCTTTTGAAGCATAACATCACAATCAAAGACAAGTCAGAGGAGCACTACTTTCTCTTTGACTGACAGGTGAACAGCCATCTGTTTCCATCGACAACACTAACCCAGGACAATGGAGATTTCCACTGACAGATAGGTCTGACCACTGCATTCATATGCTATTTCCACCTGTCAGGGTATATTTCTGGAACATTTGCTAAGTTGAATTATGACTTCCCCACTGGACTACTGTCTTTGATCCAAAATGCTGTTTGTTATGTTTGTTTCTGTCTCCCCTCAGAGAATCAAGCTGGTTGGAGACTCGGTATCGTCTCTGCCAAACCTCATTTCATCTGAAACCACTCTGATACATTCTCCAGCATTCTCCGAAAAGGGTGTGATTCTTTTCTCAGCTGTCGTATGGTCATGTTTTCCAAGCATGAGAGACTGTGAGTGCACACTTTAAGTAATGTTGAGCATTTCTCACACATTTGTTTGTACTCTTTCTGTCATAAAACTAAACAGTTGCCATAACTTCGAAAACTTGGTCTCTAAAGAGAAACTACGCCCTCAACATGTTATTCCTATGATATAAAATAGTCAAAAAAATTATAATTAAACACGAAGCACTCTCTCCCGAATCCAAAAACTAGAGTGCTAAAACTCAAAATTGTGATGTCATTACTGCTCCACAGAAAATGAATTGTAGAAAGTGTTATAGATGACACTGAGCTATGACTGATTTGTACAATGACTGAATACAATCGCCACTCCTCCCTTTCCCTGCTGCTGCTCATTTTCAAAAGCGTGCCGCAGACGGACACCTCAGTGCAAGGGACCATCATCAGCAGGCACCTGCAGAGCAGCAAGGTGAGGCAGAAGAGGAGGAACTACTGTCGGGCATGGAGCTCTCCACCTAATGCCAGAGCTCCGACTGCATGTCGAAGGCAGCAGCAAAGTCGAGTCTGGGTCTATCCGCTGCACGCTGTGTTGCTGTCTGATAAAGAGGCATTAGTTTTAAATTGAGACTCTTTCATAACCAATAAAAATCTCCTTGTACTGGCGTTAACTTTCTTACATACACGAACCCTACTTGAGACCGAGTTTTCAAGGGGACTCAGGCATCGATCAGCATACACTAACCAAAAGAACTGGACTTTGGGGTCAAGTGTACTTAATCGAGACCCGGGTTCCTGTTATGAAAGCCCCCTGAGAGCAGCCAGGGTAATGTTCTGAGTCTATGGGTACATGTTCTGTTTCAGAGCTGAGAACATTACAACAGAATAAGGTTCATTTGGGTATTAAAAAGAAAAACATTCTGTGGGTCCACAAAATCAGTCTCCCATTCATTGTCTACAGGGCGGCTCTTGGCTCTTCTGTCAAAGCACCCGCCAGTGTTATCTGTCTTCCGCAGTCTCTTCTCATCACAAAGGTAGTAATGTCTTTGAGCTCACCCAAAGATACAAGTGTTGCTCTGAAAATGTGACAGTTTTCCTTTCACTCATCGACAACAGCTCCACTCTCAACATTTTCCAACCATCTGCTGGGTGGACAAGGTCTGACCCAAAAACACAGTTTCAGGTAGACTAAAACCGTGAACGCTGAGGTGGACCGAGGAACACTGGGTGCAGCAGACAGTTGTGTTCATCTGGAAATAGGTGCAGTAATACGAGAGACCATTGATAAATCAAGACGGCCCACTTAAAATTCATTTCCTGTAACTGGGTTGGGTGGGTTTTGCCCCTGCCCTGTCCCTTTAGGAGACTAGTGGTGGACCTGAATCCATTCATTGCAACAGAAAAAGTGAACATGAGTACATACTATGACAGATCCCTTATGCCCATAGTCACTTAAGTAAATATTGGACCCTTTGGTCAAAAGCCCTCGCATTCTGACAACATTCTGACTCTGACCTGGATTTTTTTTTTTTTTAGAAAAACAAATCAGGAGAAAATTAACTTTGTTTAAGACATGTCTGTATGTGCAACATACTCTCACAAGATTTGGCAACAACTAACTTCGGTTGATATCAGAAATTCAGATAGAGAATAAAAATGAGCGGCAAAATGAGAAACAAACATTCAGCTTGTTCTGACTATAGTGTTAGATTGTTTTGAATCATACTTATTCCACTCACAAAATGTTTACTACATTTCCAAACAAGGTGGGGGAACGCGAGGGAGAGACGACCATGCCCACTTAGGAGACTGGAAGTGAATACCATTTTGTATCACTGGTGCAGCTTGTGTTGAGGTATCCTCTATTATAAACTCAGTAATACTACGTTTAAGTGCAGCGCTGACGAAATATAAACAAAATGGTAGTTTGCTATTGTTTCTGGCTCAAGCTCATTACACAAAGCAACAATGGCTTTGTGCGACATGATGGGATGACAATGTTGTTTCCAAAATTCTGCTTTACATGTCCACATGACTACAAAGTAGAGTTTTTAAAATGTGCACTTTAGAAGACATTTTTAAAACATCTCTCTTTAAGTGACCTAAAACTTCATCTGTGTGTGTGGGCGAGAGGCCAAAACAAAGAGGAAAATATCTGTTTAAAAAAAATCTGTACATGTGTAGATAGGGTCTTAATTTAGGTGGTGTTCCCCTTTAAGGCCTGCAGCATGTATGATATGCTGTACAAAAACATCACACAAAAGCTTGCATAGCGGTAATTACAGATAAAAATAAATGGATGAATAAATGACATGTACAAGACTACTGTGCTGTATAACACTAGATTAATAATCAAAGCCACGGTGCCAAATGTGAAAATAATTTGTAGCAAAGGGTTTTCAAAAACAAAAAGGAACAGATTTTTACTGCAGTTTTCTGGGAGGTTGCTTTTATCTAGTTTGTCATGTTTCAGACGGTGAATTACATTTCATGTTTCAAGATTAGCAAGTAACAGTGGTGACAAACATAAATCTGTTGGCCTATTTATTTGATGAGTCACACTTGAGAGCATGTACTCAGCCAGTCAAGGATAACTTAAATACCAATGGTTTGCATGTTATTATTTCCCTTGACATCAAGCATACTTTGCATTAGTGCCAACCATTTTCCAAATCATACCATAATTGATTTCCTCCCTTTCAGGCAGCCATTGGTTTCTGTTAATTTGACTACAGTATGAAACACAATTTGCAGAGACTTGAAAGTAGCATGGGATAGGTAATCCATCACAAAGAACATTCAGCCACCTTTATAGTCATTTTCATTTTTCATTTTGTTTTTTGAAGTTATGATCCTGTAGCAGCTGAACACTGGCACTGATTTGAAAGCAGTCTTTGTTGTTACTTTGTTTGTTTGCTGTTAAGAACATTTGAACATCTGCAAAATGAGAGTTGATTAACAAGCTTTTTTACATTACATCCATTTGTCAACACATTTTTTCTCCCCACATGCAAACATATTGAACAACCAATATTATGATTAATGCACAACCTTCACTACCACCTGAGCTCCAGCCAACCCTCATTCACATGCGAGCCATGTGTGCTCATTGCTTGTCTTCTGGGTTTTATTTCTGACAACATAGTGGAACCAAGGTTTCAAAATGAAATTCATTTTTCCTTAGATCTAATTCATAGTCAGACTTTACACGGACATCTGAATTCATCCGTTGCACAAAGCTGTCCAGTTCTTGACTATCTTGAAACTGCTCAGCTCCCTTCACTCCATCAAAAAATGTTTTCCTTATGGAAGATTCAGCAACAAGGAAATTTTACTGGGAAAACTCAGCAAAAGGTGTTATACAAAAAAGCTATAAAAAGTACTGTGGCATCTCAGTGCAGTGCAGACCTGCAGCAGAGCTGAGATACAGTGGCTTCTTATTGTGACGTACAGCATATCACAAATCAGTTTTAAGTGTGTTTAAGAAACAATGCATACGTTGTAGTGGTATCTAGCATTGAGGATTGCCGATTTCAACGATCTGAAACGTCTCCCATGTGCCAAATATGAACTCCCAGTTGAGAGTTTTTTGTGTTTATTGTTAAAGAGCTTTTTTACAGGAGTTGAAATAACACTTCCTCTTCAAAGCAAATGAGCAAGGTGATTAAAACCTGTAAAAATACTGAATAAACCAGTTTCATGCTAAAAAATCAGTTGTTCTCTGATGCTGTTTGGCTGGTCAGAAACAGCCCACAAGCCTAGAACCTACCAAGATGTGTTCACTTATTTTCCGATCCAGACATTCAAGAGGTTCTTACCAGGAACCAGATAACCCACATAGGCCTCTTCCTCTCCAAAACAAATTAACCCAGTATTTTAATCTGGAATGAGCACTGAATAAAGCAGATTCACATTAAAAAATCAATGTTTCTCTTACGCTGTTCAGCTGATCGGCTGATCAGAGACAGCTCCTGCTAATTTATGCTCACTTTCATCTCTCTTATAATTTAAGACCCAGAGGGCACCCAGTAGCTCACCTGGTGGAGCGGGCACCCCATGTCATTGCCACGGGTGCAGGTTCAACTCCAACCCCGGCCATTTGTGCCATGTAATCCCTTCTGTCTTCCCCCTTTCACCCTAGTACTATCCTATCAAATAAAAGCAAAACACCCAAAAGATTATCTTAAAAAAAAAAACAGGAGGTTTTTAGCAGAAGCTGAATTATTTGCATGAATCTCTTCCTCTCCAAAACAAACAGACTCGGTGATCTGAATTGGTAAAAACACTGAATAAAGCAGTTTCACATAAAAAATAAATAAATAAATAAAAATCTGTGTTTTTGCAATACCACTTATCACGAAAGGGCTGCTAACCACGGTGGGTAATGCAAAATGCAAATGGCTCTATGTAGAGCCAGTGTTTGGTTTGTCAGTTCTGGACTATTGTAGAAAAATAGTTCTAAGGTAACGGAAACACAACAATTCTTATTTTCAGTTGATTATACACTAAAGAAAATAAACTCATTATATTATTTTCCATCTCTGCCAATATACTGACATCACAAGTAAAACAGACAAAAGCATAAAATCTCAAAATGCAAGGTATGCTTTGGAAAATGACTGCGAGCATGTAAACACACAACTTCTAGCTGGTGAGTTAAAACATCACATAACCACCAGTAAATGTTTAAAAAACGCATTTCAGCCTGTAAGCACAGTGTCAGGCACTTAGCGAGTGATGTGTCCTCTGTCACTTCAGACTGCTGCTGTATTGACTGAGCCACTCTACTCTCCCTCTGCTCTAATTGCCTAATCCACAGAAAGACATTTTGTAGTGAAGCGACACACACACACAGCGACACACGTCCGCATTGTCCTACCTGCTGGTGTCAGCGGAGGTGATGGCGATGAGTGGTGGGGTGCGTAGTGGCAGTGTTGTGGGCCGTGGTGGTACGGTAACTGTGTCTGGTTCTGACTTGCGATCACAGTAGTACTGCTCTGCCTGTCGAAAGGCCAAAGGAGGCAACTGAACCGTCCGACAAGACAGCCTCCGCACCATGAAGGGCTCCATGCAGGTGACTGGCCCCGGCTCTGGGGAGTCAGATGAATCATCGGACACCTGGATGAGGAGGAAATAAATGCTGGTGAGTTTCAAGGAAAAGATAGACCACATCAGAATAAAAAAGCATTTAGAGATTCATCACAGCAGACAGAAATTCTCCTAACAGGGATTTCTTCTTTTTTGTACCTTTTAACTAACTTTTGGCTAATTTTTGGACCATGTCTTCTTAAACTTCTCATCTTCTCTCAGTTTCATCAGGTTTTAAAGGGTTAGCAGATGATACAAAATGAAAGGGAGGACAACAACAACGGTGAGAAAAAAGAACTTAGTGGCCAAGAATTAAATGTAAAATTGGCAGTAGATGGTTTTGTTGCATGCAGTTATTAACTGGGTCCAATGTGTGCAATGTTTGGTTGATAAAGAGAAGTGAAAAAGGGTAAATGAGTGTAATGATTTTATTTATTTGATGTGGCTATGAAATGTGTCATATATGTGTCATAAATTCCAGCTGTCTGTTTTAGCACAAGTTTGCCTCAATCTGCTCAAAGTCAGAAGGTTCTCCCCGTTAAAAAGCCCATTCAAATTTAAAGGATATCCTGTGATACATTATATTGAACAGCACATAATTGCTAACGATTTTAGTCACCACTCTCACCTGTAACCTAGTGCCACTGTCAAGTGAACAATTTTACATGGCCATTTGTCAATCAAGAAACTTTTGTAGAAAACATTATTGACTTGACTTCATTTCATTTCTTGTGATCTCTAGTGCATTTTTTTCTGAAGTTGCAGGTTCATTAGATACACTTTGCTCGATAAAATGTCAGCTGAGAGTATATTATTGTCGACAAGCGGTAAAAGCTACAGTGCAGAATAATAAATAGGATTAATCTTTGGGGATGTTTGTGATTTTCCAGATGGGCAACATGCCACCATACTTCCAAATAGACTGTTCTGGTGGAGAAATTTCAACTGGACCACCCCCTGAAACCCCAACACGTTCTCATCCCAAGTCGTCACATGTTGCTGCTTTGCAGGGGACTTTCGTGTCTATTTATTAGGTTTCAGGTATTCTTCTGCGTCTGATGCTGCCCGTCCACATATCAGGCTGGAGCGGCAGGTGCCGTCAGGCCGTCCGGTGGTGTGTAATAACGCAACGAGTTCTGTCTGACCACTTTCTTAACTGATGCTTTCCAGGGGCGTATCATGCACACATACGGTGCATTTTTGCATCAGGATTGTGCGCCAAAAGCGAAGGAACCTTGCCAACCTTGACATCAAAATCCAAAACGGTTGCTCGATGCATCAACAGTAGTGAAAACCATAAGTAACATACCATTTATTAGCACTCCAAACTACGACCTCTGATTCCAAGTTAAACGGAGTTGTGTCTCTTTGAGGTTATTTTGTGTCTTTGAGGCAATTTTGTGTCTCTTTTAGGTCATTTTGCGTCTTATTGAGGTGACTTTGTATCTTTTTGAGGTAACACGGTGTTGTCGGGTATATGTGCTGTTTCTTGTGTCTTTGTAGTTATTTTACGTCTCCTTAACATTGTTTTGTGTCTCTTTGTAGTCATTTTTTGTCTTTTTAGGGTCATTTCTGGTCAGTATGTGTTAATTTCAGTGGCATTTTGCAGGTGAAAGCTGGAAGGGCTGACATTTTTAACCTCTGGGCCTCAGCTTGGTAGAAACGTTCAGTAATCCATCCATGCAAATGTACTGAATTACACCCGTCAACCACGTTACCGTGCAGAAGTAAGCGTGCATTTACTCATTGACAAGTGGATCATGCTCATGAAAGTGTAAGATGTAAACATTAATGGTGTGCTCCTTGACTGAGCTGTAACTTTAGCTATCTCAGTGGTGCAAGGTGAACTAGCAGTAGGTGCAAGCTTTCTTCTGCATGGTGATAAGATTGGTGGGTGTAGTTCTGTAGAGAGAAAATAGTTCCTACATGCTCACAACAATGTCTGTGGATTATCTTGGGTAACCAGGTCACGATTTCTAGAAAGAGACTTTACTGTTGAGATTTCCAATCTAGTACCTTTATATTAAAGAGAAGGCAGACACCTATACAGCTGATATCTCCAACACTCTGCATCTCACAACAAAACTACCTGTATTGATAAATAACACTACAGGTGGGAAAATACGCATTTTTGATTTGGGGGTAAACCATTCCTATAACAAAGTTTCAAACACAAAGTCCTAGAAAAAAACTAACAAATTCAAAGTGAAAATCACACTAGGTCAAGAGAAGAAAGAGCAAGAGCCACCTGAGAGCTGAGACTGTGTAAATTTGAAGTGAGACCAGTGTGAGAGGAGAGACAGTCATTGCACAGAGGCAAGTAACCTGGAGAAAACACATCAGGTGGTCAATGTACCATTAGGTGGTTATCAGAAAGGTTGATTCTGCTGCAGTGACAGCAGCAGAGACTGCTTCAAGGCCTGGTCTTCTACATTATGATCAAAATTTTCACTGAATTTATGCACCTGGAAATCAATTAGCAGATATCAATCTCATTTTGACAAAAAGCAAACACATTACTTAATGCAAATTACTAGCTTTAATATGCAAATTGCCATTTTGCTTTCTTTGTATTGGCCTCCAGCACAAGAGGCATCTTTTCCTCTGAGCACAAAATAAACCCAAGACTGTGCTGGACAGAAGTGGATGGAAGACAGTCAATTCTGTGTTGTGTCTTTGGCACACTGTCCTTGGGGAAAGCACAGAGGTAATCTGTTATTTGCGTATTGAGTGGTTCCAGGGCTATCTTTGATTCAGGACCCACTTGTATACACAAACACATACACATAGGGAGTGAGCTGGTGAGACAGCATGATAAATTGAGGCTGATTCTGTGCCATTAATCTTGTTGCAAACCATGAGGAGTTTTCATTTGTTCTGCATGAATTGCAAGGCTTCCCCATTAAGTAAGGGTCAACTGGTAACATTTACATTCCACATAGCTCTTTTATAGGTGACACCCCGACATTATACTGTATGCCTTTTCAATGAATACAGCTGGGACCTCCCCGTTGCACACACAACACTGAATCTTAGATACAGATATACAGTCAAAACCCCTGCTTTTCTTAAAGATTAACCTGTTAGGGGTCACAGGGAAAGAAAATTGCTATTGGGCCCTTTTTGACATCCCACCTACAGTGATGCATGCAATGTGTGTACTCTGTTGCCTCAAAGTTCAAAATAAGCCCACTGCAAACAATGCTATGAAAACTCATTCATATTCCCTTTACGTATGAAAATATATGAAAAGATATGTTAATTTCCAAGGTTGCAACCGTCACTGCCGACATAATTTGAGAAGGCAGAGCCAAAAGTAGCTAACAACAACAAGCACAGAAAAAGTGGAAGCTTTGCAGACGGTAGACGATTTGCTAAGCCATTTACTATATTGCGCAACATGGACAGAGTTTTTCCAATTCCAATTCATTTCATTCTGCTAGTTTTAATGTCTTCACTTCACTTCCTTCACATGCATCATCCCACTGACTGGCTAATTGATGCCGCTCTGCATTGCACAATCGGGCATGGCATTCATAGGAGTGCGGTGCTCTTACAGTGATGCACATACGACGGTTGCCACTGAAAACACCGTAGTGGCAGCATCATCACAGAAGCATAAAGCCCACCCTCCCATCCCCTTAGGTCGGCGCTATAAAGCGCCCCTTAGGAAAAACAAATCGCTACTGTAAATCCTTTATTCCCTCTGCTATCAGGCTGCTAAATATTGACGGTATACTTTTCAAATGTTTAATTTTGTAACCACATAATTGGTTGGATTATTGTGTCTGTTTTTCTTCACATGGCTGGCAAGCCCAAACATACATCTTATGAATGTATCTAAGTAATGTGCAATGCATTAGAATGTTTTATTAATATTACTAGCTTATATTATTGAAGTATGGGAATTTTTTATTTATTCTGCCTGGTCCTCGTGTGAGTCATTATGCACGGGACCAAACACGCTGCCAGTGCACATCTTTTGCCCATGTATTGACTGCTCTGACATACTACTGCCACTACTATTGCTATTGCTGCTTTTTATCTGTCTGTAAGTTTGTGTTTGGTCTGGGTTACTTGTAAAACTGAATTGCCCTTCTGGGATGAATGAAGATGAAAGTCTGAATCTGAATCTTAGACTAACTGGCAGTAGCTGACAAAAAACTGTTTGTACTGTCAAGTCCCCTCTGTGCTGTAGGTTTCAGGTTTCTTTGCCAGTGTTGTGTTAAAGTCTATTCCTCCGACAATTTGTGTTTTCTGTATTAAACAGCAACTGGCTTTTGTATTAGTGATGTACCTAATCTAGCAGCCTGTGATTTTCAATCTCAAATTTTAAGGAAGTAAAGTGTCTTCAGTAGAAGAACATGAAATCACCTCTCCAGTGTCAGACTTTACACATGTAAAATTCAGTGCAGTCAGACACTTTAGGGGACATTTAAATGTGTATTTGCCCTGTAAGTTCTAATCGCCTCCAAATGTAATGGGTTCTTTTTTGGCCCATGCAACACCCTTCCACCAAATTTAATTAAACTAGGACCACAAGTTTTTCCATAATCTTGCTGACAAACAGACAAACTGAAACAAAAAAGTTCTTGTTGTAATTAGCTAATGTAGGACTGTCATTATCTGGTTTTATAAATTCAATGGTAAAAAATAATGTAATTTAATTATGTAATCAAATGAAATAAAACCATGCAGTGGACTAAGAGCTTTTTAGGCTGCTCTTGGTGTCTGAGGCCTTGGGGCAGAAGCTCATCTTTGCCTAGTCAATACTTTAGCCTTACTTATAGTAATCTCATTACACTAGCCAGCTGAAATTAATTTCCTATTTTTCCTTATTTTGCTCTGTTTTGTATGCTGCAGATTTTTATACAGATTGATTTGCTGTGCCAAGCAGAGGTGATCAATGGTGCATGCATGGCCTGGGGCAGCCTGCTGGATAAAAACACCTATTCGCCCTCCAAGTGCAAACCAATGAATTATCCTGGCAGTTAGCACTATGTGCTGCCCCTTACAGCATTATACATCTCTATTAGACCAGAGGAACCTCTCAGAGGACTGACTAGTGTGTTTGTGTGTTTGTCCCCCCTTTCCCTCTTTGTCATGACTGCTCTGCCTCGCCCTGCGTCGTGCAGCCAACACCTCCACCCTCCCAAACCTGCATCCATCAAGATGCCAATCTTCATCCAGGAAGCCATCGAGCCTTTCATTCCTACATAATTACCTGTATTAGACTCATTGCTACAGACGCTGGCTTACAGAGGAGAACGAGGGAGCCAACACGATTAACCCTCACTTTTCATCAGGCTGAAGGTAAAGTAGATGGATGACAGCTGTAATGAGCCAGTAAGTTATGCCAGTATTAACCGCGACCTCTTTCGACAGTACATTCACAGACAACTTAACAACCTTTGCTCTTTTTGTTACTCTTACAGTAATTCAGTGTACTGCTGTTATGTTTGTTTGCAATGTATGGGATGCACTACACTTAAACCCTATTAAATAACTCTATGGATGATTTATGCACTTAAATTCATTATTGCTGTCTTTTGTATTTCAGTTGATTTTATGTCCATACATTTTTCAGAAAAAGTAAGAAGACCAGAATATTCAGATTGAGTAGCAAATGTCTTCCCCTTCAGTCACAAAACAAAGATTTCAATATGGAAAGTAAAATGTATTAAATAATATGTAAATACTAAACAGATTCCCTGAAGAAAATATGAATAAAAGGCAAATTATTTCAGTCACGTCAAAGACCATGGGTGAGAGGTATGACAAGAGACTGCAGAGATTCCAAAGGTTAAGACATCAAACTCTGTCTGTGTGTGTGTGTGTGTGTGTGTGTGTGTGTGTGTGTGTGTTTCTTCAGTATATTATACACACAATCCATCATTTTTACTCACTTGTGCTGTCTCTCCTAATGCCTGAAGTGGCCCTTTATGATAAGTGGGATCAGTAAAAGGTTAATTGGTCTGCTGTGACTCTTCTGTGCTCTCTGTGTACTTCATGTGCCAACCCATTGGTGGTTTGGTCCAAAGGTTTGGGCAAGGCAGGCTGTAGGTCATATTTTATGAAATAAGCAGACAGCCCAACTAACATGTTGTGAATTTTCTAAATGTGCTTTTATTTTGTGGGAAGACGCGAAGGTTAATAATATTAACAATTATTTTTTACAGTAGTTATTAAAATAACTGACCATAACTGACTAGACACTTATCCACCCTTCTTGTATGGCATGTAGTTATTCAAAATAATTGCAATAAAATACGTTTGAAAAAAGCAGCTTCACATTGAAGACAGCCATGACAATCAGTTTTGCTGGTTAAAATGACAACTTTCACTGGAAGACTATCAGCTGAAGCTACTAGCTAGCTACTGGCATAAGGTCTAACTCCAGCTGGAGTTACTGGAGGGCAAACCTTTCCAAATCCAAGAGCAGGAGGGAGCCTCTGACATTAGCATCTGATATTGTACCCAAGACGGGGTCCAAACAGCGAATGTTGCAGCCCTGAACAGGGCCTTATTCTAATATAGCCCCACAAAATACTGCAATGGTTTGAGTGGCACCATCTATGACCATGGAAGTCGAAATTTACAAAGCCACTCAAATTAACGCACACTGACCAGAAATGACCCTAAAAAGATAAAAAATGACTACAAAGAGACACAAAACAACGTTAAGGAGGCGCAAAATAACTACAAAGATACAAAAAACAACAAAAATACCCCACAAACACCATGACACCTCAAAAAGATACAAAGTTACCTCAATAAGACACAAAATGACCTAAAAGAGACAAAAAACAAACAAAAATTCCTGATCACTAAAACAATGCAAAACCACCACAAAGTCTGTGTCAAAAGCCTGGCCTGGACCCGCCAGGCTCCCTGTTTCTATCTGAATTAACAAAAGGTTAAGTAATGCTTTCACTGTGATTGACACTCAGCTGCAGAGTGCCGAGAGCACCTCTCCGAGAGTGTGGAGCAGGTCCAGATTGTGCCAGAGTGCAGAATATTTACTTATGAACTCACACTGTAAAACAAAATATGTGTTTTAACTTAAAAAAGTTAAAGGAATGTAAAGGAATATGTTGTTAAGATTTCACTTTCTGAACATTCAATCTTAATGAATTTAGTGTATTTTTATGTACTTTATGTACTTTGTACTTTAGTTCTATTTTTTTTGTCTGTCAATGTCTAATGTGTTGTCTTGTCTTAAATGTTTTGTGTGGACCCAGGAAAAGTGGCAGATGTAATGCATCAACTAATGGGGATCCTAATAAAATCATAATCATAAGTCATACATGTGAGTAACAATTGGTCACTGCTCCAGATAGGAAGCCAATTAACATTGCATGCTAATGTTTGCAGCTTACTAGAGCAGATAAACACACTAACTGATCCTTGTGTTAAAGTTAAACTGTTGTATTTTGGCAATTGGAACAGTGATGGAAAAAAGACCATTCTGCACCCAGAGAAATCCAAATCTTGACAGGCCGGTTGTGCCTCGTTACAGTTGCAATGTTGGATTGGACAGCTGATCAATTTTCACTGTATTGCAGTGAAAAAAATCCCCTGTGGCTCCAAAACCATTTTCACCATTATAAAAGAGACGTCTGTAAAACTGTTGACAGGACACCTCAAACTGCAAACAAGGTCAATTATGACCATATCTGGTATGAATTTTTGACCAATGGAGGTTTTACATTTGTAAAACTTTCCTTATGCTGAGAAAAGCAATTTTATAATAATAAACTAAATAATAATTTAAATATAAGGCGTGATCACAATGTAAATTCTGTGGGCAGAGAGGAAACTTGCAGGAGAAGCCAGCAGGAAAGACACTAATACGCATATTCAGTGGGCCACATACTCCGGCAGTAAACCCCAAAGCTAGAAACCTTTTTGGTGTATGCACCAGGTGAGTAATTCTCATCGAACTGAATAGGTGCCATCTTGGGGTCCAGTGTCCAGATCTCATAATACATCCATGGGGGAATGTTAAGCAAACATGCTACCCAAATGTGGATAAAAAGTTAGTTATATAGTCAATGAATGATGTCAAAGCAGGTTCAAACAGCCTACCTATATTCTTCAAAAAATTAAATTCGTTTTTTTGAAATAGACAAAGCAAAACTTCAGATCTATGAATCAACCTCGAGACATAGTGATAGCCTCCTTTTGTGTCAAGGTTAAGAAGCACTTCATTCACCTCAGAAAGATATGGTTTCAGCAGGCATTTAATGTGGTTTTGGTGGCATAGAGAGTAAATAAATCAATGCAAAATGAGTCCTACTCTGACTTGAGCTCTGAGTTTACATGTGTTTTCAAGGCCCTGCGAGAAAATCTGATAGAAAACAGTTCCTATGAGGACAAAGAGGTAGAAAGTTTGTTTCAACTGCCTGAGGATACTTTGATCATGACAACACATCAATATGTATAGCTGAAATCTCTGTGCCCATTACAAAACAGGTATTTTGCAGTTTTGAATGCAAGCCAATGCACAAAACTTGAGAAAAACATCACGTACACTCTGCTTTGATTTGTGCTTTTCTTATGGAAATGGTTAAAAATGTATGTGAGTTGGAATATATTTGACAAAAAAATAATTCACCACCTTTTCTGCTGTGGGTTGTAGCTTTTAATGATGACTCTTGATGTGAGGCTTCTGAGGTATGCAGGTTGTTCAGCGTTGGCTCCATTCAGGTATTTTTCCCACATGCAGATCCCATTTATTCTGGACTCAGAGGCAGCCGCATTCACTTTCATTTTATTACATTCCTTTAAATTCTATTAATCCAAACCCAGTCCTCTTCTAGTCCTTTCCTCTAAATTTGTGATTAAATTGTGATTTTAAGGGTCATGCTGCAAATCAAACATCAAGCATTTCTACTTAGCATCATTTTCCATCTTTAAGCGCCATCACTGCAGTTCAAACTGTGTCACATACTATTAATGGAGTTTGAAGTTACTCCCTCCCTTGTCCACTATTGCTAAATGACAAGAGGCCAGGGGCCTTTTGCAGCCACTCCATACACGTTTCTATGATTTTTGGACATTTCTAGGATTTTAAGACCATTCTAGGATTTCAAGACATTTCAGGGACTTATGGATGTTTCTAGTGTTTTAGAACATTTATAGGACTTTAGGAGATTTTTAGGACTTAAAGATGTTCCTGTGATTTAGGAACATTTCTAAGATTTAAGGACTTTTCTCAAATTTTAGGATGCTTCTAGAATTTTAGGATGCTTCTAGAATTTTGAGATGTTTCTCGGATTTTAGGACATTTCTAGGATTTTTATAGAGTTCCAACAATTGAGTGTTACTCAAACTTTGGGATATTAACAGCATTTTATGACATTTCTAGGATTTTAAGACATTTCTAAGATTTAAGCCATTTCTAGGACTTAAGGACATTTCTCAACTTTCAGGGTGTTTCTAGGAGTTTGAGATGTTTAGCACATTGCATTTTAGCACACTTCTAGGATTTTAGGATATTTCTCAGATTTAAGGGTATTTCTAGGATGTTAGGAAATTTGTTGGATTTTAGAATATTTGTTGGATTTTAGGACATTTGTTGGATTTTAGAACTTTTTTGGGAGTTTAGGATGTTTAGGCTTTCAACAAGTTTCAAGGATTTTAGGACATTTCTAAGATTTTCGGACGTTTCTAGGATTTGAGGACATTAGCCTAGCTAGGACCTTTGTCCAGAAGTGTGGGGGATCCTCTACTGGCACTTTTTTTAAATAAATAAGCTTTATTTTGATGCTGCTCTATGTACTCTGGTACCTTTTGTGTACGTAAAGTAAAAAAACAATTTCCTGTGTTAATCACTTTATTTTTATTGTGAATCAGAAAAATGTTGGGGGGCCACCTGGCACTATATTTGGGGGCCAGATTTTCCCCGCAGGACGTTATTTGAGCATCACTGAGATTGACCATTCATTCAGCAAATTATCCATTTTCCATAAACTGAATTTTTCATTAGCACCTTTTTTTCTGTTGACCTTTTGAGAGATTAAGACGGTTGGATGTTGCTTGGCCTTTCAATTTTTTACAAGTACACATTAAAAACAGCATCTGGACAAGACCTTGGCCCACCCAGGTCGTTTTGTTTTATGATAATTATGGAAATAATTTCATAGAAAGATAATGATGTTAAGTCATCAGTATGCAGTGTGTGTCACCGTCTGGAAGAGCTCTCTTCCTTAATGCATATTTCTTTATCTTTCTGCCTTGAACTCGCTATCTGCTGAGAGCCGGAGCATTACCAATAGCAGGATGAGTAGCATTCCCTTACTTCCTCTCATAGAAAAATATCCCAGTCTCAGTGTGTGATGACTCTATATCACTGTATGTTATATCATTTTACATTCCAAGAGTAGAGAGGCTGAATAAGGATGAATGTTGGTAACATGCTCCAAAATGCAGGTGTATTGATGTTGGATCAGGTCACAGGAAGTCAGCAGAGTGGTTTTGCTATAAGCTACTTAACAAAACGGCTGTGATCATGAAATGCTTCAAGGGTTCGATTAAAATACGGCAATGCACCATCATCGCTCCAAGCCAGGGGTCAACCGAGACTATACTCAGATTGTGCAACCCTCAATCGTCAGTGCCATCATCCATCTCTGTACTCTGAATTTAGCAATTGATTTTTATCAGAGAATGAATCTTAAATGGATTCTAGGTAAAGCCCGGGAGCAATGTGAGAAGTGACTGGAATAGAAGTTAATACTGACAAAGGGAAAAGCGAGAGAGAGACAGGAGATGAAAAAGATAGATTGCTATTGGAGGAGATGCCGTAAATCACCTGGTTGAAAAAAAACAATTTAGTCTTTCCATTTATCTGCCGGTACATAGGCAGTGCTTGGCTTTCTGGAAGCCTATACTACATTTGAAACAAAGGAGCGGGAAGGAGGTTTTATCAACAATCTGCCCTCATCTGCCCGAATAGCATTGGCTCTGCAGAGCACGCAAACTGACTGCAACCTGATTCATTTAGGCAAATTTGATATCCATGGCTCATGTTACTCTACAATCTGAACGTCTCTCACGCTTGGCACATGCTGACTTAGTTCAAGGGTTGCCTCAACAACACAGCTTCACCTGTCCCTCTTTGGTGGGAGTTACTGCTATTTACAACCCAGGTGTGTTTTTACTGCTTAATCTAATGGCCTACTTAGCTGTAAAACACTGTATCCTGTAATAAAAATTAACTCAGTTCATCCCCTAAAGTACACAGTGTTCTCAGATTCACAGAAGATTTATCAGGGCCAGGAAAGGAATAAAGACAGACTGGGTAAGTAATTCTGACAGGTACAATTATTTTCAGATAGTACTACGTGTTTAAATGTGTCTAAAATGTAGAGTAGGTCATTCTGTCAGGTGCAAATATTTATCAGATTGTCCTTCTACCTGTATACTTGTAATTAAATGTGGAGCAGTTCATTCTTTCAGGTACCAATAGCTCATTCTCTAAGGTACAAATATCTGCCGGCTGTAATGATGGCACAGAGGCACAGAATTGCAGAGACCCGGAAATGCTGACCAATCATAGAGGACTGGGCTATTTTAAAAGGGGAACTTAAAGAGACAGGTGCTAAAACAGAGTATTGGAGACAAAGGGTGAAGACAGGTGCTCCAGCAAAGATGGAAAAAGGAAAATAGAGTATTTTTTTAACCCTTAAAGAATTTAAATTAGTTCTTGTAGAAACCCCAAATACACGTATGAGCCTGAAAATTAGCATAATAAGTCCTCTTTTTTTACGCCTATAGGTAACAGGATTTCTGTGGATTAACAGTACTAGAGAGGGAAAAGCAGGCAGACAATGACAGAGTGGGGGGATATGCTGATGATTCTTTATTGCACACTATAGAAAACAGAGGCTTTTCACTGAAAGTAACAGTAAATTGTTTAGACCCTTGGTGGTTCTCTAAAGGTCTTGATTCTCCACCAATCATCAGAAAACCTCGGTTTCATCACACATTTACTGTGTGAAAAACAGCATGTGTGTGCAGCTGCACCACGTGGCAGATTTAAACATTTTTTGTGTTATTTACCATCCATTATGTTGGATATCAAGCACCTCTATGTCTCAGCTAGGTGCCTGCTGCTACTGTTATATGCAAATTGCTTTTCTATTCTTAGACATTCATTGCATACATTAAGCCAGGAGATTTTTTCACATTTTTCCAATCTCAAGAACGCTGTCTAACACTTTTATTCATTTTTGCATAATACCTTGGGCTGTAAGATTTAAAAAAATGTTTTTCTTATGTGACAGCAAAAATACAGCAAATAAATTTAATTTTTAGGTTGCACAAAGTGTCCAATTGCACAGCATGATTGCAGTATATGGTTGTTTGTAAAGGCAAAAAAAACAGAGGACACAATAGTAGCGCAGTTCCTCTTGTTTTCTATTTATCTCAGCAGGAAATGACAAAAATAAGACATGAGAAAAGATTAAGTGCTGGAAAACTAGGCGAACAGATGATAAGGAAGCAACAATGGTTCACTGAAGTGTCATCTTGAAGGTGAGGGAGATGAAGTTATTTGTCTCAAAGAGCTGCCTTTTAGTAGCCTGAGGCAGAGGAAAAAATGTCTGGCAGGGACAAGACCTAGAGTCTCCCTCTGCCGAAGCCATGGCTCTGTGATGCACTGGTCTGTGCATGAAAAAATTAGATAAAATCCCCTGGAGGTGGTCCAAACCAACAGGGAGGGGGGAAAGTTTTACAGCAGATGCAGAAAAGCTAGATAACAGTGATAGGTGGCTGACTGGCTGGAGTTTCTTAAATCCCACAACACATTTTCTGCGTATTTCTCCTCTGTGCAGAGGGTCAGGGTCACTGCTGTGATATAGAGAGATAAAATGGAGCCCACTTGTGATGTTTTCTATCTACACACAATAAAGCTGCTGTGAAGATGAAGCATTAGTGTCTGGATTGTTTTAGAATTGGAAAGTGAGAACAAAAGATACTATATGTGTCATGCGTGAGTTGAATCTAGATAATCTGGGACACGAACAGGACAGATGATTCATGACTCCATGAATCCTCCATGTCAAACTTCCCAGGCAGAGTTCAAACACCGCTCTTCATACATCAACCCCACATCCACACTGAGCATGCTGCCAAACAACTTATGCAAGATTAATCGCACTTTAAACGCAGTCAACAGGCTGTGAAATGAGAACGGTGAGCAGGTGGTAATGTTTCTTTACACAAGGTGTAGCAGAATAAATAAATATCGAGCCTGCCTACCTATATTTGTGCAAATGATGCCCTTAAGTGCATGCTCCCCATAGACAACGGAACAGGCAGAAAAAACCCAAACGTACAAAAAGACAGATAAATAAAACATATTTGCCCCATTGAGTTTCAGCATATGATTTCCCCAAGTGCCAGAGTTATGTCCTCATTGTATGGCGCTGCCAGCTAATCTAATTACATGTTTCAAATATGCAGTAGATTGCTCCACTGTCTCATAAATAAATAAGCAGGCAGATAATCAGCAGCTCAAAAACAATTAACATTGTTTGCACTGCGCCTGTCAAATCAGTGATAAGATGACTGCTATTATGAGGTTTCTCATAACAATGGCCTCTGCTGTGTAGGGTGCAGTAAAAGGTTCTTTTAAGTGAAAAATTAGTGGAGAGAGCTGAAATATTAAAAGAAAAGCTTGCTGACTTGTTATTGTTGTTGCAGATAAGTGGTATCTGTCTTTAATGGTTCTCTCAAATCCTGAAGGGATTATAAAAGTGTTAAGAACTAGACGAGTGGCTGTTTAGGGAAGGGGACTGTCTATTATTCTGAAGTCCTGTTGCTCCAAAACTTCACAGTCCCTGTGGTTAGACAAACCAATCACCAGAATAAAAGTTCAAATTGTATGTTTCTGTTAATCAAGAAAACCACAGAAGACTCTGGTGAAGGTGTGGTTAGGTTTAGGCACAACACTTGGTTATGATATGGAAAAAAATGTGTTTTGACACACCAAAGTTTGATGACACAAAGGTCACTGGGAAAACAGGTACAGACCGATGAAAAATATCTGGGATTGGTGGCTCAACACCACTGAGAAACAGTGCAAAGGTTCAGTAAAAACACCCAGAATCTGTGGCTCAAATGCTGCTGAGAAATGGCACAGAGGGTCAGTAAAAGACCTTGAAACAGAAGCGCAAATGCTACTGACAGACACCACAAAGACTTAAATGCCGCTGAGAAATGCCATGTACGATTGGTAAAAACACATTGGATCAGTGGCTCAAACACTGTGGGGAAACGCCTTCAAGGGTTGATAAGAACACTCATTTTGGGTGGCTAAAAGCTGCTGAGAAATGCCACAAATGGTCGGTAAAAACACCCTGAATTGGTGACTCAAACACCACTGGGAAACGCCACCAAGGGTTGGCAAAATGACCCGTTTTGGGTGGCACAAATCTACTGACACGCGCCTCAAAGGTTCAATAAGAGTCATGGCTCAAACACAGCTGACCCACACCGCTGACCAACGCCGCTTACAAACACCACAAAGGGACACCCAGAATCTGTGGCTTAAATGCTGCTGGTAAAATGAAAGGAAGGAATAGTGTTTTTTTGGAGAAATGGGACTTCCAAGCAGTTTGTTTTGGGGATAGGGGGCAGTCAGAGAAATGGGCCTCAAGTCCAATGGGACATTTTTCGGACTAACAGGGCTTCTGAACTTCGCAACAATGCCATGGCACCTTTGCTCATCATATAACTGAACCTCAGAGCATGGTTGCTTTTTTTAAGAGGTCTGTGTAAGAAGTTAGGGTGCTATATAAATCATTACATGTTGTCCAAGCCCTTTATTCTATTATCCCTCGTCCCTTTTCTGCATTTGATCTCCTGCAGCTGTCTCTTGTCCTGCTCATCCTTCAGTCACTTTTCCACCTCTCTGATCATGTTCCCCTCCTCTGATCCTCAATTTAATTTCCCGGCTCTTTTCATTTAATATCTTGTCATCCACTTCCCCTCTCCTCATCCTGCCAGCCCTCACCTGTATGTGCTGAGTGTCAGCTGGCTTTACTGGTGATTAATGTGATTTTAAGTCATCACATAGTTCAAGCTGAATCCAAACCCTCCTCCACCTGCTGCTTTGCACTCTTCCCATGCATTAAACCTCTCATTATCATCTTCCCCCTGTCCATCTACCTCATTCAAAACCCGCTCTCCTCATCCTCGAGGCCAGAGACGCCAAAACACATGGCCTGGGTGTGCCCCTGCTGGGCTCTAATTGGCGATCAAGATGTGCGCGGGAAGAAGACGGAGCGGCGTTTGGCCCATTTCTATTCCCTCATCACATTTACAGGGCCACAGTCACATCTGCGTAACCATGGTGACGCTGATAAGGTGACTCATGACTATTCATCAATGGTGCTGCCTGATTGGACAGCCCCCCAGAGCCTGGCGAAACGTATTCATCAGAGCAGCCTGTGTCCCTGCTCTACCTCAATATGCCCCTCGGGATGATGAGGGAAGATCTCTGCTGCTCTCAGTTTGTTTTTCACGCTCACTTCATGTCTTAACCTCGCCCACCCCACCTCTCATCTCATCTCTCTAATTACCTGTCCTCTCTCAATGTCCCACCCATGTCTCTCGCAACACTTGTGTCTTCTCTCTGCCCCTTTGCCCTGCTCTCCTCACTCTGTCTTAATTGACGAAGGCATTAATCACAGGTGCATCAGACATGAATTATTGCTCGCATCGCTGAATCTCTCGCTGCTGCTCGGTAACAAATCCGGCTCACTCCCACTTCCAACTGCCAACAAAGGGAGCAAACATGAAAAATTCAATGATTTTTCCCTGAGATATGTTTTTAGCGAAGTGCAGTTGCGTAATTTTAAAATTCATTGCCTCGTCAACGACAGAAAATGTGAATCATCAATCAGTTTTAGTTCCACCAGTAGTGGTTTTATTCCATTTTTTCCAAAGGTCATTTGTTCCTGCAGCTGTTGTTTTTTTTAATGCTCTTTTTAATATTGTGCAAGTGGGTCTACTATGTTTTTTTTTTGTTTTAGTGTAATGTTATGCATCAGTTTGAGCAATTTGTCTTTCGGTGTTTGTTTTTTATTGGTGACCTCTGGCTTTAGTGTTTCCCCACAGGAGATACAAAGAGTTCATCAGCATCAAGTAAAGCACATGCTGTTTACTGCAACACTGTTGTGCAGGGTCCATTTTCATGGACAAAATTCTAAAACTTTTCCATGAATTTTCAAGGACCCATAATGTTTTTTTCTCCTGCCTAACTTGCCCTGCATTGTTTAAACATATGAGACTGAAACTCTTCAAATTTAATTTCAGCTAGCTGGCACTCATGAATACAGGGACAAAATAAAGAAATACACGTGATGGTAAACAAAATGTTGTCAAATGGCTATATATATTAGAGCTACATGACATCAACAGTAAGGGTGGGAATCACCAGAGACAACCGATACAATATTGTCATGATACTTAGTTCTCCATACAATGTCGTTATTCTAAATGTTTTGCGATATGCTGAGTACTGCAGTAACAGATACAGAAAATAAATTTGACATTATCTTACATTAGGGAGGTTACTGTAACAATTTCATTGCACACAACAAAGTTCCATGAGTTTTTTCAAAACTTTCAATAATTTTTACTAATTCCATTATTTCTCCAGGCATGGAAAATGTGAATATGAAATTCCATGACTTCGCCAGATTTTCCATGACCGTGGGAACCCTGGGTGCAGTATGGAGCTACAGCAATGAGCATTTGAACTGGAGAACTGGTAATATGGTTTCTATACACGCCAAGATGATGTGGGAATGTGTGGGAAACTCAGCCCCGGGCTCTAATGGCCACTTTGACATTTCTGTCTCATCTTTCACTATGATTCACACAGAAATGTGGACCATGTGGCAAATTTACAGCAGCAGAGGAAACAGTCTTTCGCTCTCTCTCTCTTTTCAGATCTGTCATTTATATTTTGGCTGATATTCCCACGAGAGTTTTTGCAGAGGAAATGCTCCATCTGCATACTCAGTCTATTTCCTCTCTGATGTCAGCCAATTTGAAAGACTTGCACACTGGCCTTACGTTTGCACTTCAACTCAAGGTCAACAACCGAGGGGTATGATTGAATATCTTATTCATGCACGGGGGGGGATAAGCCCGATAGTGTCTGCCGCTGCTCTATCCGAGCTCCATCTCTAGTTGAAGACATCCTCTCTGACCTCTCTGGTTGTTTGTTAGGATTTCCAGGAAACTGCCTATATCCAGATGGATAGTGGTGGGTGATGAACAGCTTGTACACAACTCCAACAGCATAGTGTGAGAAACCAGATACTGTCGGTTAGATGTTGATGGTGGTGTAACTGTAGTGGGGGATGGGTGATGTAGGAGATATGCGATGAAAGGAAATTACAAGTAGTGGACATTTATATGAAAGATGAAATCATTCAAATCATTTGTTGTCACGTATGCATGTGTGTACATTTTTTGCTAAGACTAAACGGAATTATCTACTCATTTAAAGAAAGAAATAATAGAGGAGGTTCGTGATTTTATTGTACATGTATCATGTACAGAAGTAGCGCTATGTTATTCACCTTTTCTATTTTTGTGCAGTCTATGGACTGAGCTTGAGAATTACAAGATTTTGTGAAGTAGCTCTGTAATCAACTGTTACAACGTAACATTCATGGAACCTAAAAATGTCAGATACATCATTCTCATTGGGGACATCCACTAAATGGACATTATCCCAGACACTTACATAATGGGGCTACATCTATAATGTTGTACAATCAAGACATAAAAATGGGTTTTCCATATGAAGAAGTAAAACAAAGTAAAGAGTAATGTAAAGATGAAAGAAAAAAGGATGTAGAGGGAAAAGATATAAAGTTATACCAGGGTGTCTGCAGTTATCAGACTCTCTTTTTAAGACCGTTTTTGAACACATTTAAAACAGATTTTTGGACAAACCATCTTTTTTTTATCCAAGCATTGCAGGTAAGATAAAGGTAAGTAATACATGGTCCTATGTTGAGGCAGGATTTGTGTAAGACTATGGCTATGAGAGTGTGTTAGATTACTCATCATTTTGCCAAGTATAAAGTAAAATGTGAAATGTGGACTTTGACACAATTACCTCGACTCATTTTGACTAAACAAATTCAAAAGATGGATGAATTAATTAGATAAAAATGTATCAAATTTAAAACTATTTAATGACTGTTGAAGCCTAATATTTATAATGTTGAATTTAGGACATTTTAATACTTTTTAATTACCTGCAGACACCTTGGATATAAATGCAAGAAGACAAAGTTGGAGTTCACTTACGCTGTCCCGCTGGCTGTCGTTCCCGGACCGGTCATTCTTTTGCATGGTGCGGGCCACCTCTGAAAACAGGCAGGCTTCAGTCATACAAAGTTCATCGGAAAGCGGAGTCAGCAAAAAAAGAAAACATTTGTGAAGAGGCAGCTCATCTCAACTAATCCCCAAAAATGTTCACATTGTGAACTTTAAAAGTAAATCAAACACTAAGATGGATTCTTTTTAAAAATTGAGCTAGGTTATGTCATGTTTGTTAAGTGTTAACGAAATGAAAAAACACAGATTGTACAAATCTGTGAAGAATTTATATGCAGTGTACATAGTTTTGAAATTTGTTATTTATTGTTTTCAGGCTAGACAGCTCTATCCTGACAGGCTGAGGTAAGTTTACACCACCTCCCAGGGGTTTTGTGGCTCAAGAATATGAAAGCTTTGATCTCCTTGACAACCATGTACTCGTGAGTTCGTGTGTGTGTGTGTGTGTGTGTGTGGTGAAGGGGGAACACAATGCGTGTGTGCGTGTGTGTGTGTGTGTGTGTGTGTGTGTGTGTGTGTGTGTGTGTGTGTGAGTGAGAAAGGAGCCATGCTGGGATCTTCTGGCCTATTAGAATGCATTAGAGTGTAAAAGGTAAAGGTCAGTGAATTATCAGCCAGAGTTACACAACCCTGTTCTGTTTACCTGGCCTAATAACGCGCGAGCCTACACCTGCCTGTCTCTGTCTTCTCTCTCTTTGTTTCACTGTCTCTCTCACACAAACACACCAAAACAAACTGGGCTGAGCTGGATGTCCACAACAGTTCATAGCGTGTCAAGTGTTTAGACACATGCGGAAAATCCTGTAGAACATCAAAAAGTAAATAATCAAATTCTGGTGTGGTTTTATAGAAGCATATACAGACAGTCTATTTGTGTTTTGGCATTTCTGTCACGTCTGAGTTTGTCGTGTTGTTACCGACCGGCGAGAAGTATCAGCAAAGTAAGAACACAATTCAGTACTCCTCATTTAAGTCTTGCTTTTTTTATAACAACTCCTGCTGTGTACTCTCTGTATATTTCGATCACGTTTTGTGTGACTGCATGTATGCAGTCCCTGAATAATGCATATCCCCTAGAACAGCAACTATTTTTTGGTTGTTTGTGCTCCATATTAGTGATACCCAGGCCTATAACTCATTTTTATGAGCCTATTCCAAAAGCAACACATATACTTGCATGCCATGTGCCATTTACCGCACAAGCCTGCAGTTACATGGTCAACAAGCTTGGAAACAACACCAACACCACTTTATCCCTGTCCACCAGGACTCATCAACATTACTGGATGTACTTTGAATGAGAGATCAGCCAAATGGGTAACACATTATCCTCTACTCCAATCCTCCAGCTCAGGCCCATCGCCACTAAATAGATGTGGAGTGACAGGACAGCCAGGTAACTACCCCAGACAGAAAAATTCATTCGATGAGAGGAGAGGAGAGGAGAGGAGAGGAGAGGAGAGGAGAGGAGACGAGACTAGAGGAGAGGAGAGGAGAGGAGACGAGACTAGAGGAGAGTAGAGGAGAGGAGAGGAGGATGGGTCATGGTGCACAGGCTTTGCACGATGTTGCCTTTGGCAAAATTAAATTGCTTTGAAAGAGCACTATGTACATAGAGACCAGATTATATGCACTGCACCAAACACGCACATATAAAATACACACATTGGGATTAATAGCGCCTGCATTCCTTGTTGTCAGTTTCTTAGTATACTTAGCTCCTCCCTGCTGTTGATCAAAGGGGGATCCCACAGGGAAAATTCTTTCACACCGATCATGTTTGCATTGCAAGTATTTACACCTTCAGGTTTGTTCATTTGGGCTGGTGAGAACGGTGCCATTGAGACTGAGGGACGCACCAAATGATCACGACAAGCCAATGGAAAAATATCCTTGTCTACGCTGTATCAAATTTTCCTTTAAAATTACGGTATACTACCGGCAGCCGTATTTGCCAGTAGTTTACTGTTACTTTACAGTTTCAATACTGTAAATTACTTCAACAGTATCTTACCATTAAATTTATAACAGTATTGTACAGTAGAATTTGGGGTGCACAGAGTAATTTTGGCTACAAAAAGCATCAAGATGAGCAGTTTAACTGTATTATGAGACAAATGTGCCAGAATTTGGCCGTATTACATGTAGCTACCAGCATCCTACTGTTATTTTACAGTGTCAATAGCATAAATTTCTTTGACAGCATATTACAGTTAAATTTCTAACAGTATTCTACAGTAAAATTTGAGGTGACAGTCTAATACTGGGTCCAAAAAGCAGTGAGAATTACAGTGCTTTGCTGTATTTTAAAAAAAACTTTACATTGCTGTTGGAATTTGGCTATATTTTTACAGCACTGTAAATAAATTGCAGCAGGGTTTGGTACAACAGCAGAGTGTAATCTGCACATCAGGCAGATAACCATGAACACAGAGCACAAAATAACCTCCGGGCAAACCACAGCCTTGACCTATGCTCATATATCAGCTATCTCTGCAAGTGTTAAACTGCTAGGAACCATTATGCTTAACCACAGTCACAGGCTCAGAAAAGAACTGATTTTTCTCTCAATGCAGCCACCAAAATCCCTTAACAATGAAACTTTAAATTTTAACATTTCTTGGCGTCTCACATTTTACCGTCCCTCCGCAGTCATTAAGTGTTATAATGATGTAAGTCCTCATGATTAAGCTGTCTGCAAAGCTTTTTACCGCTATGTTGTGCTTGACACATCCTACACAGTTGCACCTCTATTGTATCGGCGCCTGCCAGGAAAACCTATTCAATTATTTTGAATTTGTCCAGACTGTAGTTTTGAGAACAACCTCTCTGCTTGTGCACAGAGCTCAACACAGGCTGAGAAAACTCTAATTAACACACAGAATGACATGAGCTTTCCTAAACGTGGTGATGCAGTTGACCTCTTGCAACTGTCAAGAACACAGTGCACAATGTTGTGTCAGTAACGGCCACTTATAAAAATTCACAGTGTCATCATGATCGACTTTGCAGATGATCCCCACTAGCTCTAAGTCAGCTAAAGGTCTGTCATGGCTTGAAGGAGCTGTTAAAATGACTGAAATAAACTCTCCTTCTTTCCATCTCCCGCTGTCTCTTCAGGGTGGGCCCAGAGCCCAAATATGATGATTCTCAAAAATAATGTGGATTTCAGCCTTGAGAGCACAAGGCTAATTTAGCAAAAACTGAATCAGCAGGAGACATGGCGCAGATACAAAGAACACTGAGGGGAGAAATACATGAATAAACGTCATCACACTCTTGATCTCAGCCAGTCAGTATTATTTACCTTGTTATACACGCTTCAGAGAGATGCACTAAGAGGATAAAAGTATTTTCATGCAAATTCTCAATTAAAACGGCAGACAAATCTTTCTAAATCTTCACCACCACAGTCATCTGAACTGAGCTGTGAGGACTGTTCATGCACGTGTGCGCCCTCCGTGACACACATACATTTTTAGACTGAATAACTCACGTGGCACTCTTTTCTTTCAGACATGGCAACACTTCAGTGGCAATTTACTGGTCTCACTGGTGCTTGTAAGACCTGCCAGTCAGCAACACTGGTGTTTGTGCATATAAGCAAACTGAGCTTGTCTTTTTTTGTTTTGCAGGAGGAAGCTCTTGTCATTTGTGTGTCTCAGTGTGTGTGATGGCTCAGTGTTGCGGGGCGTGTGCCTACAGTGCAACCGCAGGGGGTTGATTGCTGTCTAGGCTCAGGCATTAGTTACGTGAGGTTTCACCAGAAAGATCCAGATATGAAAACTGCCCTCCGCAGGTTGCTATTTCTTCCCCTGTCCCTTTGATACATCCTCTGTTGGCTTTTTCAATTAACTTCCTGCCATCTTTAGGAGAGCGATGAGAGTTTATCCCGTGTGATCACATTAGGGGAGTGAGCTAAAATTGAGCTGAGGTATGGTTTCTCCTCACACAGCGGCAGAAGGTCAGGGCTGACTAATGTGCTCTAAATTTCAGCTACTGTGTGAAACGTCTCCTTTTTCTTGTTGAGCTCCCACAGCTGGTTATTGAATAATCGCTCAAAAAGTATCTCAGCCTTTTATTGTAGCCATTCAATCAGCTGAGATGAACAGGCGCCGTGGCTTTGTTGAAATAGTCGGTCACTTTTATTCTCTTTGAAGGCAGTTCCGCATGGACCATATTAATCATGTATTGCTAAATTTGTCGAGCTAATATTGTGGAGAAAAGCCACTGGAAGAAACCGCAATAGTAGATCTCGCATGATAAATCATAAAATGAAGCAATCAATAAACAAATCAGTCAAAGCTACTGCAAAGCCCCATCTTCAAATTAAAATAAATTCTAACCCATTATATGCTACATCACAGAGTTTTCAGAGCAAATAGGCAGCAACACTTGTTTGATGCTTACTAAAGCTCACCATGTACCATCCAATCAGTCTCATTTCGAAGACATTGAATGAAGTGGATTTCTCCACCTCGTGGAGTTCCTCCACTTATCTACAGACGGCAGCGCAAATTATTATCTTATTGATTTACTAATTGTGTTTTGGTCACTGATTGCGGCTTTAAGATCACTGCTGAACCACTTTTGAAGTAAGATGGGTTCCTGTAGGCAGGAATAAATGAATACAGAATAAGCATCAGTGTTGAGCAGCAGACTCAGACACTCAGTGAGCCGAAACATAGCAGTGGCTCCTCCAAGTGGTGCTGCACTTAAAAAACATGATACAAATAACTTAAAGGATACTGTCTCATGTGGAGAGACTTCCCTTGCGACGATCAGATCCTCGCTGTGCTTCTTTGTCGACCTTGTCCTGTCCTTTACACTGAGGACTACCATTAACTGTCACCGCAATCCCTCAATCCATACATCACATAACTCAGCTACGATCAAACCAGTCCTTAAATAAAATCACACGCACTAAAACTCAAAGGCAACTCAAACGTGCACACTCGCACACACACACACATACCTGAACATAACCTGCACATGACAGATGTGCGTGTCACTCGGCTCAGACTCTCTATTTCAGGAGGGATTATGATTGGTCCTTTCTATACTTCAACACCGTACACTTGATCATATGCAGGAGCTTCACTCTCAAGTATGGATAAATGAAAGTGTCTGTTGCCATATCTGGCAAAAAACAGCTCAATTTCCTTTCCATTCATTCTCGTAGCTCTTTGTTGACAGTGATGAGCCCTTTGTAGCAGCTCAAAACAATTTCACAGCAAGTGGACCTGAGATGGAAATACAATAACGTTTACTTGAAATGTAAATTAGCTCTCAGACCTCCAGCTCCTTGAATATAATTGTCTTATATTCCACCTATTGTCTGGCAGACCCAAATATGAGTCACATATTGTTATTGCTATGCTTTTCGTGCTGTGAAATTGAGGTCACGAGATGTGGGAGTATTTTTAAAACTGTGCATTCAGTAAAAGTCTCTCTGATTGGAGTGATTTTCATTCCAGGTTCTTCGGTGAATGTGTTGGATCATTCACCGCTTAAACGAGGGAACACCTTTTTAAAAAAGATGACAAATCTAAACAAAATATACCAATTCTGCACCAACTGAGGCCCCTGAGCCTCTGTTTAAGAAAGACTAACATATGTTTTAGGGTATGTTGTAAAATCTGACAAGTTGATCTTGGACCTAAAATAATGTTGGAAATTTAATATTACTAGTAATCTTAATTTATGTTTACTTTATATGTAATTGTTAAGTTACTCAAAATATTGCTGTACTTCACTTTGTGAAGTTGTTGCAATTTACAAATCCAAGCGGAATTACCTTAAACTTCTTAAGTGTTAGCAACTTCAGTAAACCAAGTTAGTGTGACTTAACTTGATTATGAAAAACAGGACTTAATGATGAAGTTAGGAGCTCAGTGATTTCAGTTTTCTTATCATGTCTAAGAAAATACAAATATGACTTGACTAGTTTGCAACCTGCAGAATACAGATAAACTTGGTTTACTGAAGTTGATAAAACTATTGATTCAACTTAACTTCTCATTTTTAAGTTGCAAAAAGTATCACAAATTTAAGTATATAACTAAATTTCAAGTCAATTTAATAATTCTATATTTTGTTGTAGTTTTAGTTACTTAAATTTTCAAGGCAATAGGTTTCCTTGATTATTTTAAAATAAATTCAACACGTCAGATTTTAAAGTGCACAACAAATGTGGACACACATAATTGAATGAGGGAGCCTACAGAGCTGGTACAAAAAAACAAAAAGAATTATTTTGATCAGTCAGTTCAACTGCTGTGCGCCTTTTGTTTATTCGTTTTAACTCAAACCCTCTGCTGAGCGCTGCAGGAATTGTTGTGAAGCTGCACCTGGCAGCATTTTATGTAAAACATGTGTCTGGGTCATCAGGCTGATGGGAGCTGCAACAGAGAAAAGCTCTCTGTCTCCACTAACTGAGATGCCTTCCACCCAGCTTAGTTTAGTTTTTTGGCGTCAAAGAGGAGTAAAGAATCGAGAAATATCTGCATTTAGGTAGATTTTTCACTTTTTTTACTTACACTGATAAATTGATTTTAAAATTAGTTGTCGGTTAATATAATAGTTGACAACTAATTAATCTATTTATCACGCAGCTCTACTGATTTCTCATTTTATGAATGTGGTTAAATTACATGTTGTTTGCATGTGCAAGAAGTGAGCGGCATTATGGACTCACCAACAAAGGCTGCACTTGCTGTCCAATTTCAATTTCACCACCTCTTCCTGCAACTATGAAAAAATACTCAGGATGGGGCAATCTGTGACATCCTGAGGGTTACCAAGTCCTTCAAGCTTTCATATTTTAGATTTTGCCTCTTCATCCTAAAATTAATTTATCACAGCTAATAAAGCTATAACCTTTCTTATTAAATCGCTCTGTTCAAGGTCAATCCACCCACAGTATTTTACACATGACAGGGTTCCTACAGCTAAAGGCAAGATAGATTTAGGATGTTTAAAGGCTTAAATGCCACTTGGAAAAGACTGATTTTACAGTGAGCAAACTTAAGGGGAAAAAAAACAAAATTTGCCCAAATGTTTATGGTAACATAAAACATGTTACATGTTGTCTCATGGCAGAAAAGGGTAGAACATAAATTGCTGGAGGTTTTCTTGACGATATCGTGTTTCTCACCCTGCACTCTGTTTTTATTCCTATTTTGGCAAGTTTGAAAACATTTTGCATAAAATACACAGAGCGTCGTATTTATTGCCTTGTTCTGGTTTCAGCTATGACATGAAATTATGGTTAGCCAATTTTCTTCATGTTCTTCACGTGTCATCCAGGGTACAGTGACAGCTGGCCAGCAGACAGTGGACCCTCTGCTTTAAAAATCCAGGTCCCAAACAAAATATGAGTGTTGAGTGTTATAATTATTAGTAGTATTATCATTATCAATAATATTAATATTAAGACTTTTGAAAAGCGGATTTCAGACATTTTTCTATCACTTAAGGCCTCATCTCTAATTAATTGAATGCCTTTTAAAGCAATGATCTTCGTCACTGTGAAAACATTTTTAAGATATATATTGTGGCTCTGAAGGGAGCTTTGATTGACTTTGAGTTTTACCAGGTGCAGGCAGGAGGGATCTAATAAAAGACACTTTTTATTTATTTGAATTATTTATTTATTTATTTTAAATCTGACTCTTGTAAGTCCCTAAATGTAATGGAACTGCAATACTAAATCACTGAAGTACCCCCTTAAAGTATCATTTTCATAACCTAATACATGTTTAAGTTTAAGTATTTGTTCATGTTAATTTTAAGATCAAAAAAGTATAATGTCAATGAATGGCGGGATTACTTCAGCTCGCTATTTTGGTTTACAGTCTCCAGCTTTACTGTTTGTTTAAATCTTCCATATAAACCTTATTTCTAGCCACAAGAGACAGCCTTTTTTAAGATAAAAAGCTCAGATAATCCCCTAACACTAACTCCACAACATCAAACGGCTGACAGACAAAGTTAGTGAACATAGCGGCGCACACGTTTGCCAACTCCTTCCCCAAAGTGGCCCCTCCAAAAATCTGTTTATGCTGCCTCAATATAAGGTCGATATCAGCCCATCATATTGTTACACTCACATATTTACAGATATGGACTAAATCTCTTTTTCTCTATATCTAACTGTGATGTGTTCAAAGAGCCAGATTAGGGGCTTAATGGAGAAAACAGACTGTTATCTGGGGCCATCAAGACTGTATTACTTCTTTCTTCTTATTGCTGACGCATAATTAAGGAAGCCTTTGTATCAGCACCAGTTTTTAGCTCACTGTGGACCAGTTAAACTAAAGAAAGGGAAGTGAAAAGGGAATTACAAAGCCAGCCTCTACGACAACCCACATCTGTGTGTGTTTTGCAGAAACAGCAGAATGACAGTGCGCATTCTGCAAAAATAACATTAAAAAACACCATTAATATTATTTAATGTATCTGAGTATATGCATGAAAACAGTGTGCTGCTTTGCTTTAAAGTGCCAGCAGAGGTCCCCAGAGAGCTTCTGCCTGCATGTCTCACTCCTCTCTCTTGAGACCTTTGCTGTCCTCTGTATCATAAAAAAACATGCAACAGAATATATATTGTTGTTTTGAATCCACTGATGTTATAAAATTGCACAATTTTAAGAATTTCTGGTATGTTTCTCATTTTGTCCTGAACTGAAAGCCTCTTCAATCCCACTCTCACACAAGAGACATTGTCTACGATCCCGCTGCTCTCACACTCAGCCCAATGACATCACAGGCCAAAGGCAGAGGTAGGCCCTGCAGAGCTGGGAATGACTCACTCCTATCTGTACAGCCCAGCAGAAAACAGCAGGCACGCACTGGTGAGGCGAATCTCAGCCTCCATCTCTCTCAACAGACGTGATTCAATATGGGACACTGATGACTGACTGAACACAGCCATGCCGCTTTAATGCCAAGGTGGCAAACCCAGTCCAAGTGGTTTCTGCCCCTCTAATGACCTGGCTAGTTAGAGAATGACTGGCAGCGTAATTAATACTGGATGCCTCGCCATCCTTTTTCCATACATACGCTTGGAAAAATACACCAAACTAAACACAGATGCAAAAGCCTGATGCATTTATGTACAGGGGTTGACATTATGATTGTGCTGAAATGTCATCATCTAACAATCCAGGCCAAAGTTTTTGCTTCCAATGTATTGTTGCTTATCGTGACGCTCACGACACACAGTCCTAATGTGAGAGGTTCGCACACGCACAAACACACACACACACGCAGAGAAAAAAACCCTGACACTGTATCCAAGCACATTAGAACATTTTTACCCAAGGCATGACACGAATTTTCCCTTGGCACAACCACTCCAGCTTTTGCGAACGTGTCTGCTGTGTTGGTGTTACACCTTTTCTCTCCCACAGTATTTTGAAAGGCAGAGTTTCTTCCATGTGAATGCACATGGAAGAGCAGCCAGACTTTTTTTCAAAGTGTTATATAATCACTCTAAATGCTGAACACTGGCCTATTATATTTAGCTACGTATATAACCACATCCATACATCTTCATCTTCTCCATTTTAAAGGAAGATTTAGGTGGAGTGAGTGGCATGTAGCAGTGAGGATTGCAGATTGCAAACATCTGTAACATCCCCCGGTTAGAATTTCTTCAGTGTTTATCGTTCAGGAAATTTTAACCTGGAGCCGAATTATCCACATAGGTCTCTTCCTCTCAAAAACAAATGAACCCCGTGATTAAAACTGGTTTGAAACAAACAAACAAAAAAAAAACAACACTGAATGAAGCAGTTTAACATGTCAATGCTTGACTCATCACAGATGGGCAGCTACAAACATGTGCTTGCCCTTTTTCTCTGATAACTTCATTTAGGTTTTGACAAGAAGCTGAATTATCCGCAGTGGCAGCTCATTTCTAGACTGTCTTAAATGGGGGGGGGGCAGAAAAAGATGTTTGTGGGTAGTATTGAGTTATTCTTTAGGCACATATGCCAATGTTTTTGTCTCTTATTCAAAGCTTTTTGATAAACAAGCTCAATTTTGTGCCCTTTTATGCACTATGGCTGTGATACTCAACTTACGGCCTGCGGACCAAATCTGGTCCCCCATAGGTTGCCAGGTGGCCCCCCAACCATTTTCTAAGTCACAATAAAAAATAAAGTGATTCTGGGAATTGTTCTTGTACTATACATAAAGCGCCAAAAACAATATAAAAATAACGCTTGTCCCTAATGTCCTAAAATCCTGGAATATATATATATATATATATATATATATATATATGTTATTTCCATATTTATCTTTACTCTTGTATTTATTTTTACATTTATCTATTTATTTATTTATTCCTGTATTTATTTATTATCAGATTTATTTATTTATTGAAACTTTTTTGTCCTCCATAGAGGGCAGAACAGTATCTTAATTGGGGCTTTTTTGTCCCCTTTATACCCTCAGATGATAACAATGCTACCTTCAAAGTCTGCTCCTGACTCCAGCCCTGAGTTTTAGAAACGAGCACTTTCGCATATGCAAAACAAAACCACGGCTACATAACATAACATTTGCATTAGACTGGAGATCATATAACTCCCACGCAAACTCCGCTCAACAGAACTGTATTCAAGCACAAATGTACAGAGGGCGATTAAAATCAGCTGAGCTGTCCTGAAACATATGACTCAGAGCACTGATGTTGCGTGTCGTGAATGTTTTTGCCAGTGGAGGAGCTCCCTCCCCTGGGCAGGTTGTATGACTGTTAGATTGGGTTGAGGTAAGCAAAGCGGACAAACCAATCAGCTAAAGAAAGGACTGCCAAAACTCTGCTGCTCAGAGGTGATATGTTGTTTCTCATTTCTCCTCATGTTATGTAAAGAAGGCCCACCCTCTGAGGCTTAGTTTGGCTTCGGATTATATGCAGAGAGCCAGAAAGCTGATTACATATCTGTAATCTTGTTTTCATAAAAACATTTCCGGTGGCAGAAATACAAGGAGGGCAGGGCTGATTTCTCCAGTGAACCCCTGCGATGATCAGATTTGCCAGTTTGAAACGGCATCAAACCGCAGAGAAATGTTGGCATTTTGTCCACGTAATAACAGACAACCGTAAAACCAAATATTTTCCAGCAGATATGCTTATCCAACTACCTCATCCAGAGGAAAAATTCCCCATTAATTAGTGGGTAGTCAGTGTGGTCTTGATGACTTGAAGAAAAATGGCAGAACAGATTTATCACAAACTCTTGATTGCCCTCAACTATTTAAACTATAGGTATATAATCTATATGAACTTCACAAAAGCTCATTTCAGTGGAAACTTCACTCATACTGTACATACGTTCAGTAAAATAATACATCTACTGTATCCATTAAATTATATTCGCTTCATTGTTTTAAACATTGCTTCTGTATAACTTGATCATTTGTTTGACTGATTTATGAGACAGAGCCGAGTGCACACACATCTCTATGCTACATATCAACATGTTATGAGATATGCGATTAATTTAGGTCTGCCCGAGGCCTGTGAGCCAACATCCTTAGATGGTCACATGGAATTAGACCCTGCGACTCCACCGAATGCTCTTCCACCCACTGTTGTGAGAGAAACAGACAGTAGGAGTGAGAGAGCAAAACAGAGAGCGACGCGTTACTACACAGAGCATTTATCCAGTTTGAACCAGCAGACAAATGAGACCAGGAAGAGGACAAACTCATTTCAAGGGAACATTTTGTGCATCTGTGCTCAGTGAGGACCCATCTCACGTCCATGTATGGATGAATAACAGATAAATGGGATTATGAGGAGGATAATAATATGATGAGACTTTCAGACATCTGTAAGTGATGATGAGCTATTATTGGGACTGTAGTGTTGCGACAACAAGATTATGTGGTGTGCTTCTCAGTGGAGATGATGTCTCATTCATTAAGGACTGTGTTCAAAACATTTTGATAGCGAGTGAATCATGCCTAATTTATGTCAAACTATTTCAGTCAGCCAATTATGTGGATGTATGAAAACAGAATGTGGAGCAGGAAAAAAATCACTTGAATTAAGTTTAATAAATGTACCTTGTACCTATTAAAACACTGACCGGTTTTGACCCTAAGGTCTTCATCTAGGGCTGAACAACAATCAAACAAATATTACAATTAATTACAAATTACATACCATCTAAAGACAGATTTCCACCTCATATGCATCCTCTTATGAGATAACATAAGTAAGATGACCTTCAGCACATATAAGCTTAAATTTGGCAATAAGTGCAGCGAATGTAGCCGCAGCATAAACCAAGAAGTTCAGCAGATTAGATGTTATGATGGTGGAAAACAGGTGTGTCCAAAGCCTGTCCTAGGGGCCGATTGTGGCCCGTGGACCAGTTTTAAATGGCGTGCAGCATGTTGTTCCAAATATGTGACCCACCACAAATTATTGGTTTATCAAGCAAGTTCACTTTGCATTTTTCACCTCAAGACGGCAGAACCATCATAAAGTACATGCAGCAAGTAGAAACTACACAGGCAAAGCTGGACGAAACAAACCGTTACCTTACAGCTGACTTTTACTGTTAGGTAGCAGACATGGCCACAGCAAAGAAGCATAAAGTCGACAGCGGGGGCCAAATCGAATATTTTTTGACTAAAAGATTAAACTGTTGCATTCTCTCATTTTGTATGTTTTGTTGTTGTTTTCAAACTTATGTGATACACAGAGCACTTAAAATATGTAGTACCTTCAAATTTAAATACTTGAATGTCTGTGCTGAAATGTATGCTGCTTCTGTACTTTTATTTATTCCTAAGTTTTAGATCTAGTTTTAGTAGGGTTGTTTTTAACATTATGTTTCTAGATACACCGTGTAACATTTCTTTTCCATTGTGCTGGTATGGGCTGGGAAAATAGCATTTTGTCTTTTTGTTTGCATATGTTGGTATGTGATAAATAAGGAAAAATGACAAATACACTGAATCTTGAATCTTATAAGATGTGAAAAACAGGTATTTTCACATGATCCAATCTGGACCTCATTCAAAAAAGTTTGGACACCCCTGTAAAAGACCCGTAAAAGATAATGCAAGCTGTCACACTTATCTGTTGATTTTAAGATAAAATACCTCTCTGATCATTAGAGAAATATGAAGCCTGCGTGGATAATGTGAATGTGACAATGTGATGTAAGCTGTGTTGCGTTTCCCAAGAAGCTGATGGGAAGAGAAAATAGTTACGTAAATGAATTCCACAGCACTGTGACGGACAAGTTTTTCTCAATCTCAGTACTCAAAATAAAATGACAGTCCTTTAGTCAGCTGCAGGCCAGCAGCATAACACAGTGTTATACCCTTATTTAAACAATTCAAACATCTTGTCCCTTTTAATGAGAGCGGGCTTTTCAGCCCCCCTTAAAGTGTGGCAGCTCGTAACAGCTACAAACACTTTTGCCTATTGATGTAGGCAGACACATGTTGGATACATGCTGGTTTTTTGGGAGCATGTACTCCACCCTAATTCAGGGATAACATAATTCAGTGCAGCTACAGTGGAAAGTACAATGAAAAACACGATTATGTTTCCAAAAACTGTCCTGATGCAACATAATCTGACTGTTGCCAAGTCAGTTTGGCAGAGTAAAAGAGTGGGGTATTTTTAATGACCGCCTTATTGCAAAATGTGCATTGGATTTGTGTCGCGGACAAGCAGCAACCTCCCAGGCTGAAAAATGAAGCCAGTGCCGAAGTGCCACAAAAACAGAGTAAGTCCCCCGTATTAAAATGCCTGAGTTTTGAGCGGAAATAAACATGTTTACAGCCTGACACAAAAAAAAAAATGGCTTCCGTCTCCATAGCTCATTTCAACATCCAATTGTCCCTGTGATGATTTTTTTCTAACTCACACATTTACATTCACTTATTTGTGGAAGGCTGCCAACAACTCAATCATCTGCTTCCACATCCAGATTTTTAGAGCTGGACTGGTTATTGAACACCCCATTGGAATATATATATATATATATATATATATATATATATATATATATATATATATATATATATATATATATACACTTTTTGGTAATTTATGGTGCATTGAGAGTCAAAAACTTTGCTTTCACTGACAAACATCTTCAAACAGCTCCTCTCATCCATTGATTAGTTCTGATCAGCTGTGAAAGGATCGACTGATCAATTATCCCATGAGTGAGAAAGTGCTGCAGAGGAAAAAAGAACTCACGGAGAGCTCCACCTGCTGCTGTGCATTATATGGATCTACCAAAACACTGAATATCAGAGATGATAAAAGGGACACACAGGCATCTAAAAGGTGCAAATAAACAAAAAAACACACGTAAGTTCATCCCAACAGGCTGTCTGCTGGTAGTGTCCCCTAGTTCTCAGTGAGATCTAGCCCTTGCTCCTCCACCCTCTCCTTCAAATATGGTCACTTCTGGCCCAAAAAAACAATGTTGGCGACAGCCAAAGCACTGAAGTCAAGGCTTCAAAGTGGCAGTCCACATATCAATGGGTGACGTCACCATAGCTGCGATCATTATTTGCACAGTCTATAGCTGCAGTAGAGTGTTTTACATGTGCGGGTAGTGGTGCAAGCAAAGCCTGATCTAAATGTTAGCCCGTTGGCTTTACTCCATTTACAGTGTCCTACACCAAGCAGGGCTCTTATCAGGACCATGACCTGACAAATAATGTAGGACACCTGACCGAATGCCCTTGTTTTAATGGAAGTCTTGTCAACTGGCAGGAAAGCATATGCAATGTGTGGGTATCATTCAAAAGAAAGTGAGGCTCAATTCAAATATCAGGTGTAAGCCAAAGCAACTCCTTTCTGGCCCTGTTGCAGGGGGAAAAAAATTTAAAAATCCACGTGCCACCCCTTATGTTTATTCATCCCTTCCTTGCACAAACACTAGCTGTCAAAGCCACTTAACTCCAATTACTCTGTGGTGTGTGCTTACTCCAAGCAGCGCAATCACTTCTCAGTGAGACACAAGTTGATACGTTACAGTGCAACACTATCCCGTTGCTTAATTCTGTTGGAGACGCTGCGGTGGGGCTGGAACAGTCATTTAGTGCTGATTTTAACTTGCAAAACTCTCAAACTATTGCAAGTGGTGTAAATTTCAAATTTTGCATTTGATACTGTCCTGTTCACTCCGGTGACAAACAAAAGATTTGGGTTTTCTCTCTTTTCTCCTCTCTCTACATCTTATGTTTTTCAGAGCAACATTGCCCCGACCCAGTCTAAAGATAGAAAATCTTAACACTTGTTTACGGAAAGTTTTACTGCAGCGCAGGAAAACAAAGTATCTTGTATTCGTTAAATAAAGCACCAGGATGTGCCGTGTGAGAGATGACCAAAAGATGACCAGCGCATACCATCACTCTCTGGAGACATTATCAAGCAACCCCCCCATCTATTCCCTCCACAATCCAGGCCAGGGCTGATCTTAGACCACTTGCTGTGTGTCTGTAAAAGTAGTGTAAGCTGCTGCAATTTATTTAAAAAAGCTGACAAAACAATGACAGGACTTCCATTGTAACAGGGAGAAAGGGAAGTACATGTGAACTTGAGACCCCAGCTGTTTCTCTCTTCTTCTTCTCCTCTCTCATGTCCCTTGGAGGTCATTCTTCCTGCCTAACGTAACAAAGTCATCACACACAGATGCTGCTGCATAGGCAGAGATCTCCGTCATCTGTTTCGTCAGTCCCTGCTTATAATGGTGTACATGACATCAGTTAAAGGTTATATCTGAACCCACTGCTGACCATGACCGTGGCTTCATAGTAAGACGTGTTTTGGCTCCCTATAGATACCAACCAGCTGTGCTGAAGGTCAGTGTTTATTGGGCTCTACTACAGAGAGAGGGAGAAAGACACAAAGGAAGAAAAGGTCGGAGATATGTATTTATCTTCTCTTTTCCTGCATGCTGTTATGGACATGTCTGTTTAAGTCATTATGTGTCATGGGATGTTCTCAAGGCATGCCTATGGCGCTGCCTTTTAAGGACGTGCAAAGCGAACAGACTCCATTTTAAGTTCAAAAGTCAAAAACCTTGGATTTAATATCAAACAGCACATTTGTCACATTGCGGCCAAACATCTGGCGGCCGGGAACATCTTTTACCTAAGCAACAAACCATTCTTGAGTCCAAAAACCTGTTTCCTGTCACTTAAAAACACATGTAAAAGTAATTGACGGAAATACCTTTCAAGCCCGTCTTTAAAAGGACTGCACTTTTACAATCAATCAAGCTGCCCAGTAAATGTAACTGAAGCACGATAGACCAGCAAAGTCCCAGATTGGCCTCTAAAAGCCCTAAGAGACTTTCCTGCTCATTGTTATGGGAACAGAGTTTCCAATAAAACATACTTAAATGCTCTTGGCATTGCTTGCTTATATGTGTTTGTGTGTGCATGCCTGTGTGTCTGTATGTATATTGCAGTGCCTCTGCACAAGAGCTTTAGAGGACTTTTGCATACTCTCCCTTGCCAAAAGAACAGAGGAAAACAAACACTGCCTTTATTACAGTAATGAATTTGCTTTGGGAAGCAAATTATATAATTTTCCGTTAGCTCCCACTTATAAAATGCCATGACTGGCTCAGGGAAACCTCTGACATTTGACTGTGTTGGCACCAAACACGGCAGTCCACCACTGTTGACCCCTGACCCATCACCTCTGGAAACTCATAAAAGCTACATCACTCACTATGTCACTCATAGCTGCTTCAGCTAACAGAGCCATCTGAATACAAACACTATGGTCTACATTGTCACTTTAAAGAAGTATTTCACTTCTGAAAAAATGGTCTGTTCATAAAACTGGGCTGTCTATGCAGTAGAAAAAAACAAATGTTTTTGAAATTGGTGCAACATGACCAGAGATAACAGAGGAAAAGTACTGTGCTATTCCCTTTGTGTCAAGAGATTTGAAAACTACCAAATTACACTGGGCCACACTGGACCAATAAAGAGTCCCGCTTGTGGCTGACATAAGGCAAGATTGTCCTTTTTGACCAAGCAGCAACCTCAAGGGCTGAAGAATGAAGCCAACGGCAAAGTGCCAAAACCTGCAGTTCCCTGAATGGCCACATGAGGCTGAATCCATGAAAGGGTCAATCCCAATAGCCCCCCATGTTAAAGAATCATTTTACTGATATAAAGAAAGAGGGTCCTCACATAAAACTGGGCCATGTATGCAGTAGAGAGTCAAACTGAAATTTGTGCTGAATGGGCATGGAAAACAGAGAGAAAAGTTGATATGAAGGTAATTCTCATCTTCATATCAACTGTACGGAGGCTAACATTTTATAACCCACCCATTTACATTTTATCAAGGCTATAAGTTATACACAATTAAAGATGGGCCACTTTGAGCAACAGATTGTAGCAAACCAATAGGTGACATTATGGAGCTATGTCCATTACCATATGGAGTCTATGATTTTGACACAGGCAAGGAATTTTGGTTCATATTTTATCAGTACTGCTTTGTTTTTTTCAGCCTCTATTTTTAGAATACAGGAAACAGCATAGTAACTAGGGGTGTAAATCACTGGTTTCATCACGATATTATACTATATCGATACTTTGGACAATGATATGTTATTTGCTGATATCACAAAGTCTACCACGATACAGTTTCGACTTAATTCAATTTAGGGGCCTGCAATCTATATGGGCCGATATTATCAGCTCATGTAACACAGTCAGTTACAGGAGAAACTGCCACCCCTTTCTTTGCTTTTGGCCAAAAAAGCTAATAACAACGATACATAATTGGAAATGATTAAAACTGGTTCATTCTGTTTGAAAACACTCTCTCGAAAAAATGTTTTAATTTTTATTCAACCATGATCTTTTTTCCTTAAACTTCAGGTCTGACTGGCTTGACGACAAACTTCTCTCAACATCCTAAAAACCTGGATTAACAACAAGATCTTTTCACTAAAGTAAATCTCAATAAGGTTAGGGTTAGGGTTGCTTTGACTTACTCACCGCTGGTTTAAGTCCCTGCACCTCCAAACAGAACAGATAACTTTCAGTCTACATGCTCATTTTTTCAGTCAACATTGTTGAAGCACAACAGCTAACATAACGTGAAGTGGCCCGGCAGGTACATCATGCTTCCTCAGTACGACTTTCGTTAACATATGAAGTGCACTGTCTTTTGACTAGCAGTTTCTCAAAAACAAAACATGTCCACACTGATGATTTATTACCAAGTAAACAGCGCTATCCTCATCATCTTTCTCTTGGCTGCTCGCCATCATCACGCTAATTTCAAAATAAGGGCGCGCCTGAAAGAGGATGATATGAATCGATGCTTACACACTGCATCGATGTTACATCATCATTGCTTATTTAATCAATGTATTGATGCAAATCAATGGATCGTTACACCTCTAATAGTAACCACTTCCTGTTAAGTTGACAGATGAGCAGGGAGATCTCGACGCTGCCAAGATATAAAAAGGTTTACAATGGTTCATAACACACAATTGTTAGGATCCAAAGCTGGTTGAAAATTGGCAGAGTATCCCTTTAAATATAGGTTTTACAGATGATCATCATTATAGCCGGACCTTCAGAGCGTGCACACACAGCTGCAGAGATCTCTCCTTAGAAGACTGATACTAAGACATCAGGAGCAGCACAGATGCTTTTTGTCTCTGTACAGTACACACACACACACGCACACACGCACACACACACACACACACACACACACACACACACACACACACACACACACAGTCACACACACACACACGCACACACGCACACACACACACACACACACACACACACACACAGAGTACATCTAGCCAAGCTCATTACTCTGTGCTCCCATTCACTCACACTGGCAAGCAACAACACTCATTCAAAAACAGACCTAGGGCAACAAGACAATAACAATACAAACAGAGGTTAGGAATTAAACATTTAATGTGTGCTCCATAATAGTATTCTCTGAGGCTGTGTCGTTTTACTGTCATTGTTGACTTGGTGCGGCAATTTATTTTTCAGCCTCATCTAACTTGGTCTGATCTCTGTGTGGCAGGTGCTTCATCACAGAACTTGAACCGAGGACGAGAGCGCAGACATTCTTGTCGTATAGTTCAGAGTCTCAGCTTGTGACGACAGCCTCTATCTCAGGTGATGCACAGGTGAAACAATGGACTCAGTGTTCAGCTCTCATCTCGCGGACTCATCCACTTGGAGGTGGAGTGCAGCGCTGGTTGGCAGTCTGACAATATATATTTGCATAGTAGAGGTCAGGTACAACACAAGGCTGCCTGTGTTCTACACTGCAATAAAGGAGCCCTGAGACAAGCAGGCTGACAGACAGGTAGATATTAGACACAGCAGGCTGAGTCCCCTGCTTTGAGGCAACAAAAGGCTTGAGACAGCAGCCTGTTTGGACTTGATGTCATTGGCACAACTTTTAACTTTATGTCTTTGGATTGCCTCAAACTAAAACAAAGTGAAGAACTTTCATGGCGTTTTGATGAAACAAACACAAAATAGCATTTGAGTCATGGTCTCCACCTCTGAGAGGCGGGCTGGGATGTGAAACATAACTAGGTCCATATGTTTGTTTGCTGGTCATCTGGCTCAACATTAAATCCTCCTGGGTCTAATTTATATCTAGGGATGTGATGTAACATTTTAAACTCACCCTTCCTGTGTTCATACAAGTGAGTATACATCATAACAAGACAAAGCTCCACTCCTTGTATGGAGCGCAATTCGCAAAGTCGTCCGCCTTATGCTATAGCAAGCTGCTTTGTTAAGTAAGTGATAAGTTTTTGTGGTAATCAAGGCAGTTGTTGTTTGACAGAGCAGCAGAGATGATCACTTTTGTGGGGAGGTGCCGAGTATCGCTCTGCCCCATGTGGCAGTCTAACAAGAAAACTCTGACACATGCTAACACTTTTTACTCAAACAAACACACAGACACGTGCTGTCTGCCATCTCTGCCTTATCTCACTTTATTAGGTTTTACTCTGTGTTTATACTGGAGTCAGACGATATTTCTTGTAGTAGCTGAGAGGATCAAAGTGCTCCCGACTCAAATACAAACAATGACTGTGTCATTCCTTGTTCCCTCTGAATTTATGTGTGACTGCAGCACAATTTGGAGCAGGCCTATTTATAGCCGACTACCGCCACCACCACCCTGCAGCCTGAAAGTCACACCAGGAGATTTTGGGAGGGGAGTCCTTGAGCTCCTCTGTCAATGCGAAGCATTGCGGTGACAAGTTTGCAGATGAGGTTGTTCACCGTGAAGTCGCACTGCACCGTCCCTTGCCCTACAGCACAAGGCTACATCCTTCAAAGACACAGAATGTAAGTACATACTCTCAGTAATCCAGTGCATGTCTACATCTAGTGCATGCATGCCTGTGCATGTGTACACAAACACTCAGGCTCATGCCATTTGAACATACTTGCACATGTAACTTCTAAAATAAGAATTTGAGCAGTGATTTAGAGTTTATGATTTGATAATGTCTCTGTGTGTACATTTGTTGTCACTGTATCAAATTTGTGCTAATGTCATTACAATGACTGACGTGTTACTTCTTATGTGATGTCACTTTTGCTTCAATAGTAAGTCTTTAGCAAGAGGAGCTGCTGTTCTACAGTTAGAGTTATCACTACAGAAGAGTGACAGATAGGAAAACAGGGTAAAATAAAAACTTACTTTATATCTTTTTGAGAAAGTTCCAGAAAGAGGTTATTTATCCACTCCTGGCTATCGTACAGTGTCCTCTGCTCTCTGAGAGTCCCAATCAGAGAAACCAAAACAAACAAAAGTATCTGGTGTGCATCTCTAACACAGCAAGTCCCACTCCGCTGCTCACTGATGCTCTCTGGAATAAGGAGGGAACTCTGCTCACAGCTCCCAGGATCACAGCCAATCATGTCAGAGTGTTTCCTGCCTCTCGGCCAATCATGTGCCTCTCATGCTCCCCCCCCTCTTCCTCCTCCTCCTCCTACTGAAAGTTCCCATGGTTGTGGACTAACTCGAAAGGAGCAGAGAAAAGGGAAAAGGTTCATGAAAGGGAGTACAAGGAAGAGTGACAGAGTGGGAAGAACTGATGTAGTATTTACAGAATGGGAGGATTATGATTGAGCAGTTGTGGAAACATTTCCATTAGGAAAGAGTAATGTCAGACAGAGAAAGAGGACATAACTCTGGAAATTGTTGTCAAATCTGCTGATGGTTGCCAAAGATCAACTAACTGGGTTATGCAGCTAAGTCTTTACTCATTCTTTAATGTAGTAGGTTTTTCTTTGCTATGATTCTTTTAAATGTTCATCTCTAAGTTTTGTTGTGGTTTGAAATAGTAAAATTATTTTTTTCTTTGTTCCATTCTTTGAGTTTTCAGTGGTGCCGATATATCAGCTGCTTACATCTGTAATATTAAGGGAATAGATCAATATTTTGGGAAATAAACCTGTTGCCTTTCTTACCCAGTGAGAAGACTCAAGACAAGAGACATATTTGCCTCAGTCTGACGGGCTTCCAGGAGGAGCTCTGGGCTCTGAAGCCAAATAATGTCAATAACTAATTGTTATCAAAAGTGGAGTATAAAAACAACAAGTTGTGGATTATGTGCCATACTATTTCTTGGTCTGGAGTCTTGTTTGTACTGGTAGGCAAGTTTTGTCACCTTTGGACAGAGCCAGGTTAGCGTGTCCACCTAATTCCGTTATTAAACCAAGATAAAATAACCTGCTCTTGGCTCCAGCTTTTACTGAGTGGTCAGACATTGAGAGAGAGATATCAATCTTTTCAGTTTACTCTTGGCAAGAAAGCACAGCTCCATAAATGAGGGACAATAGGGTTTTCCTTTAGGAGATACCGCAAAACAGGTTAATTAACCTGAATCCTCAAATTCCATCCTCGTCTGACTTATTAAAATGTTTTTATGAGAAAATCCCTCAGAAAAAACTGTGACACATTTTTAAAATAAAGACTGAATCTGTTATGACATATTTAACTCAGTAGCACACTCACAGATGCACGTGCGGTTCCCAGAGGTGATGTGACTCTCTCTCTTGCTTCAGCGACCACGGCTGCATACTGCATACCCTGAGAGAGACATGAATTGCAAATGTTCTTTGTATGTAACAACACATTGGCAAGACAGATATGACTTGTGTCGCAGAGCCAATGAACGTCTGCTCTGTCATGTTTGTTTAGGCTTCAAAGCTATCAATGACACACACTGACGCACACATTCACACACACTCGACACCTTTCTTTTTGCCCTGGAGGGACTGCAGCCGTGGTGTTTGGTCAAGAGAGATTCTCACCTCAGTCATGAGGTGAATTTCGTCAGGCAGGACTTTGAGCTGCTGCCTTGTTATCTACAACACTTGGATAAGGATCTGCGATAAAAATGATTGTACGCAAATGTTTGTGTGCATATATTTGTTTGGACAGTAATGGTGCTGCCATGATGATGTGTATGAGTGAGGTGTGTGCTCTGTCAAGGGTGGAGTGGCCATTGGTACACAGATACAAAGCCATTGTATTGTACTGAGCCATCGGGGTGCAAGTAGACGGATTTCCTTAACATTTGATGGAGCCAGGTTAACTGTTTACCACCATTTCTAGTCTTTGGGTTAAGCTAAGATAACTGGCTGCTGCTGGTAGCTTAGTATTTAAGGACAGATATGAATGTGGTATTGATTTTCTCAGCTGACTCTCTGCCAAAAAGGGAATAGGTGTATTTATCCAATAACGCAAACTTTTGCTTTAGTTCAAGGTCTACTTAGCTTTGTACTTGGTGCCTTGGATGAAAGCTACGGATAAAGCTATTAAATGGACAATGTTTTTGTAATAGTTGTATAGCAGCTTCTGTGAGTCTTGAGTCTGAGGCCCAGACACAACAAACCAACTTCAAAAGGACAAGCAGCGACAAAGTCCGACTGTGTCGTCTCACATCGCCTGTGTCTCAGCCAAAAAGTTGCACGAGTACATCTACTGGAAGACTGTCATGATGCAACATAGCCAGTTAGCACGTTACAATCCACTGTTAAAAGAACAGTATCTTTACTGAGCGCTAATTAACAATAACACAAACCACCAGGAAACATTTTGGCCTAAAAGCTCGATGGCTAATGAAAAATAATTTTCTGTTTTAACCTCACTTCCTCTCGACTTTAGCCCTTTGTTTGCAATCCTAACTTCCATTTCTCTTCTTGTGTGCTGAACTGCCAATCAGAGTACATTTATTTACAGGTCTACTACACCAATTCAACATGCTGCGGGCTCAAAGACTTTAAACCAGAAAGATTCAGATTTTACAACTGAAGGCATACAGATTGAAAGACTTGGGCTTTTACCAGACAGGACCGGTGTAATAAAAAGACAGTGTATCATTGCATTATGGGAAATGTATCATCCAGCAGTTTTGCATCTTGACCCCAGTAGTGAAAACCCATCAAAGCCTCTCCAATATTTCAGGACATTGGGTGTAGCCAGCAAATGCCCCAATCAAGGCTTCCTCCTCCATGTGCCATTTGTTGTTTACAGTTTGACTGGCAATGTGAGAAAGGTCCAGATAACATTTTTCTAATAAAAAGCTAAATTATGATCAAACAATAGTCGATGGGTTCTGAAATTGCATTAAGCCAGTGCACTCTGCCCCTTTTCCTCTTCAAATGGACTTTTTACCTGCAGGCAAACAAAGTCTGCTCAAACAGGATTCGTCAATACAACTCGACTAAAAACAGAGACCAGAAGTCTCCTAATACCAAATCTTGCACCGTTCCCCTGCAGATTCTGCACATATTCAGATATCTGTGTATTATAGAGATTAGTTTGACCCATACAAGGGAACAAAAACCGGGATACGACTACGTGTGCTCCATTGCATTTGACAAATCTTTTTTTTTTTTTTCAAATGTCTCTCCCAAGTCTCTCAGCATGAAATTGTTGGAGCACCCCTTTAAACTGAGTAGGACTGCAGGTCAAAGTAAGTTCAAATCAGTCAGCGCACATGTGGATCTCCTCAGGTAATGGTGACGTGGAGATTATAGCAGCCCATGAACAGCTTCAGGAGTAACTTGGAGTGCAAAGCAGCACCTACATATCTATGTATCAACATTATGTATGGCAAACATCAGGAATAATTCAATCAAATCAAATTAAAGTGTGTACCTTACTAGAGGCCCCTCTGGACAACTGTTGCCAAATCTGCCTCCCGTCCGCTCTTACATGTCTGGAACATGCTCAGCTCAGGGCTCTCGCCCAGACAAGCAGCTCAAATCATCATATTACTCACGTACTATTTGTTTTGCTGATTCCCGTAGCTGTACGTTCTCCAACACTCCATCCATGTTCAGGCTGTTAAACTAAAAATTGCAAACAGCAACTACAATAACAAGAGTGAACAAAGCTCCATAAAAGCTCACAATAACACGCAGAGAGATGAGATAATAGGAAACAGCATCCAGCCAATGTGACCGTGTTGTTGTTACTTTTGAGAATTTCTGAGAACACATTTCGAGGTAATGTTCCCATTGCTCTCCGAGTGAAGAGGCTCGCTCACATAAATACACGCTGAAGGTAATGTACCTCTTCTCTCTTCCAAATATTGACTGAGAGCATGAACAGCTGTAACAGCCAGACATTTTCACACAGTGGATAAAAGTGATGAAATTTGAATCAGACTATCTTTTTTCCGTCTGTTTTTTTAATATCATGCAGGAATCTTTATTTCTAATCACATTTCAAGTCAAAGGTTTTAATTTATCATTCAAGGTTTTTGGTTTAAAGTAGAACAAAAAGATTGGTGAACGGTCTAAAAAATAGTTCAGTGTTTAGTGAAACATTCTAATTTGCTTTCTTGCCAAGAGTTAGAAAACATCTGCAATAGTACATTTTGAAATGCATAATTACTATTATTATTCGTATTAGTACATTACATTACATAACTATTATTGCCCGGGCAATTTGGAACCCCTAAAATGGAGACCTTTGAAAACGCTTTCGACCTTCGTTTTAGTGTGAAAACTCTAAAGCTCATTCTGAATATCAGAAACTGAGACTTTTAAGACAATGACACTGACACCCATGTACGCTTCCTGACTGGGTCTTTCCAGTCACAGCATACCAAGCCAAAAATTGATACTTAGGTTATACCTTTTGGGATTTTAACCTTCTTTTGTGTGGGTTCACCTCTCCCACTGCCATGGCTTCCTCTGGTGATGGACACTGCCTTGACTGCCTTATACTTTCAAGAACAGTTTATCTCGTCGGTTCAAACAAACCTCCAGTCATTTCGCCATCTCTTAAGTATTTTTTTAAGTAAGCAACCATCCACAGAGTGGACTCTCCGGTTCCTGTTGGCACTCATGTGCCTAGTGTGCGGGAATGGTCATACGATATACGTTTTCAGGTGTATTAATATGGGCAATTCTGAAAAGATGCTAAAAAACAAAGCCCATATGCATGGAGAAGTTTTTGTTTTGAAACGCTGCTTCCTTGTCACCGGTTTGGCCTTAGATTAGAAGATCGATGATACTCTAAAATCTGTCCTTAAACATGAAGCTGGAACCACGAGACAATTTGCTTAGCTTAGCATAACAAAAACATTGGGAAACAGCCAGCCTGGCTATGTCCACACGTGAAAACCTGCCAACTGGCACCTCTAAAGCTCACTAATGAAGGCGTTACATCTCGTTTGTTTACTTTGACTTTACTGGATTTTAAGAGCTAGACTATTTCTTAGCCAGGAGCAGCAACTTTACAGAGTTTCTTCATCACTAACAGCCTACAAAAACTTGATTAATTTTCTTAAAATGTGCAGTTTGTTATATTTTATCATTATTTGGGTTTTGGAAGGATTAAACAAACGTGTTAATTACATTTAGAGAGAGAGATTTAGGGACGCTGACGTAGGTTCTTTTTTTTTTAAACCTATGGACAAACTCATGCTCATTTTCCCTATATTTCCTAATGCTAATCTAGGTCTAGTTTTATACTCAAATAGATATTAATCTCCTCATTTAACTCTTAATGAGTAAATGGGAATATTTCCTAAAATGTCAAACTTTTCATCAAAGGTGTGACTTTATAATAAATATCTGAATTCAGTTTTATAACTGGAAAACAAGTGAGCAAGAAGCAAGGCAGGCAGAAACACAGGCAGCAGAGACGGCGGGCCCTCAGGGAGCCGCCAGGCAAACAGGCATGCAGCCTGGGATTCAGCAAAGCAAGCAAGCAGAGTGCTACTGTACGAGGCTGTCTGGCCCTAAGGCTCGTCAAACTCACAGGAGTGGAAGGGTTATGCTAATACCACGCAAAGGTTGTACGCTTTGTTCCTCTTTTGTTGCATCAAGACATCATTCACAGGGTAAATAGTGGGAAAATTAATGCAAATTTATTTCTGTAATTTGTGAGAGCAAAAGGGAAAAGTTTACTCTTTAATCTCTAAAACCCTGAAGGACTTATGGCTGGAAATTCCTTGAAAACATGAAAAATCCAAAAGCAGGCTACAAATAGCCTTTTATTAACACCTGTTTTTAAGCAGGTATGACAGCTTACAGCCACAGCTGGTGCACGTGCACACACACACACACACACACACACACACACACACACACACACACACAAACACACAAACACACAGCACACCAGAATCACTCTACTGAGGCCTTAATTGGAAGACAAGACAGTGATCAATAAGTCAGCTTTTGGACAAATAATGTACGGCAGTGGTGTAGATAATTACCTGGAAAACATCCTGTATTTTGTTCCACTGCTGTGCACCCAGTGTTACTGCAAAAGCTGCTGACAGTAACATTCACAGAGCGGGAAAGTTCTGTTTTCCATGGTGCGAGGTGTGGGGACTCAGCGCTCTGCAAAAAAGCCCAAAGGGGGAAATACACAGTCATGCATCTAGAGGTGTCAAGATTCAGGTGCACAGGAAAGACTGGAGAGTTGAATACAAACCAAAATGCAATCATTTATTTAAAATGTTTTAAAATTGCACAAATCATGGGCTTATTTCATAATTATCCAATAATATATATTAAAAAAAAGGTTCAGCCCTAAACATCACTGAGTGTTTTCTCTCACATGGTCCTGACGCTGAAGACTAGATCTGCTCTGCCTCAAGACCAGGTAGACATCAAAACTACCAGATTGTGCAGCACTCGCTGACTTTCAAGAGCAAGCTTCACTTTAACCCTTTAAAACCTGAGCAAATTGGTTTGGTTTCTCTCAAAAACACAAAAACATGGTGAAGGCAACAAGAAACTTAATATGAAATGGTCCAAAAATTTGCAAGAAATTAGTAAAAAAAAAAAAAAAAAAAACAAGAAAATTGCCTGAAAATTAGCACAAAAAAGAGAAAGACAAGTTTATAAAAAAAACAATAAAAAAATTAGAAAATTATGTCAAGCAAGTACTATTTTTTTATTTTTCTATAACATAATTTTGTATAGATAATAAAGAGAATAATAGATACAGTTTTATGGTAATTTCTCCCTGTTTCTTTTTTATAATAAAATCAAATCTAAAAAACCCATTGATCTTTTTTTCAGTTAATTTCCTTGTCACCTTTTACTTTTTTTCCAATTTGCAGGACACTGCATGTAAAGCTGCCCATTATGTTTTTTCCAGCGTCTCATTAAAAACAACGACAACAATTTTCTTAGGTTTCAGAAGTTTAACTGCATGTGCAAATTGTCTGAACGCAGCTCAAGAAAACTGAAAACTGACAGCAGTGTGCAGGATTCAGTGGTATCTAGCAGTGAAGATTACAGATTGCAACGTGTGTGTTCAGTAGGTTTTTTTCTTGAAGCTGAATTATCAGCAGAGGTCTCTTTCTCTCCAAAATAGACAGACCCGGTGGTTTAAACATATAAAAACACTGAATAAAGTACTATCACATAAAGAAAAAATCTGTGTTTTTCCGACACTCTTGTTGTGGAGGGGCTGCTAACTATGGTGGCCAGTGTGAAAACGTGAAAACACAAATGGCTCTACCTAGAGCCAGTGTTTGGTTTTTCTGTTGTGGGCTATTTTAGAAGGTAACAAAAACATAACAATTCTTATTTCCACTAAAGACTAAAGAAAACATATTTCTGCCAATATACCTCCCTTCATCCTACACACTGGACCTTTCAGCCTCAATATGTTACAAATAACAGAAGACTCTGATGAGAGCAGCACATAACTCTTCTGCCACACTGATAACGGTGTCTGTTATTTGTTAATAAAAAATTTAAGGAGACAAATCATATATAGCCTTACTTTTTTATGCTGAAAAGGTCGGAAAAGGAGGAGAAAAACAGACACAGAAAGAGACAGAGGAAGATTAGGTTATTATTTGGGCAATCAAATACCTACAATTATCTAAAATACCAATAATTATTCTTAGAGAGCCATCTGCTCTCTGCTGACAGACTTAGCGGTGCGCACGCACACACACACACACACACACACACACACACAGAGAGTATCCTGCTCTGCTTTGCTCTTTTAATATCGAGACCTTAATAGACCACCTGGCTAACACTTTGCTCAGTGAAAGCTCTCTGCAAAAATCACCATTTAAGGGGATCACCGTCGTCAGCTGAGCCACTGCACAGCCACACGTTTACACTTCTCATATAATATGTTTAAAGCGGAAGAGAATACATTTTGCCTCCTCTTTTTTGTTTATTCTGTACTTTTTTTGGTCTTGATTCCCCTCCGGCCCTCTTTGTTCTCTCTCATACACTCAGCACTTTTCTTTGTTCATTGTTGTCCTTCACTGGAAAGTTTCCAAGGTGCTGTCACCTTTCTTCAAGACAGAAAATCAGGAGACACATGGATGTATTTTTTTCCAAACTGTTGCCACATGTCAGGAAAAATATGTACAAAAAAAAAAAAAAAAAGCCAGGCATGCTCAAACAACGATGACTGCTTGGAAGCGTCGTGATCTGGCCAATTACAGTGTCCACAAAAGCAATTACCAGCTAGCTTTTTCTCTCTTGTATCTGCCATCAGCTCCTCTCGTACACCGTGACTCTGCCTTTTCAGAAGAATCACGAATCCTCCAGACAGTCATCACTGAGGGAGACAGAGCCACATTTCATTTTATATTTATGTCACCTTTGAGTGCGGCATCATGTGACAGCTGTGGCATCCTGTATGGAGAGTCACCACTAACCTTTTGAAAAATGGAGCTTCGTCACTTTTCTAGTGCTGCTTTCAGACACCTTTCATAAGTACTCAAACCCTGAGCAAACTGGTGCAATTTTACAAAAAATGGGGAAAAGGACAATGCAACTTTGTAAGAAAAGTTCTACAAACAGCAAGAAATTAGTTGATTTATAAAATTACTTGACAGCTGGGATTGGCTCCAGCCCCCCCCCCTCGCGACCCTTACAAGGACAAGCGGTTACAGAAATATAAAATTGCTTTTAAAAAGCTAACTATAAGTATAGCTAATTATCATCATAAAATATTTAAAATTATGTTAAAGAATTTAAAGCATTTTTCCAGGTGTTTATCTCTCTTCAATATTTTTATTTATTTTTCCGACTGTCAGGTATTTTTATGTGTTTATTACTTATTTCTTGGCGATTTTTTGGTCATCTCTTCTTGTGTTGCTCATTGCCTTAATCCCATGTTGTTGAAAGAAATCAAGCCAATTTGTTTAGTTTTCAAAGGGTTAAAGCCTATGAAATTTTGTTTTCATAACCCGAGCTTTTTTTTTTATAATATTGTTTGTAATATTGTAACCCAGTTGCAAGAATAATATTGGATTTGTGCATTTCTGCAAACAACAGATATGTTACATTTGCATGTTGTTATGTAGCCTACATTGAAATTTTACATTTCAACAATGATGTAGTTGGGCAAAACACGAAAAAACAGGAAAAAATAATATTTTGGCCTAAAAAAATCAGTTTTGATGACACGATCAAAGCTAAATACACAGTGACATCTCAATGAAAAACAGTTACTTTTGGTGGCAGTATCCACTGTGGAAACACAGCAATAGTCCTCAAAAAACACCCATGTTTGGTGACTAAAAAGCCACTGGAAAGGCAGAGGTGTCGCACTAAAACACATCCAGCTTGGTGTTTGTGGTTTTTGAACAGTGGTGTGCAGCATGTTTCGGGGGAAAAATATCGATTCACATAAGAATCTCGATTCTCGTTTTTAACGATTCAGAATCGATTCAAAAATCCTAAACATCGATTGAAGACTATATTTACTAAATATAGTCTATTCTTAACCCTCTAAACGTTTTATCATTTAGAAAAGTCTTACTTTTTGTCGCCGGTGAAAGCCGCCGGCTGTGCCGCTCAGAGGGATGTCTCCGATGCATCGTAGCTCTTTTAGGAGCCTCAGTATCCAGCCTGGGAATTCAGGTGTTTTTACGGGACCTTGTTCAATAAATATTTAACGATAGACCCGATATTGGGTGCCTTCCGTCCATATTTTATCCATATTTCGATGATAAAAGTACATTAGCATCGATGCTAAACGCCATATTGGTTTCCCATGGTTCCATGGGGAGGTCAGAGGTTTGTTTCGGTCTTGTCCACCAATCGGAAGACGATTCGACGCTTTGTATCCGCTTACGTATGCCATACGTCATCTAGAGCAAACTGCACTGTGATTGGTCTAATCCTGCTGTATCTATCGCTCTGTGTTATTGGTAGCGCCTCCTGCATTAGAATAAACTCTGGTAGCGCCTATAATAATAATAACAATAATAACAATAGTAACAGTAACAATAATAATAATAATAATAATAATAATAATAATAATAATAATAATCAAGAGACAGTCTAACAAGCAGGAGGGCCTCATATGGATGTAAACTCTGTGTTCACTGCAGGCAGAGCAGGCAGGAGATTCAAGCCCCTCTCTGAAGTGTCAGGAGTGTGATGTGGCCCTCTGCATCCTCACACATAGGAGCCGCTTTGCAGAATGACACAGATAATGGAATACACAAACAACTGCAAAAAAAAGATGGGACATTTTTGTAGAAGTGTGTCCATTTTTTGGACTTTGCTTTCATAACATAATATGCCACTGGCAAAACAGACTGGAGTAGATCCTGAAATTACACCTCCTATATTTCTAATCGGGAATCGATTTTGATTCGGAAATCGCTTTGAATCAAGATTCGATTCTGAATCGAATCATGACCCCAAGAATCGAAAACAAATTGAATCATGAGAGAGAAGGCAGATGTCTCTAAGGCCAATTTCTCGAAACTATATGGAGCTGACAACAAAACCAGCTAGACTGATAAGAAGCACAACAGGTAAGAGGAAAAGTGTGTGTTCTGATTTTTGGGCAAACTGTCCCTTTAACACTACTGTCAGTATTCCAATTATATTTTAAACATGAGAATGCAGACAAAAGGTTATTGCACTGATATATTTAAATAATGTTGAAGCGAGGTGTTTATTTCCACTATTAAACCAAACTGAGACAAAAAAGTTACATTATGTAATGAACAGTTTGTTAATTCAGATGTTATTTGACATATCAGCAGCATTTTTTACAAGTCTGTAAAATATGGAGGCGGCAGATGTTAACAATTAGTCTGATTTTTGCCACTTCTGCTGTTCCTCATTAACCAAATTTGATTACATATACAAACACTGAAATGATTAAATGTAACTCAAATGTTTGTAACATCGAAACATGTTGAAATGTTTTATCCATGCCGTATCTTGTAGTAAAAGGCAGGAACAAACCGTGCTCGCTGACTCACCTCATTTGTGTTACACATATTTGCTGTGATGAGCCGTCTCACACATTCAGCCTGATAATGACCTTGTTATCCCTCAGTAAAACCAGGGAAGGACCTGCGAGGGTGGCTCGGAGACAGACAGGGGTTGTTGGAACTCATCATGGTGGAGAGCGATCATCCATGCCCTCCGAGGGCTGGGCTGTCCTGCTGCCTGCTCTCATTTCTCCATTCAACCGGTTAGTTTCAGCACTCACGTACCACAGTTTATTCACGAGCTGGAAAGAAAACCGACTTTAAATGACTTCCACACTGACGTCAGCCTCCTTTTATGTGTAAAAAGCTCTCATATTTGTCATCACACAGCTGAGTGTCATTCAATAAAGAGCACTGGGGCTGTTGTTTGGTGGCAGTATCATTATGTACCACTTAAGTGCAGAAGGACGTGCTGATATCAGATAGACAGGTCAGTGCGCTCTCCTGTTTGCTGGGTGTGATGTGATGGAGAGGGGGCACGTGGGTTGACTGAGAGTGTTAGGGAAAAAAAGGTGCATGATCTACTACATATACAACATAAATTGTTTTATGTCTGAAACGTAAAATATGTGCATATATGGCAAAGATATACAGCAAATATAAACATTCACAGACTTGGAAGTTTTTATGTTGGTCTGACATTGCATGGCCATAATTAGCAAAAAGCCTTTTTCTGTTAAAGTGACGCAGCACAGACAGGAAGGAGCCAGATGCAGAACAGCAGGCAGGTTGATTCAGAAAAGATACTGTAAGACAACAGGCTTACAGGCAAATGAGATGAATGCCATGCAGGAACAATCAGCAATAACAAAACAAGAACACAGAGAAACCACAAGGAAACATGAGCTGATATCCAAAAACAAGCTGTGACAATGTCTGGTTTATATACTGGAGAGGGTCATGAGGTAACTGGGAACAGGTGTGTGAGTGGGGAGGAAAACAGGTGAGGAAATTGGGATTTGGAAGGAAGTCTAGGGACATCTGGTGGTTGAATAGAGAATAGCAAGTCTGGGGAATTAAATATGTCAAACATGTTTAGGGAGGAAAAACCAGGGCCCAGTTGTTTATTCTTTAATTATTTTTGAATCCTTTGTTTTGCTATGCAGCATCAGCTCATCAACCTTACTTTAGTACCAGTTTTTTAAAGTAACATTGGATCAGACCACCCTGATCCAAACTTTTCAAGTGTTTTACTTGAAGAAACAGAAAACAGCATGGGGGATGCAATTGTTTGAAAATACTTCAATATAAAGTGATAAATAAAAGTTAAAATTACAGTAATTACCATATCGCAAAGATATATATATATGTTTTGTCCCTGGAATCCACCCTTCTGCTGGGATCAGGATAATCCTGATTTTTGGATCCTGATCCTACTAAATAGATTGGAACAAAACACACTGAAGATTTGATCCAGATCGAAACCAAGAATAAATTACATGATCTAATTCGATTTCAGAATTCTTTTTTTCTCGCATTTTGTTCCCAGTTGGATAGCTGAAATCTCATCAGATTACTTTTGAACAGCTGGGCCCAGAGGCAGAGGTGAACAGAGGAGCAGACCATGAGGTTTTCACATGTCACAAATTCTCGATTAGACTCTGTGGGACATCAACATGTTGTACTTGAGCCATCCATGTAGCTTTAAAAATGAAATGTTTATGCTTCTATACTGTTTAAGAAAACACGTGATGTATTGAAAGCCTTAAAAAAAATAAATAATGTGTGGTTGGTAGGATAAAAATCAATTTTTCTTTTCTGTAAGCATAAACAGTTGAGAGAAATTAACCTTTCACCTGATGAAAATTTTGACCAGGTTCCTGCTTCCATTGCCGATTACTAAGTACATCTACACATTTGTGAAATACTGCCTACAACAAATGCATTAAGTACATAGTACAGGTACTATATAATGTTTTTTCATGAATGTGAAAATGATCTATTGTTAAGTGTGGCGCTCCATCTCTCACTATAATGCACTGAAAACTGTACACAGTAAACCTTTAGTCTCACTTTAACAGCACCTCCTACTGGTGAACACTGCTCATTACACTCAGGTCTAAACATTAAAAAACAGTAATGTCACAAAACCATTGACTCGTGCACAGGGACATTAAAGTTATTTTGCCTGGAGGCAATTTTGCAAAATGACAAGAGGCCAGGAGCCAGTAGCAGCAGCTCCACACAGGTCAGCTGTATGCAGGAGCATTTTAATGATTTGAAGACTTTTGGTGCTTAGCCAGGACCTCTGTTGGGGGGTCCAGTGGATCCTCCCCTCCCTGGATCAGTAACCCTGCTCCAACATTAAATTCGTTTTCAAAATATCCATGCTCCAACATTAAATTTGTTTTCAAACTGTATTATGAATGTTTTATTTTGAAGTTTGAGTCTATTGATTTAGTAAACTCGACTCTAAGGTTGCATTTAAAATATTTTTCTTTTTTTAAAACAGCTTATATGAGTTTTTTGTGTTTTTCTCTGTTATGTACTTACTATAATGCTTTGTTTTTTTTGTTTTTTTTAAACTGATGCTTACCGTTTGCCCAACTCTTTGCTACTGTGATGTTGCAGATTTCCTTGCTATGGGATGAATAAAGGATTACCTTATTTTTTAATATGAAGAAAATCGAATTTCCCTACTTTGCACTTTGGGCATGAAATATTCTGAAAAATATCTAAAATTATAAGCTTTTATATCCATCAATGAATTAGAGGGCATCATAAAGAATGCAGTGAATGCGGTATGTTTTTTTTTTCCTCATGCACGAGGTGTTTAATAGCTGCTTTTCAGTTTTTGTATATCATGTTCTTTATTAGGTTGTGATTTTGTATGACTGCTACCTTGATTGGCCAATGTTGGGGTTAGAGACACCAGAAAATCAAAAGATACCCTGGTCACCAACTGGTTTTGTAGTGCAGGCCTCAGGTCTCTGAAAAAGATTTTTGATCCTGAATGAGACTCCTTAGCAAAATAAAACATTCGACCATCTAAATTTATTTGCAAATATTACCTTTCTCACTTTACTTTGTCCAAGCATGGTGCTTTAACCTCACAAAAAAAAAAATCCAAAACCAATTCAGAGAAACAGAAAAGCAAGAGAAACAAATTTCAAAGTACATTGATCATTTATTTTCATATAAATACATATAAAATACAATATAAACAACATTTCATGTCACATAATTTCTTAAAGTATTAACTGTTGGTATAATAAGGGATCTGACAAGGAACTGAAAAAGGTCACCCCCATTTGTATTCAATCTTTACATTTTTTGTGTTAACATGGGCCTGCACCTGAATAAAAGGTGGATCTCTTTCCACGTTGAGCTCGATCCTGTGCCCTCAGTCACCGAAGGAGCAGAGTGTTACAATCACTTCAGTTTCACATCATCATAACCTGATATAAAACTACTCTACAGGCCTCAGTCCAAAGGCACTACCTGACTCAGCCGCCTGAAGACCTCGTTAGCCGCAGAACTTCAACACATGAAGCGAAATACTTAAAAACCACGCAAAGCAAGGCTGTTTTCTGACTAGTGAATCCATGTAATTGTGAATACTGCGGTCCTGTAAGAAAGGGTTATTTTGCAATAAGTAGTAAAAACTAGCTCTGGATCCTACAAGAGCCACAGCGAGCCATCAGTGTTCCTCTCTGGCATCTTTGTCACACCGTCGCTTCATAGGAGAATAAACTGATTCGACTGTATAGAGATAGCGCTTCTCACTGAAAATCTACCATCAGCAGCAGTTGTGACTCACACCATAGAGAAGTGGGCGTGCATAATCAAAACACCCTGTTCAGCATACATGTAACCATTAACAACAACAGGATATGTGTAGCCTGAACACCATTTAAAAAAATAAGACAGTCTATGTGATTTAAGGCTAGGTGAAATAAACAACTTTTTAGTGCACAACTAAAAACCCTGAACTGGATTTCCTAAAAAGCTCCTCTGAGAAGTATCATCACAAAAGTTAAAACTATCTCAGTATTCAAAGCTTTTTGGAGGAAGCCCAGTTTGACAGTGTAGCCGAGGGTCCAACAGTCTCACCATAGGTAAAGCCCTAAGGTAAGTGTGAATGGAGGAGTCGATTTTGGACACTTGAAATTCTTTTTTTTAAACCATACTGTAGCAGAGAATAGGGATATTCGAAAACTTCCACAGCAGAACTTCGGTTCTACCTTCATTGTAAACAAAAACAACAATAAGATAAAACCCTTCAGCTCGAGTCAAACCTCTTAAATAAAGCTTTGGTCCAAGTTTGAAGATTGTCTTTTGCAAGTAGAAAACTAATGAGAAAATGCAGTCCAAACTAACTGGGGTTGAACCTCAGAATGCAGTGGTCTGCTTACGTAACTGAGGTCAACCCCAAACCCCCCGACAAGCCGAGTCCTGCATCACTCGTCTTTTTCATGACTAGCGTTTCCATTCATAACTCCGTTGCTGTGATGTTCCCAAGACTGATTCTGCAGCACTTTAGGCAGCCTCTTGCCCTTGGTGTAAGCGTGGTACCAGAAGTTGAGGAAGAGGACCAGGAAAATCAGGCCGTACAGGCCGATGATGTAGATAAAGATGGGAAACTGGTAGGTGCAGTCCGTGAAGAAATACTGGGAGATGTGGCTGGTCACCATAACAAACTGGATCTGGGGAGCAACACAAAGGAAGGTTTGATTCTTCTGCCAAGTTTTCCCACAGGTCATTATAAAATGCACACGTTGAGAACACAAGATGAAAAAAAAAAAAAAAGCATGTGTCAGGCGATCTAACATACCAGCTGAATGGTCGTCAGGTATTTTTTCCACCACAGGTATTTCTGGTACTTGGGGCCCAAAGCAGTGAGGCCATAGTATGAGTACATGATGACATGGACAGCACAGTTCAGCAGGGCATGAAACGTCCCCATCCCGCCTGAAAACAAAGAGCGTATCAAGGTTATTACAGTTAACTGAAACCACACAAGAAAAAATACTAGGTGTTAAAACCTTTAAGATAACTGAAATAATCTAAACTCTAAACTATCCTTCAGAAAAAAGTTGAAACTTAAATTAAATACTGCATATTTACCAAAATTACTCTGAAAACTTACTGAAACTAAACTGAAAATATAAATTGTAATTGACAAAAAAAAAAAGAAAATTAACAATACAGAACTATAACAACTCTGGAAGGTACCAGCCATACTGCCACAAACTGGCAAAAGAAACACATGTAATGTCATGAAAAGGCTAAATTTAAAAAGGAAGAAGGAAATGTACCTGCAGAAAAACGAACTCCAAACCACCAGGTGAAAGGCATGATCGAGTGATGGTAGACATGAAGAAAAGTAACCTGGCTGTTCTTCTTCCTCAGCACAAAGAAAATCTGCACAAAAAGGGATGATTATGAGTACAGTTTGTCCAGGAAAGCAATATTTATAAGGTCACTTCAATACAAACAAACAAAAAAAAAAATTACAGAAAAAAAAATTAAGGTGGGCACACATAAGAATTGTGTCAAAAAAAAACATTTTTTTAAAAAAAAAACCCTGATATTTTGTAAGTGTAGTTTGTTAAAAAAAAATAAATTAAATAAAAAAATTAATTAAGTATTCATAAATATTACTTCGGCAAAAAAAATTAAGTAAATAGTAAATTTATTTTCTGACACTAAAAATTTACTGTTTGATGAAATACTGAGTCTAGTGCAACAGTACATGTAGAAATAAGAAAAGTGATCTTGCGACTTACCGTGTCCAACATTTCAATGAACTTTGAGAAGTAGTAAAGCCAGCATACTGCTGCCATCTAGAAGAGACAGTAAAGAACTATTAAATATTGTTTTTAAACAAATACATCTAGAGCTCATACATGTTCAATCAGACGCTAAATAAATGACTTACCCTCACAGCCTGCGGAGAATCAGAGTAGTCGACGAGGTCACAGTGAAAAGAGTATCCTGTCCCCCATCCTGACATGATAAACTGAAGAGAACAGCAGAGCGCAGAGTGGCAAGTCATTAGTAACTGGATGTGAAAAAAAAACTTAACTAATTTCAAAAACCCTGTACATGTTAAATCATCACAAAATGTATTTATTTCATCTAAAAATGTTGCGGTTATGTTAACGTATGCCTGCAATACACTTATGCTGCAGTGTGTCAAAGTAGTATAATGAAGTAAAATAAAGTTCTAATGTGGGAAAAGGTCAATTACAGTAAGGTTAATAACGTTGGAAATGCAGTACATCAATAAAATTAAATATGTCTCAAAATATGATATGGAATTGTTTATTCATAAGATAAGAACTGAAGAGGAGTGACATGGGAGAAATTGACAATGTTAACATGAAAAAAGAAAAAAAACAGTGTGAAAATTTTGCAGAATATTAATAGGTTTTGTAAAACTGGGAAATGTAGATGTTTGTTTTTTTAATCTCTAGCACATATGTAACTCTGCTAAAATGAAAAAGCAATAAAAATAAGTGTAAAGTGTTGATGAGAAAGCTGCACAAAAAGAAGTTATACTAAAGCTATTCCACACTTAAAGCAACATGTGCAGAATACAGCACACCTGCAGATCTGGTTTAACCTCACATTAATAGTCAAGCTTAAAAAAAAAAAAAAAGGAGAAAAAAAGCCCATGTTGCACAAGACTGCTAATGGCATGTGTCATGGCTCTCCTCTAAACAATGAGAGGTACCGACTCACTATCAGCCTGAGGTATGTACCGCTGTGTAAAATGTTCCATTGGTGAAGGATTTCAGTCGCACCAATTTCATATCAACTCACTGATGCAAAAAGATAAACCGCTGACTCACCTCGTAGATCATGTAGAGCGAGAGAGCCACCACGCTGAAGTTGTAGACTACGAGAACTCCTTTGAGGTCAAAGGCTTTGCGGTTCTCCATTATCCGAGGGCCAAGCGATGTGACGAAGTAGATGTAGGCTGCGATGATGATCGTTTGGGGAAGAGGAGACGACATCAGGGGCCAGCTCCCTGTCCGCCGGTCTGTTAACAGAAGATTATGACAGCTCCGTGAGATCAACAAGGTTCAGATACAGAGAGGAGTGACATTACGGCTTTGCTCTTAGGTTATTCCTTTTTTTGATAAGTGATATACAAAAACTATTATGTTAAGTGGTTTTAAACAGAAAAAAAAGTGATGATGTAGCCATAGAGTCACCTTTAACGCTTAAAAGACTCACCTGCATTTTGCATGAATTCATCATAAATAAGTGCAGCTGATGACTTTATATTATCAAACTCCATTTTTCGGCAAGAACCTTGCTGGTAACCTAGAAAAGAAAAGGCAAAGGTTAAGAGTCAGTTTGGACGAGACTAAAGGTCACTGGCATTTTCAGTACCGAGCAGTCAGTGGTGTTTGTGTCCAACAACAGTAAAAAAGTTTTTGTTTACTGAAATAGTCAAACACGTTAAAAAGCTGTAGGAAAAGAAAAAAAAAACATTGCATTTGGTGATTTCAATTAGAAAAATCACCACAATATAGTTTCATATTGAGGAAGTATCAAGGTTACTAATGAGCTTTTGTTCCTCCTCTTTCATAATGAACTCCCAACAGGAAGTAAGTCTCGCCCAAAAGTTCAGCGAAACTGACAACACGCTGCAGCAACTCCTCCACGTGCAACCGGTTTTTCGTCTGAAAAAAATCTGAACCCTGTTCAACTCTGTAGTAGTAGTGGCAGGAAAAGAAAAAAAATTTGCAGTTATAGTTGGCTGTAATACAGGGCTGAAAGACGGGACTGTAAAGATAAAAAGGTCACTCAGCCATTCTCTGCTGCCCCTCTGAGCATCGGAGGCGGACAAAGCCAAGAGTGTACGGGGAGTACAATGAGTGTTAGTCAGTGTCTCCATTTTCACTGAACAAAACAACAGTGTGTCTAGAATTTATTCAAGAAACATGCATGCACGGCTTAGGTATAAAAATGCATTTTTTTCTGTTACAATTTACTCGTACTACACCGTTACATATTTTAGGACATGTGTCATGACCAAAGCATGCCGCCATGGCTCATGCAAGGCATCTTTACTGACAACAGCCATGAGGAAAACTTGGCACGGCTTTGCAGAATCAGTGACTTCTTTTATCATTTCTTCAAAACGTATCTGTTCCAACAAGCATTTACTAATTATTTTTTGAACATGTCTTATTTGATTATCATTTACTGATATTTCTTTTTTTTTTATCTTATTGGGTACCATTTTATTTTTTTATTATTCTAATTCAGCTCAGTCCGATCTTCAGGGCGGTTAATTGCCCACAAATTCTTTAATTTTAAGTATTTATCTCAATTGTTGTCAGAATGTCACCAAGATTAAACTGGCCAATTTTCATAACTGAAAGTAAATTTTCCCAGTAATCCCCATGGAATAAGTGTTGCAACCATTATCATTACCTAACAATCTAATGGTTTTATTGGTTAAAAATCAAGCAACTGTGTAAAACGCAGCCTTTCTGTAACAGTTGCTCAACATGGGGTGGTGTCAGGCAGAGTTACAGGGTCACCTCGCTGAGATAAAGGTTCACACAGACAGGACTGACTGGTTTGTGAGAGGTGTCTGTAGTTGGGGAGATATGCCAAGGTGAACCTCGTTCTTAGGGGCTTCACTTTCACAAAGCAGGAGTCAAAGTGAATTTTACAAACTCAACATACCAGTTCGATTACTTTAGCGTCTCGAGAAGCACGGTCCCATTTGAGAGGGGCTGTGTGAGTAATATGAAAGCATCACTTCTTGTCTGCCAAGTATACATAAGAGACATAACCTTACATGACAGGTTTTCAAGGTGTGTCTACCTGAATGCAACGAGAACTTGAACAGGACATGGGGTAAGTCTTTGGGTGGAAAAAAGAGTGGCTGTCTGAAATCTCTATACTCATGAGGACAAAGCAAGCCTTGACACGCCAATTTAAGTCCTAGTATAGTCCTGATGTAAAGGCTGCTGCTCCCAGGGCACACTACCTCTTTCTGTGTACCATAAACGTCCACAACGTCATCTCCCACAGTTTACAGAAGATAAAATCCACGTTTGGGTGGCATGTAGTCCCACAGTATCTCAATCTGCTCACATTCAGAGTCATTAAATAACTGAGTCTGTCATATTAATATGTGGAATAAAACACATCTTTACATTATAACATTAACTAGCCACACATTCTTACAAACTATACATTAAAATTGATTTTATTCTGTGTAGACTGAAGTCACTTAAGCTTAGACTAATAGTACACCATTTCAGCCATCAAAATTAAGAATAATTTAATCCAATATCATAATAGTTTCCACACCAGTATCGATGTAATGGTTACAAGTGGCCGTCATTAAAGTTGAGGGTCACATAGCATGTTTAGGTTTATGGTGCAGCATTTAAAGCATCAAAATTAAAGATTAACAGTTCATTTTCGCCAGTGTCAGATAAATGTCCACTCCAGTATCACTGTAATGGCCAACAAGTGGTCGCGTTGATGAGGACCAGGTGACGAAATTGATGAAAACAGGTCCAACAGCTCCCCTCCAGCTCACACTGACAGGAAATGTTTCAGTAATCACTGGCACGCTTTTGCGTCGACGCACCGGTGTTGTCAAACTTTAATTTGATAATCTTCAGGAGTCCAATTTTCGAGTTACTCTCAGAAAAAGTCAAATTGCTCACCTTTAGTTGTCGCTGACACAAAAATCCCTTTTGTTCTGTCAAACTGTCTTTCTCCAAACTCCCGGTTCACCTGCGGCTGTCCGACAGGTGTGTCTGCTGCTCTGTTCACGCGCTGACACAGCGCGCGCTCCTCGCTTCTTATAGAGGCTCCCGAGGGGCGTGGCTTTGGCTCCGCTTCCGCCTGCTCCGATTGGCTGATTCGTGGTCAAAAATGTTTGCTCGTTCTTGAGTGATGCCTCATCGAAAGCTATGTCAGGATTCTGTAAGAGGACCCAATATCCTCCTCGGACAAAATCAATATTTAGTTTCAGTACAAAGACGCAGGTTTGGAGCTTATTCTGGGGTTTTTTCCATGACCTTTCAAAAACACTGAGCAGACAAAAGAAATAAGGTAGCATTCCCAGTGCTTTTATTATAAGAGAGACAAGTTAAAAACTGTACAATTCAAGACACTTCATGTAATTTTGGAAAAAGAGAGCTGGCTGGAACATTATATGATAACATAGACAGGAACAGCGTTATGGATATAAATAGTTTTCATATTTAAAATCACTGGATTGATATGCAAGAAATAATGTGTTTTTCAAAAGGACATCAGTGTTGATTACTTTGACGTGTTTTAGTTATTTGAGGCCTGAGTGGGGTCAGTATAAAGGGAACAGTTCACCCCAAAATAAAAATGACCCATTTTCCTCTGACCTGTTGTGCTGTTTATTAGTTGAGTTTGTATTGGTGTAAGTAGCTGAGTGTTTGAGATGTCTGCCTTCTCTCCAAAATACAAAGCTAGACGGCACTCTGTCTGTGGCACTCAAAGCAGCAGAAAAACCCAAACAAACAAATAAAAAAACAACATTTGAATACTTTAACAACAATGTCTCTTTCCATAAATTATGAACCAGTTACTCAAAATAATCCACAGACCTTGTTGTGAGCAGAACTATTGTCTTTCTAAAAACTTCCCCCACCAATAATAATAATAAACAAAATAAAATTATAACCAACCCCGCCCTTTCCCCCAAAATTTGGCAAGTGTATGCAGGTCTTTGAAACACAGAAAAATGTGTTAAAAATGACAATAGACTGTTTTTTTTATTGTCAGTAGATGTGAACAGTGTACACAGCTCAGCAGACTGAAGACAAGTACGCCTTTCTGTTTTGTTTTTTTTTTTTTACTGGTATGTCACATTTAAGGTCAGGTACCGACAACAGGTTAGTAAACAGTAGAAAGCAGCATGGAGGCCAGTGAAAATGTAACAGCGGTTACTTCTTTTTATATCTTTTATTTAATCAGTCTATCAAACTCAGTGCCAACCTTATGTGGGAAAATGTTTGAGCGCTGCCTGGACAGCGATGGATGGTATTTTGTGGCAGTGTCATTGCATCGTGCCGGTAACGGGGCTTAAATCAGCATGTCCACCTGGGTGTCCTTTTTTGATCACTGTGGATTGGAGCTGGAGCCACTAAATACCCATGATGGTTACCTTTCGATTTGTTACCTTTCCCATTCAATATTAAAGCCAGAGGTTAGCAGGTGTCAGCATTTTTGGAGCAGGTGGGAAAGCGGCTTAACAGTTTGATACTGCTAGGATAGGCAGACATCTACAGATAATATCGCCAGCACCCTGCTACTCACACCAAAATAATCTAGACTGATAAACAGCACTACAAGTAAGAGGAAAAATGTGTTACTGATTTTAAGGCGAACCATTAAGCCTCGTTTGGGTTCTTGGTGTCGACATGATAACCTAGGCAATATGTAAAACTCAGAGGAGGGGTGGGACAGAGTTTAGGGTTTCAGTTTCACTCCTGGCTGCGAGTTTCAGCCGTGGCTGACAGCAGAACTTATAAACAAATGCAAATTTTTCCAGGAGTGACAACAAGAATGAGTGTTTTTATAATGCCTGGTTACTCCCATGTGAGCATTATGGGCAGTCTCAGAAACAACAAACTGAAAGACTGACACAAAACCAGTTTAAAAAAACTCAATGTATGTTTCTGAGCTCTATCTCCCTTTGTCTCAACCTAATGTATGTGTCATAACAGGTATGCAGGTGCTGTGAAATGACAGTAAAAATGTATTCTGCTCGTCTCAAAACCTCCAAATCAGTCAACATTATAATTTGCACAAACGATGGCAGGTATGACTGCTTTAACTTTCTGAAATACAAAATTGGTTTGGAACAGGTCAGGAGGACTTTAGCAACATGAAACCTGATATGCAAACCAAGGACCATAATGACTTTACATTCAAATAAAATAAAAATGCAAAAATGACAATGCTGTATCCAATGTAGAAAAACAAGCATTCATAAAATGTGCATATTCAGAAAGTCGTACAACTATTTACACATTTCATCTTAAGGCCTTCATCTTTGTCTGCAGTGATGAAACAGGAGACATTTCCCTCAACACATCATTATCCTCACAGGTGTTCCTGGACCTGTCATTTTTTGACACGTTAATTGTGAAGGCTGTGTGCTCATTTGCTTGGTGAGTCACCTGTGTGGCCACTTTGTCAGCATATACAAAACACCAGTGTTAATCTTCATCACTGCTCCATGCGTCCTGAAAGGCAGGGTTCACTGTCGACCGGTCAGCAGCAGCCTGCAAGGAATCAACGCATTCAGCTCAATGTCAAACATTGTACAAAATCATAATATGCTAAACAAATCACAACCTGTAATCACATATCCTTGCCTGAAACACTTTGTACATGACTGACTGTTGTTTAGCTGATAAATCTTCCAATGAGTTAAAATGGAAAAATACAGGTTTGTATTTGGATAAGCACTACTGGAATGCAGCAACGGCAGTTAAGTAATGATGACAGAGTACTCTTGTGTTTGTGTGTGTATCAGTGTGTACTGTGTCATAATCTAAATTCCTAAGATGATGAAAAAGCTCGTCTATGATCTCACTTCTGCCATGACATCAAAAAAAGAAAATGAAAGTTAAGAGGACATCTGTTAATTGTCGTATTCACACTGAGATGACATGAAGACATTAAACACTCAAAGAGACACTCATAGAGTTAATCAGTTACATTTTGGAGTGTTAATTTATTCCACATTGTTTTTTAAAGGTTTCTGGTAGATATGGAATATAATATAATGGTTTTCCTTGGTGTATAATCACCTGAAAATAAGATTCTTGTGTTTTTGCTATCTTAGAATAAGCTGTTTGGATCTACTTTTTTTTTAAAGGAAGAGACTGTGGATAAATCAGCTCCTGAACCTACTGAACATCTGGATCTTAATGCCAAACAGTGTTGCAGAAACCCTGAAAGGTAATGTAAAACTACATTTCAAATCACCAGTTCCATTTGTTTTTGAGAGGAGGAGACCTTTGAGGATAATTCAGCTCCCGATAAAAAAAGTCCTGAACGTCTGAATCATCAGTAAGGTTTACAAATCTTGTTTTCTGTTATTGAGACTACTGATATCTATATTGATACCTGATTGGCACTCTTTGATTCTTCTTCCACATCTGAGGCACGAAGAACAGGAACCCACGCCAGGATATTACAGTCTTTACCTCCACTGTACAGCTCCTATATACAATAAGCACAGGAACACTTAGTTCACACCTGGTTACAGGATATAAAAAAAGAGCTGTCGCAGCGTAACGCTTACCTTAAAGCACTAACGAACAATGACATCAGCACCGGGGGAACACCAGTGTTAACAAGCATGACGTGGCCCAAGAGTTAAATAATGAATACGCGTAAAACTGTCGATGCAACATAGGTGAACATATGGGACACGTACTCAGTGTCAAGGGACTGATCAGCGTCTTTACACCAGACAAGAGGAACCCAGGAGATGTAAAACTTATTTTCAGGAACAGATCTGCTCTCTTGAAACTCTGCAGAGTGACGAGCTGCCAGACGACATTCCTGTCTTACACATACAAAACCAGTGTTTGACACCGGATGTTGACATTGACTAAAAATGATGAGGGCGTTGGTTAGACATCCCAGTATAGAGTATTTGTGTTGATCATGTAGAACTGCATGTACCTGATAATTAAAAAGATTACAGTCGACACCACGTAGAAACAGAGAAGTGGTGCGCTGCCATATAAGGTTAGTTTTAAAGGGCACAAATACAAAACTGAACAAGCATATTGATACACTTGTAAGGTTTTTTTTTGTTTTTACAGCTTTATATCTTCAGTTTTGCTTATACTGTAAGAAGAATGATTTACTGTGTTTACCAGAGATTTACTGATGTATTTGAAAGTCACTGATTTCAACCAACAGCTTGAATTAAAACTAATATTAGTTTTAGTCAGATATTACTGTTATGTCAATATGTGGCCAACTGTGGAATTGGAACATTTGTGAGTACTTCATTAAATCAGAAAAAAAGGATAAAACTAAAATGGTCTTTTTTAAGTCTTAACTTTTTATTTGTTTACTGATGTTTATTCATTACCTGATAAAAGTCTGTATATCAATAATGGAATCATCAAATAAGGGCATGGAAATCATATCAGATCACCTTAAAAAATAAAAATAGTGAGCCCTTCACTGCCACAAGTCATATAATATGAATAGTAGGTTAGTAATAGATGTAAAATTTAGTGTTATTTAGTGTTATTTATTTATTTAAATGAGCCAGTTATACACACAAAGCTTTAGAGAAGAGAAGAAAAGCACTTCATGGAGATAATCTCTATATATATGTTGATTCCTTCCGTGGATAGTTCATTTGGGATATTGTTTTCCTTTCTTTTTTGTTTACATTTCAAGTTTTTCTTATCCACACGTTTTGTGCATGCTTTGTATATGGAGAGACTGAATATGTAAAATATGTGGGACAGAAGGTGCCATGTAATCCCATATGGGAAGGGCCAAGAAAAAATTCTGACATGACAGAAAAATAAAGACATAATGTAATATAATATAATATAGTATTATATTATATTATTCAGTTACTAGGAGCAGCTCTTGCACTTTTGTCGTCACTTGAATATGTAGTATAATTTTAAGTGTACTGTTTTTATTTTCTTTCAATCTCACTAAACTTTTTGTTGCCTGTGTGTTTGTACACTGTTTCTGTTGTTGCTTTGCAATTAAAAAAAACATTTTTTTTCAATTAATGAAATAGTTTTAGCAACATCAAATCCTTGTTCCACTGGGTTTCTTTTAATGGCAACAAGCACAAGCAGAGTATTGTATGCTACAGATAATAATCAAACCCAAGTAGCACCTGTTTTTGACTCTGATAAAGGAGATGGCATTACTTTTGTGCAGTGAAACCCTCACCAGGACTTCTGTAAACAACACGGTCGACATTTAAGCAGAGAGCACACAGGAGATGACTGTATTTGCATTTGTAGAAGCTCAGTATAGCTCCGGAAATGTTGACCTAACCATGCTATGGGTCTGGCAGAAGTGGCTTATTTGACATTGCCATGGTGATTGCAAATTTCTAATAGCTCTAACTGCATCACAACAGTTGAAGAGATAAAATGAGAAACAGACAAGGGACCAGCTACACCTGACTGGCAGAACAAACAGAAATAGATAGGTGGAAATACAAACAAAGGTAGCACTGCAGATAGACGGGGTCTATTAGCCAGATTCTGGGAACAGTTCCCACGTGGGGCTTCAGTGTGTCTCACCTGGTAGTCTGGGTGGAACTCGCAGCAGTCGACGTTGTTGTAGTGACCCCGAAGCATAGTGACCAGCTCTCCCGTGTGGAGGGTATACATGGCTACTGAGCTGCCGCATGGTACAAAGACAAATTCTGGGCTGCAGCCTCGTGACACGGTGAACTGAAGTCTTTTACGACTCTCGTTGCAGACTTTCCCGTAATTTACCTGAAGGACAAACAGTGAAGGCACACAAGGTTCAGATCATGGCTGCATATTCCTAAACTTAAACTAGTTTTTAAAAAAATAAATAATGTGAGATGGATATGATTTTTTCCCTTTTTTTAAACAGACAACATACATTAATGACTCTTTTTGTTACAATATGTTGTATTCCAGAACTTTCAATGTTCTTCAGAACTGAATAAATGACAGATTTTAAATGATGCAAAAATGCAAACTGTAAGCAAACGCAGAGCTAAGACTTTAATTAAGGTTGAAAGGTGCCCTGTGGAGTTTTCTTTGAAACAAACAAAAGTTGTGTTTACAAGTGTTACCCACCAAAATGTACCTGTATGCTTGAGGGTCTAACAAATCATAAAATAGTTGCTAAAACAATATTTTAAATATTTCAGAACCTGTAATGTTTACATCTATGCTCACTAGCTTGCAGTCTTCTTCTAAACTACCTTTCCTGATGAAATGCAGAGACCCTGAAATCAAAACAAACAGGAACAAACGAGCAAACGTCTTCACCTTGATGGTCTAGAATTACAAGGCTTCATTCATGCCTGTGAAACAGGTTTGAATTGTGTAACGCATTCCTGTTACACCCCCCGATGTGCACCAGATATTCCCACTGCCTCATCTATAATCTCAATCTGATCTTTGCCCAGGAAAGAAGGTCAGCTACCCTTGCAGTCACTAGTTGTCTTGTGCTGCAGCCTGAAGATGGAAAAATGCACACCATGGCAACCGCAGCATGAAGCAGCGGAGCAGGAAATTGGAGCAGGAGTGTGTGTGAGAGCCCTGGGCAATAAGCACAGCTTCTCTTAGGTTATCAGGTTATGCTTCTGTGGTGTGAAGGTGGATATGAAATGTTTCCATTATTATTATTATTCTTGTTATAACCATCATTATGTAGACCCTCGGCTACAAAGCACAGTTTCTTATAGACTGGCATCCTGTTGGCTCAGTTTGGCCAAAAACCACTAATTCATCCGTCAAACTCTCTCTGCTCTGGCTTCCGCTCGTCTCTTTTTTATCATTATGACCAAAACATAAGTAGTCAAAGAGTCTGTCCTAAAGAGTCTGTAAGAGCTGACATTTGAACAAAGGCCTTCAAATTTGGTTAACAGCGGCTTGTTGGTTAGTGGTTAGTGATTGTTAACCAAACATAAATTCCTGTCGCACTTGTTTACCAGCTAACACCAGCAGAGAATATCAAACAGGAAAGAAAGTACTGCCATTCATAACAATTCTACAAAAGTGCAATGCATTAACTTGAGAAAAAAAATCTGGTTTTGAGATAATAATCTTGTTAATGTAGGGAAATGAAAATTTACAAAATAATTGTCTTGTTAAGTTAGAAAAACAAGACCAGATTTTTTTTTTAAACATGAAAAATATTCGCAGAATTGCGACACAATATCGATTTTAACCTGCGGCCCTTTCCCCTCTCTCCACTGTAATTGCCACTCTTAAGCCGTAATATCAAAAAAAGGGAAAATCCTGAAAAATTATCTAAAACTTAAAAATAATGATGATTTTTTAAAAAGTTTTTTCACACTAAGCATGGATTATTGTCTGAAAAATTTACATGGACATGTACAAAAATTGATTTTGTGGGTTCTCAAGAATGCTTGCATACCCCTGCCGAACATTCATGTTGAAGAAAAAATAATCTGACGGACCTTGATTTTTTTGTCTTATAATTCTGAGATGACTATTTCGTTAATTTAGGAAAATGGGAACTTAGGAAATAATTGCCTGTTAAGAAAAACAAGAGCAGATTCGATGAAAAATGTTCTCAGACCTCTGACACAATATCAATGCCAACCTGCAGCCCTTGTCCTCCTCTCTCTCCACCATATGCTGTGAAAGATTTGTGTGGAGGGAAAAAAAAATCTGGTGAACCTTGATTTTAGCGGATTTGTTTTTCATGAAAATTTTTCTCTTTATTCTGAGATAATCTCGTTAACCCCCAAAAAGGGGGCTAATATTTTTTCTCCGGTGAATGCATTAAGTCTCTGTATAATTCCCCTGTGCCTTTAAACATTGAGGAAAAGTGACCATGTTCCCTCTGAATTTAATAACTTAATACCAAATTCAATATTTTTTTTTTGTTTGAATAATTTAAAAATAAATCTTGACTCTGCAGCTTTATTTTGACAGTATTATACAGAAATATACATTTGGCTTACATATTCACTCTGCAGTACTATGACAGACACACTGAAATGTTCATGAGTGTGTATGACAAGAAGCTGTGTAAATCACGTTCTGTAGTCTTTGGGGGTTGTATAACAGATTAAAGGACATGTATGATTTGACCTCCTGCCCCAGTTACAACCTGTGCAGCAACATTCTGTATGTATGTGTCTGCAGAGACGTTACAGCCTTTAGGAAACCCAGAGGGGAAGACGTCACCGTGATCTAATCTGCTGGTAATGAACTCAAACTTCAGCGGGTACAGCTATGATTTTACACCAGTGGTTTCTGTTCATTTGTGGCTTTTTGGAGAAACACGACAGAGCCTGCCAATCAAATACATTCTCGTTACTTAAATAAATTCATAGATTGATGTCCTGAATGAAACGAATATTGATTAATATTTAAAAATTAAAACTGAATCAGATGAAACTAATATGAAAGGATTATCACTGTGCCAAAAGCACTGACAATCAATAACATTCAAGTCTTCAGCTCTGTGGAGCTTTTTCTCTAATGTAGCTCATTGTTTTGGTTTAACAGCCTGCATGTGAACTACCTATCTAAACTCACCATCTATCCATCACGTTACCCATAACAACTGTTTAAGCCAGTGATATGGTGATAGCTCTGAAGTGTTTCTCTTCTCCCTAGTAGTAAAAAAAAATCAATAAATACAGCTTCAAGTTAATCATCATATATAATCCATATCCTCTGCATAATTATGGGATTTTCTTTACTTTTCGACAGGACCTCATCCAAGTGAAGGCATTTACAAATTAAAAAAGGTGTCAAAAGAAGCACTGAGGTCCAGGAGAGGCAGCTGGACTGAACCTTTGTGTCAGACACAGCAGAGATCAGGAGACAAAAACCAGTCTTAAAGGTATCAAGCAAGACATTTTAGGTATTAATTCATTCTTTAAACTTTTTTCAATTATCTAGTTTGACAAAAATGTCAATGAAAAAAAATGTCTGCAACTGCGGCATCTGCATGATCCAAAGTATTAATCCAGGTAGGTTATGAGGACAAAGAATTCATGCTCTCTCTCTCACACAAACATAACTTACCCATGTGTTTTCCCCTGTGGCACTATTCCACAGTCGCATACGGTCGTCAGTTCCAGTGGTGAGGAGGTAGAGGCCATCACCAGTAAAGCACAGGCCGTTCACTCTGCCATTATGAGCTGTGTTCACTGGTTAAACACAGGTGAGACGTGTTAACGTGCATTTGTCATCTCTTTTCTCCTCCATCATTATCAACAACCAACAGTGCATACTTTTCTACACAATTATCAATCAACGGCACGCTTTTTGTGTAACTCTTGTTAAAATCAATTGTTTCCTTCTTTTACAAAGAACAGTTAAGATAAACTTGCAAAGTGGTTTCCTCCAGACATTTGCTCCTGTTGACTCAAACACGAACGGAGCCTCAGGCAGGAGAGACAGATTGTGTATGTGCAGAGTGTTGACCTCTCCTCCACAGAGACACACTCAGTCGTGTTAACAGGAATAACATGAAAGTTATAAGAAATCACAGCTACACACTGGCCCACTACTACAAGATTTTTAAAGTCCTACAGATGTTGAAAGTGTGAGAGACCCCTCACATAATGACACGTTAAGATAAATCAACAGTGTTGTGTCCACAGTGTGTGGACAGCAAAGACTTGGATAAAAACAGCACACCACACACTAACAGACTCCATTCACGAACAACCACAGTCCCAACTCTCAGGGCCAGAAGTCTTGCAAATCTCTCGCATTAATTTGTTGTTGTAAAGAAAAAGGGCGGACAATGGGCAGGAAAAAGTCAGAGATGGCTTTAACACAGACTTTTAATGTTACAGTGCGAGCAGGAGGCGAGTAAATTCTGAGTTGAATCTCGTTTGATAATCCATTAGAAATCTCTGAGATCGGCGGGAGCACTGGTGATTCTTGGGGCTATGCCTTGTAAATCTGCGATTCCTAAAATAGCGAAGGCATGACCCACCCTACTCTGCCTCTGATTGGTTCACCTTGACATCCTCACCTAACCCTTACCAAGCTCACTCCTGCCTGAACCAACTCAGGCAACAGCCGGAGGTAGAGTAGGGTAGAAAATGCCTCTGCTATCCTAGGAAATGCAAATTCACGTCAGGATATCAGGTCAAAGATATTGAACATGTTGATTATTTGCGGCCAGGATGGACTTCTGAGCATACAAGGGGATGCAAAAAACACTCTTGACATACGTCACATCACGGGAAAATGGCAAGATGATAAGAAATTTTGTGACTCCAGATAAATGTGTTCCCCCACAGTGTATGTTTTTGGGGTTATCTGCACTTCAGCTCCTGTTATATGCACATAGAAAGTCTGTACAGCAGCACTCTGAGTTATATCTCATACTGTGAGATTGCTAAAAGGACATTTTAGACAGTGATTGTCAAATTGATACGAACGAGGGGAGGGAAATGTATGAAATGCATAGGCATACAAGGAAATCCACTAATTTTTGCACACTTTATTACCTGTATTTATTGCTCTATAAATAAATACCGAAACATCTGCCAAGAGCCCCGCCCACTGAATGAATGAGGAAAAAGACACTGGACAAGAAAGGAAAAGGTAACAGTACCTGCCTCAGACGAGACTTTTGACTTGTCTCCATTGTGCTGATCCAGAGTGAAGAGACTACCAGAAGCCCGGCGCACATCCCAAACTTTCACTTTGCTGTCTGCACTTAGAAGGAAAATGAGGGAGTTATTTTTCTTTTGCACTCTCTTGGTTAATTATTGAAAATATAGTCATATAAACTAGAGATGTCCCAATCAGACCTGAGGGACTGATATCAAGCCCGATCAACACATTTTTTAACCGACTGGAACCAGTTTTGGAGCATGCATCCTGCCTGAGCCTTTGTTTACATCCTCTGTCACACAGGTGTTGTAAACAGTGAGCACAGTTTGTGGCAGATATTTAGGTTTTAAAGTAATGCTGCTGCTCCAGTAAGAGATACTGATTTGCTACACCACTTTAAAAGGAATTGACATTGTTGTTTATTTTTAGTGAACTAGTTTTACTATAATGCTGTAATAAACAGAGCGGTAAGCTGATTTTTAGTTGTTGTGACTGGATGATCAAGTTCAGCTATAACACGACTCTGAAGTGGAACTGTCACTCATCTACAGAGCTCTGTACTTTTGTTACAGTGCTACACTCTGAAGACACATTTTACTTTGTTTGCTTTGTTATTTTGTTGAAAGAACGAATGCTGCACTAAACAGAGTTGTGATATTTATTTATTTTTATTTTATTTATGTAACCTTTATTTAATCCAGTTGGCCCCATTGAGATTAAGAATCTCTTTCTCAAGAAAGGCCCGGCCAAGACAGTCAGCCGTGAAGACACAAATTTGCACACAGAGACACAAAGGGAGACAAATATAACTCACAAGTACTAAAATTTTCAATATATATTTTTTTATTTTGTTTACTTTTTTCTTTTTAGTTTGTTTACTTTGTTATTTTTGTAAAAATTAAATTTAAAAAACTCTTAAGACTTGTTTGGATGCAGACATTTTTTTCTTGTATTGCTTTGCATAGCTATTAAACTGTCAAGCATATTCACTGGATTGATTTTAATAACTTTTATCATGCTTAAAGTGTATGTTGTGCAGCTGTATTATCAAGGTTAATACATGTATCAGATCGGGACTCGATATCAGCAGACACTTAATATCAAATTACTCAGATTGGGATCTGGGGCAAAAAAACGTGATGAGGACACCCCTAATAAACTATTCAAAAATAAGGGCAGGTTTGTTCATCCCACTAAGATTTCTGGTTCAATTCATGCTCAAAGCTCCAGATCCACAAGTGTTTGTTTTTAAAGGTCAGATTTTTGTTGTGAGTTAACGTGCTGCTCCATAATAGAATATCGCACACTTCTCTGTGCCCGTTGTTTTCAAAATCACTTACAGTCCACAGGGACGGGCAGCACACCGATCCCAATAGGTTAATTAGCAGGTCTAATGTAGCATAAAACAGGTGGGGACTGTATCCACCATATGCTAAACTGACAGGGCTACTAGAGTTCCACAGAGCTGGCGATGTGGTGGCATTATACTTGACTCAGAGCTGCAATGTGGCCAGATGGGCAGGAACTGAGATGACAAGAACTGCTGGGACGCAGCATGGCGGGGACTGTCCTGCGCATGACATTGTTCTTTGATGTGGCTCTGAGGTCAAACTAGGTGAGGCTGAAACTCCACAGAAAGGCTGGCAGTTAGCGGTTCCTACCTGGCAGTGGCTAAGATGTGCTCGTATCTGGGCGACCACCGCACAGACAAGACCTCTGCTCTGTGACCTGGAAGGAGGAAAGTTATTGTTAATGTGAGTGAGGAAAAACAGTGGTAAAAGTAAACGTGTGTGTTTGTGGTTCAGTTCACTAACCCTGAAGAACGTGAATCTTCGAGCCAGACTTCAGGTCACACAGCTGGATTTTGGGATCTTTGGTGCCAACTGTAAATATAGACACAAAAACACTGTTGATGGACGAGATTCAAAATTCTTTTCCTTATTTTCGGTCATATAAATATTATGTTACAATGTTGGATGTTTATATTTAAAGTGGCCAAAGGTTGAAATAACAGTGAAAACCTGTGTAAATCATGAGGCTGTTCTAGACTTTCAAAATCAGACTGAATGGAACAAATTCTAATAGTGAAATGATTCATTTTGCAGGGGTTATGATGCTCAAAGAAATGTATCCACCGATTTACAGATGTCTCTTTCACAATGAATGTCTATGGGAAAAAAGTATTTTTGGGCCCCATGGCATTACGTGACAAACGCAGAAGTTGTAACTCATTGTTTGGCCACTATGTTAAATTGGCTTCACAGTCTGGCACTGTTCCAGGAGGCCTGGAAAGCACAGATACGGAAGATCTGGAAACATTGATAAATCAGAGCAGACTTTTTTTTCAGGACAGAGGCTTTAAGAGACAGATACTAAAATGGAGTGTGTCATACAGAGGTTAAAAAGAGGTGTTCATGCACAGACAATATGACAAAAATAAAGTGGTGGTTTTTTGCACATTAAAGCATGTAGGCATGTTCTGGTAGCAACTAAAAAAAACAAGTACGAATCTGAAAATGAGCAGAATAGGCTCCCTTTAAAACACTGGAATAAAAGGAATTACAAGGATAAATCAGTTATGCAGTATTACAGTCCTTTTTATCAATGGTGTCCACATTTACAGATCATGATACATTTTGAGTATAATCTGCAACATGTGTAAGGGAGAGGTGCTTAATCTGGATAAAACCTGCAGTCCCAGGTTCCAGGTTCTTGCAGATAAGGTGTGGTAAATAAGGAAAGTCAATGATAGGAACTTCTGATAGATTTGTGCTAACACACCCATCAATGTATGCCAGGAGGGAAAGTGAAATTTAACAGCATAAAGAAGATGACTGTGATGCCATAAAAATCTAAACAGCCCAAATTAAGCAGAATTAATGAGCTATTGGTGCTTTTCAGTAACAGATTTACTTAAAATGTCTACTTAGATAAAATAAAAGACTCTGGGGGTGTAACTTGTTAGACAAGCATCTGTAACACCCCTGAGACAGTAATTGTCTCCGCTTTGAAAATAGGCGTGTCAAAGAAACTGTGTGTGTGCACATGTATGAGCACATACTCAGCAGGCACGATGAACCTGTTGGTCCTGCTGGGCGATGTGGTGAGGACGCAGCTAGAATTCTTACGATTTTTTTCCCCCCTGAAATCTGTCTCTGAACCTGAATCAATGCGCAGCTAGCATCTGACTCACTCCTGTCCCCTCTAGGAACATGTCACTTTATAACCAGGGGTAAAAAGAAACTGGGGTATAGGGCAGGGGAGGGTTATACGGTGTGCTGTAGGGAAGCATGCAGTGCACAATTTAGAGAAATAAACGGATGAAAGATGGAATAACTGATGCGACTGTTGTCTCAGGGTCCCGACAAACAAAGCTGACAATCAGCTGTCAGCCACTGTCGGACCTCATGTGAGCGTCTGTTGCTCTAGATTTTGCTGTGTGTCCCACACAGTTAGCACTAGTCTGCACTTGTAAAGAGATTTTATATAAATATAAAATTGCTTTGCCTTGTAGGCTGTTGTTCGGCCAATTCAGAATGTTGAATCGGTGTTGGAAAAGGTGGACTCTGACAATGAATTCAGTCACTCTGATCGGCAGTTCAGCTATGTGCACGAAAACAGAAACGGAAGTGCAGAAATCAAACAAACAACTTCAGTCAAGAGGGCATGAGCTCAAAACAAACTTGTTTTATTAAGTAAGACTATTTTTTTTGTCATTGAGCCCTTTAGCAGAAACAATTTGTTATTGTTTGTGTTATTGTTTGCTTGCACATGGTAAATACCCTTCATTCTACATCTGGTATCTAAGATCAATCCCGTCTGTTTTTGGCTTCTGTTTTTGCCTGACAAATACAGATTGCCACCAACTGCTTGTATAAAGACTTATTTCCTCTCAACCAGGTGCAGAGAGAGACATCAAGGCTCATTTATGCTCAACGTTACAAACGGAGGCTCTGTCCGTACTCTGTGTTCATTTTGTCCGAATTTGTCCACGTTTTCTCTGAGCTTAAAGATATGGATGACACAAAGCAGTACCACCTGAGATGGGAGCAGTGAAGCATATTCAAGTGAAACACGACCGCAGGAGATGACAAAGAAATTTAAATAATGACTGAACAGAACAAATCCTTAATATATATAAACAACATATAGTGAAATGATTGAAAAGAATTGTTCGTCCACATGTCGGGATGTATACAATGGCCACACAGACCTCCACCGTCTGCAACGCTGCCTCCCTTTAAAAGGTTCAATATTACAACATCATTCACCGTCACCTCTTTTGTTGCTGTGTGAAACCTTTCACTCTGCCCTCCAGCGTCATCTATTGGCTGTATCCATGCCATCATAAAGGACGCATAGAAGTATGAGGACAATGATGTTTACAACGTTTGAAACAGAAAAATCTACCTTCGTACATAAAGGGAGAATAAATGAGCATTAAGTTGGCTGTTGGCTGTTGGTGTGTTTGAGAGCAACTTTTTGGTACAGACACAGGTGACGTGAAATGACGCAACAGTCGGCCTTCGTCACCACTAGCTCTCTGATGTCAGTTTGGTGTGTCTGGGGCCAGACGTGTCAGCAGGTAGTCTGGCTGGTTTGTTTTCTGCTAACTGAGATCAGTAATAACTGTGGCTGCTTTGTCACACACACCTGCGACGAGACTGTGCTTCCTGGCGATGGGGGACAGGTGGTGGCTGTAGACATTGCCCTCAAACTCGAAGACTTCAGCAGGCTGAAGAAAAGCAAAGTGAGAGAATGACAGGGAGACGGGCACACAGAGGGGGTCAGTATACTTGTGAATGTATGCTTAATGAAAATCTTAATTTTATGATAAAACTTGCAAGCGTGACCTTAAGAATGACATGGCCTTAAAAGTTTAAATTTGGTATAAATGGACCACAGTGCAGGGAAGCAGCTCTAAGGATGTATTAGGTAAAAATAAAAAAAGCAGATAGTGAAGATACGCCAGCTCAGAGCTCAGAGAGCAGCTCACTCGAGCAGCACTGGCGGTTACAATGCAAATTCTTCAGCAAATATAAAAAGCCTCTCTGTGCCCCATCTGTCAGTGTGTGCCAGCACCGGCCAATGGGTGTGCACACACACACACACACACACAGAGGAGACTCTGTTTGCATAAAAATACCACACGTACACATTGACTATGCACAAAGCACACACTTTTGTGAAAAATACACAACCACAGTAAATAATTTAATGGGCATGAGTGTGTGTTTGTGAGGGATACAGAGGCAGAAACGCACCGAGTAAAACAAATGAAAGGTCGGCACTTCTTTTCTGTCCCTTCCCTGACCTTTTGAGGTAACCGTTGTGCCAGTGTAACTCTAGCACAGCTCAGGGCCTGCCATATGGGACTGTGTGGCAAAGAAAGGTAGCAAGCATGAAGCAGAAAATAAGAAAGAGACGGGAAGAGATAGTGAAAAGAGCAAAAAGAGAGAAAGGGTGGTGGAGCTATAAAAAACAAACAATGTCAGCTAGTTATTAAAACAATTTCCAATATGCAGTAAGTCACTTGTTTTTTGGGAACATGCTTTTAAGTTCATACATTGACTCAGCTTTGCTGTAACTACACAGCATATATTGAAATTAGGCTGGCACAATATCTGATTTTCAACATACAATTATTGTGGCCAGAATAGTCTGTGATAACAGTTTTATCTCAAAATCTATAAAAAATTTGAAATAAATAAATAAATTTCATCAGTAAAATTCATCTTTGACTTTCTTTATCTTGCGTTTTGTCTCTTTTTATAAAACGAATTACACTCAAAATACATGTGTAGGGAGGTGAAGAGAGAGTCTGTAACTATAACTGTATAAAACATGTACAAAAAGAGCCCTCTTTGCCACAGTTTACAACAAAAAGTACTAACAGTGTTCACTGTAATATTGACAACATCGGTTGCATTTTGACTATTTGACACACACAAAAATATTTACTTTTATCCAATATCTACTTTTACCATTGCGTGGTGATGGTTGTACAAAAGTTTTAAAATATGTACTCACAGTTTGAGAAAAGTACCAAAGCAACTTGGAAAAACTGTAACCCAGAGTAACCTGTCTGTGGGTGATACTTTCTTACCTTCAGTGTCTCAGTGTCCCAGACTTTCATGGTTTTGTCAAAGGAACTGGAGACAAACATGCCTGTGTCATAGGGATACCACTGGACTGTCTCGACACTGAATTTGTGGACATACCGACTCGACCTAAATTTAAAAAAAAAAAAAAAAAAAAAAAAGTCATAAAATGTGACAATATCGATAAAAAACTTTATAGACACTGATTCATGCTTAATTATGTCCCCCCCCCCCCCCCCCAAATAGTGTACCAACAAATCAAAGTAATGTTTCTGCAGACACTAAAGCTATACTCACACTGTAAACCATAATGCTACGTCCCTTTGCAGCCTTGTTCAGCCATGCAGGTGCATGCTTTCATGACAGAGGTTTAATGAAGCAATAGTAAAATGTTCAAACATTATCACAAGTTAATCTGCATCAGAATCAGAGCAATGTATTGAACTGTACAAAATTAAATTTACTAGGATTTTTTTGTTCAAATTACCAGTAAAAAAAACATGAATAAAAAAATAGGGGCAGAAACATTGTGAGTCAAGCCACAGAGGATGTGGCTGTGAACAAGCTCAGAGCGACATGCTGCTGTGAGAACTTAATGCGATGCTGCCCTCTTATGGACACAACAAGTCAATGCAGTAACACTCACCTGCCTACTGTACAAACGGCCTTGCAGGTGTACTGTGGTTTCCCGCTGTAGTTCTCCAGGTCGTAGATGACGATCACTCCATCTGCTCCTCCAGACAACATGCTGAACAACAGAGAGGGCTGATTTAACAGATAGCATCACTCTCTCCAGCACAGATTCTAAATTCATTTCTATATGAAAACTCATTACAGCGAGGTCTGTGGATGAGTTTTTCAAATGTGATTTCCCCATGCTTTGTGTAGCCAAAAATTTAACAACAGTCACCTCAATTTTACTACATCCTATCAAAAACCTTTGTCTTGATTCAAGCTGCAGCTCATGATTCATAAATGTTGCTGTTTTAGGTGTAACAGTTCAAGGGGAGGATTGTAATGCAGTAATTAATAAATCAGTAATAATAAATTAGGACTGAGTGGACTTACTATCTTCCCTCTATTACTTCAATGTCAATGGTGTTGATGCCATTTCCATGGATTCTGTCCACGTCTCTGTCAGGATTCAAGTTCAGACTCAGGAGCCTTTGGAGACACAGAAAGGTTAAGAATTAAGCATCAACACTGGACACTCTGTTAATCCATTTCAGATCTTTGAAGCCTTTTAGGTAGGTAATCGAAATACGGTAAAAGTAGAAAAGACACAGCAGAGGAAACAGACAACAAACATGATGCATCTGAGACAAAATTATGAGACTATTCAAACCAATATTAGACGAATCGGCTAATTCATTCAAATCCATAGGAAATTGTGCAGGGTACAAAAACAAATAACAACCACTATAATAGAATAATCAAATACACCCAGCCGCATCTCATCAATATGTGCCCATTAACACTCCAAAAGAAAAAAGTAAACCTCCCCTCCCCTCCTGGCTTTGGATGTCCTTGATGTCATATAATTAAAATGAATACATCAATTTAAAAAGGAGAAGAAAAAAAACCCTTAAAGAAATAAATTATTTTAATAATACAAAATAATAATAATAAATACAAAAAAAACCCAAACAGAAATAAAAAAAAACCTCTTCTTACCTAGATAATAATAATAACAGAACAGTCACTAACAAAGTACATGTATTTAGTGATTTAGAACAGGATTGTAAATGTGTTATAAATTTGTTATTAAAGTTTTATTTATTTTATCTTTTTTAAATAACACAAGTTAGGATGTAAGAAACATATTACAAAGATTTTTATCCCTCAGAATTGTTAATTCATATTTTTATTACATGTCCTTTGTGGCCAATGGGTCAATATTTTCCCCAAAATGATATTACAGTATACAGCTTGTTTTTTTCTTTATAATAAAATTCACTTCTATGAAATGTTTTGAAATGGTTATACATAGTGTATGTGCACCCATGTGTGTGTATGAGACAAATAATCTATGTCTGACACTTCCTCAGTAGCAAAATCTTTTCTGCCTAACTTATTGCTTTGTTTTCTGGGGTATGGAAAATGAGAAGAAGTAAGTCCCTCTGTCCCCCACAACAAACGTTAAATGTGTATTTTGAAAAGCTTAAAATCAGCATACATCTCTAAACTCTTAATCTGATATAATTGAGATTGTCATAAATTAAAAACAGCATTCTTATGAAGCATGCATAACAATAAAGCTTTATAAATCTAATCAATTATCTCCCTTAGTGCTATAAACTGAGTTTATTGCAATCCCTGTTTTGAAACGACAGAAGATGTACAGAAGAACTATACATATACATATATATATATATATATATATATATATATATATATATATAGAGAGAGAGAGAGAGAGAGAGAGAGAGAGAGAGAGAGAGAGAATTTTAACTTTTCATGTGAAAAAAGTGCAATAAACAACAACAGACAGGTATACCAGGGGTAAATAAATTATATCAAGAAAAAGAAAGGACTCAACAAACAACTATAAAATTTAGACATGGGATGTGTAGCATGCCAACTGTTTGCATGTACTGTTGCATTTAATTTTTAAAAAATTAAATTACAATCTTCGGTAATGTGTGGAGGACATGGAGCTTTGCTAAAACTGCAGAAATCATCAATACCAAACAGCAGATGCTTTTCACACTGCATCAGGACTAAAACAGATCAATAAATCTACCTTACCTTAAATAGACTACATGTATACACAACAGCATTTCTTTTCCTTTCTGGTTGAGTTACTTGCATACTCTCACCTTCTCGTTGACTCTGCACGTCTGAGTCGTAGAGGGTCATCCAGACCAGCCTGCCTTGCTGCCAGGAACCCCAACATTGCTTCAGCTTGGAGAGAAATTTAACTTTAAAGGGTACTCAACCTGTGCTACAATTAGCTAGCCTAGCTCAGGGGCTAGCATGCTAACGACACTGACGTACGTTCTTAATCCAAACTGAAATGTGGTGCATCCAATAACACATGTTATCGTACCCAAAGCTTCGTAATAGCTTAATGCGCTATTTAAATATTACAAGGGCACTATGCTTCGATAATTTATTGTTCATTTCACATGAATTTTTACTAGCTTCGTAGCAGCTCGAAACAAGGCGCCGCCATGTTGGAACGTGACGTTCTGTTACGACAAAAGCGCTGATTGGCTGGTGAGGAACAGCCGTCCAATCACAGAACAGCTTATTCGTTCTCTTCCCCGCCCACGAACTGTTGCGTAAACAGCTCAGTGAGAGGGCACGCAGCTAACAGGGGACACGAAATACACCCCAAAATCTCCCAACAAACCTGCGGGGAGTCCTGTGAAGATGAGCAGGTTCGCCGGACTTCTGCGGCGTACGTTTGGAGTAGTACGCGAGCACGTCGGGACAGATATTTTGGGGAATAAATATTACATAATCCCAGAACAGAGGACATGGACAGGTAAAATAAAGGCTTGTTATGCTAACATTAGGCAGTCGTGAATTTGTTTACAATCTTGATCCCTGAAGACTAATACATATATATATTTTAAAAAGCAACGATCGAACTGTATGTAGCCTAGTCTTTGCTTTTTATACCCATTGCGTTAAAATAGGCTAGGTGGTTATTACTATGTTATATATACTGAGAGCTTCACTGTACCTGTAAATTGCATATTTTTATAATTCATAACAATGGTGGAGCAACTATTCAAATTCTTTACTTTGGTAAAATGACTAATACCACACCGTGAAACTACTGATTCAAGTAAAAGTTCTGCATCGAAAATGTTACTTGAGTAAAAGTAATTCAGCATAATCAAGAACTTGTACTTAAAGTATTAAAAGTAAAAGAACCCAACGCAGAAAAAAACACCCCGAAAAACTCAAAATATATAAAACAGAGAAACAGATTAAATCATTATCAGAAATATAGTGAATTCATATTCTGTCAACCAGCTAATTTATAAATTGATTAAAATAATTATTTTAACCGTAACTGTATAAATGTATTGATAATTTAGTTTATATTAAAATTTTATAAACTCTTTTAAAGTTAATGCAAAAATCTTTATCTATAAAGTAACTAGGAACTGAAAGTTTTAGTTTTAAATGCTGTTAAGTATAAAGTACAAAATTTGCCTCTGAAGTGTCATAGAGTTAAAGTATAAGGTGTGTAAGTATAAAGTATATAGTATATAAAGTATAAAGTGGCATAAAAAATAGACTCAAATAGTTAAACTATACAAATGTACATTCTGCCACTGATTTATACACAGTTTTTTAACATGTAAACATCATCACTGTCAATATGAAGATAAACATGCTGTATGTCCTGCCAAATGCAACCCATATTTAACCCAAAACCCTTTGCATTTTTCACAGTTGCAACATTGTTTTATGTTGTTTTGCTGTATATCTGTTTCTGTGCAAGAACATTGAGAATACCAACAAAATCAGTCAAATTCGTTGTGTGCATACCATAGAAAAATCTATTTCTATGGTGTGTACATACTTTTCTGCCCAATAATGCTGATTCTCACTGAGAAAACTGACATTGTAGGTTTCTTTTTTGTATGTGTCACTGCTCTCTTTCTAAATCGTATTGCTGGATGTCTTTCCTTTCACCCTTGTAGTATATAAAGCTTGCCACTAGATGGGGCGATCACCTCAACAAGAACATTCCCTTCTAAGTATTTTAATAAGATTTTTTTTCTGTATTTAATGCAGCTCACTGCAGTTAAAATTTTACTCATTTTGGGGGGCAAAACTCTGGCATCTCCACTGTCACTGGCCTCCAGGTTCTCCGTTGCAGAGGAAATGATTACTTGTCTGTGATGAGGATTTAGAAGGAGGTCATATATCCCTACTGAGACATGGCAGTGCTACAGTATGTAATGCTCAAGCCAAGCAATAGAACTGTGTCATCAGGCTAATCCATGGTGGCATGCCAATGGTGTCCTTCACACTGTCGACTTACTGCGAAGAGGCCAAGGACATGCTTGTTGGTCTTGTGGACTCAATGCCGAGGCTTCCTGTGAGTCCTTCTCCACTCGTCCCATCTTTCTCTTAGAGTGTCTTTAAGACGTGTGTCTACAATAGAAGAAGCAGAGCTGTGGGTGGTTATAATTTCTCTCCTCAGCAAAGGAGAATTTGGTGGCATTTTGAGCTTTTTTTAATTTGTTAAACTGTGTGTTCTGTCCTCGTCTGCACATGAACTTGGTTAGGGGGACACATGATGATGCATTTTGTGTGTGTAAATTCTGTCTTCCTGTGTTTAAATCATTAGCAGAGTCCACACTACTCACACTTTCTCCTCCCTTTATCACCTTAAATTAACATCAGCGGGGGTCCTACCCAGACTACAGGCCACAGGTCAGAGGTCACAGGTCAGAGAGCACAACCAGACATGATACTGCTGGTTAACCAGCCACAGACCTTTTGGCTTATTAGTATCAAAGGGTCGTGTGATATTTTCCAGAATAATTATGGTTGAGCAGAGTTCACTCCAGTGTAAATGTCTAATATGGGAGCTACACTACACAGCAGTGATTTGGGAATAATCATGTCCTGCCTACACATGCTTATGTTTGTCTCCCCCTCTTGGTGCCACATTATTCAACATGAATAAAGCCTTTCTTTCACTAACATAGCCTTAACAGATATCACACAGTGCCTACATTTACTTTTCTCAGAGGGTGAAACCAAACTGTTTTGGTTTTTTGTTTTGCTGGAAAGGGCTGACCTCTGGCAGGTTGCAAGCCTGGCTTCTTCCTGACTGAACTTGACTTTGTGCTTCACCTTTTCTCAGCAGTTTGCGGGGAAACTTGCGCCCACCTCGTATTTATAATTCATTACAAGGCTGCTCCTCCACCCCTGGCTGTCAGACTATTCAAATGAGACATCACAGAAGCCCATTTTCTAGCACGCTACAGGCTATCGGATTCACTGCCCAATCACAATGACTGACACTGTGGAGGGGCTAGTTGGCCTGTAGAAAAGCAAACAAACACACTCATAAATGCCAGACAGGCACATACACATACACTCTCGTATATATGTTCATAATAAACAAATAGACATATACTGTGCACACGTTTTCCTCTTTTTTTCTGCCACTCAGCCCGTCCAGCCTTGTGGAAATAAAGCAGATGCATTATTCAGTCCATATGTCTTGCTAAAGCGGGCTCTTTTTGATCTTAAACTGATAGGCCAAGCGTGGGCTCAGGGCCTTAAGGCATGGACCGCAGGGCTTTCCACTGCAGCACACGAGCTGTGGTTGAAGTAGGTGAGGAGCCTCTCTCCTCTTCTCCCTCTCTCTCTCTCAACTCTGCCTACTTCTTCTATTCATTTGTCCATCCCTAGTGTTCAGCCGATCCCTCTCTACCTTTATCCATGCTTTGCTGCTCCCATTTTCTACCTCTCTCAATCTGTTAACTTTAGAAAACTGGGGCGTAAGCAATTCCATGTGTGCTAGTCTGTGTATGAGGACGTTAATGGTTGCTAAGACAGAAAAATAGAAGGAAGCAATTGCTTGTTTTATGTGACTCTGTCCTCTCTGATCTCCTAGATTTCTCCTTAAGTTGACCTCTTTATTTGCCTCCAGTTAGTCCTTCCTTCCCTCGCCCCTCCCCGTCATTGCTGCCTCTCGATTTTTCCTCCTTTGAAGCAAGTCCAGTGAAGATTTCTATTCACAACATTAGAGTAGTTCGGCAGTGTGGAGGGCTAGACCCAGCAGAGAGCTTTCTAACCCCCTCTCCTCAGATGCTGCAGCACATCAAAATGAAAAGGCTGAGTCTGAAGTACACGCCTAGAGAGGGAGAATGTCCGTCTCTGTCTTTAGAAAAGGCCCAGCTAAAGAGGCCTTCTGTGCCCCATAGAGAGCACTGTGCTATGGGCTGTGGAGCCCCTGTGATTGTTGTCTATGGCAGGGCTACAAGAGAAAGCCACCGGCAATCTGGCCACTGGTCTTTAGAAGGTCTTTGCCTCGGTGTTGGCCCCATAGAGCTGAACAGAGAATCTATATTCTTCTCTCTTTCTGTGCGCGTCTGTCCCCCAGGCCCCGGCTCTGCCTCACACTGCATGGGGCGCCATGTCATGCTGCCCAGATGAAAGCAAAGCATTCTGCGGATGGGCTCATTCGTCTTCAGCAGTGGGCCTGCAGCTTTGACGCCTGCCTTCCCTCCCTTTATTTAGGAAGAGAGGCGCACTGACATTATCGGCCGCTGCAGGCACATTTGAAAATAATTGCCTGTATGATTGCTATTTTTCTTACCTCTTTGAGGAGGTGTAGCCTTTGTCTTGGAATCAATGGCTGCTCAATACTGGACAGGGGAAAGGCAGTTTCCTTTCATGTCTTGGTGAAAAGGATGTATTTTTAGCGCTATTCATTTTAGCAGTGTGTGCCATGCAGTTTTAATCTATTGGTCCTCTCCACTGTGTAGAGAATGGAAGGGATTCAGAGGTTCTTCAGAGGTGCGCCACGCTGTTGCAGAGAAAAGATGCATTGACTTGTCGTCCTATCACTATCCCTCTCTCTTTGTCTATTATTTATTTGATTCCCCAGCTCTGTTCTATGAAGTGAAAAACTGAAAAGGCCTCAGTTCTGCTATTTCAGGATGGGTGACTCTGGGGACCGAGGGAGGAGGTGTGTGTGTGTTGTTGTATTAGCGCGTGCATCTGTGATTGTGTACATGTGTTTGTGCGTCACAACAACTACACACAGTGTGCGCGCGCGCATTTGTATCTGCTTTGTATTTAAAATAAGGGAGAGAAAAAAAAATCTGCGATTGTGTGTTTTCTCTCCACTTCATGCCCAAACACACTTAACACAACAACAGATGGCTGTGTGTCATCAGAGCGTTGATTCAAGCCGCATATTTCCATGGAAAGAGTCACAGCGGAGAGAGACGAGGGTCCAAATGGCTGTTTATTCTGCCACAAGTGATCCCCAGGGTGTGATGAAGGAAGGTCTATCCTACAGTAGGACACCAAGTCAGTGTTTACTATGGAACGGCTATGTCCGGAGCCGCCACAGTAAATCACGTTAATTGATCAGCAGCTTTGCAATGCATGGGGTTTAAATGAAGGTTGTTTAATCATTATAGAGAAACCAAGTGGGTTTAGCTCATCCTGCTTTATACTGTTTGCCAAGTGTGTGTTTGTATGTGTATGTGGTGGAGCATCATGGAGCGGCTTAACTACTTCATTAAAAAGGCATTTGAAGAGATAGATGCTGAAAATGAGAAACAGGCACATTTATTTCTTATGGTAGAACATTACAAACGGGCCTAGCTCCAATATTTTTTAAGCATCTTGCAGGTCTATTAAGCACTGCTACAGTAGAGCTGTGTACATCTCAGACTCACAACCTACAAATTTTATATGGATGTAAGGCCAACAGAAGGAAGACAACAAATTAAAGAGATATTTTCAACCAGCTTTGTATCCAAACAATGTTGGTAGTATGTGTAGATGAACTGTGGTAAACCATGGCGAAACCGAGAACCAGCGCAACTGAGCATACAAAGAGTACACAGCTGATCAAGACACTGGCCCCTCTTTTTCATTCAAACTCGTACCGAAATCCAATCAAGCTGTAAAACTAGGCAATGCTGATCAAATATATATCAGAATAATTTTGTTACACTGCTTCTTTATCAAGTAAATTGTTTTCAAATACACCCTGTTTAGCTGCAATAGCGAGCGTTAGTAAACAGGAAGTGGGCGCCATATAGCTTCCTGCACAGTGAATACGGAGGCCAAAAAACGGAGATCAAACGATAAAACTCAGCATGGCTGATCAAATATAATCCAAGATTCTGTTCCTGAGTTGCATATTTCTCGCCCCATATGTTTTCAGAAACATGTTTTCGCTAACCGTTTGACTGTAACATGAGATCACAGACGGTCGACATTACATCACCCATCAGCGGGAGCGTCTGGTAAGGCGTGATGCATTCTGGTGGCTTTAGGTTTTCTATCTATTGAGCAAATGCATCCTTTTTCTCTGTTTTCTCTGGTCATGCGACACCAAGTATTTGCTTCTTTCAACTGTAGAGATGGCTTAGTTTTATGTGAGGACCCTCTTTATATCGGTGAAATATATTTTTTATCAGATTATTTTTTCCATTTAGCATGGATGAGATTCACTGTGTCCGGTGCATTCACGTCTCTGTCTGGTCAGATGGCCAGCGAGATGTTTTGACACCTCTGGGCTCCTTGTCTGTCAGAAACTCAGCCAGAAAGACTGACAGACAGACCGACACAAAGCAGACATCTCCCGGAGCCTGCCGCTTGCTTATTCAATTCAGAATATTTTAATAAAGCAGACAGGCAGAGAGAAATAAGGAAAGGAGTATACGGGAGGAGAGATAAGGCCGAGGGAGATTCACGGAGGGTGGAAAAAGAAGGTGGGGTATAGAAAGTGAGTGACAAAGAACAAGGGGGATGCTGACATATGGGGTGAAATTATAGAGTGGGGGAAGAATGGAGAGAGTGAAAGTGAAAGGAGGGTTTCTGACAGAAAGAGGGTGAAATGAGTGGGTGGAACAGGCAGACAGATAGAGGGGGAGAAAGGGAAGGTGGAGGTAGGTTAATGGAGGAAGAGAGTGGGGGGGCTGAAGGTGCAGTGGAAGCAAAAAGAAGGGGGTTGGATGCAAGTGATGGAGGTGAATAGAAAGGGGTGGACAGCTTGGTGTATGGACATCACACGTATGGGCCTCAGAGGAGCTTGGAAGGTATGAGGAGGGGGTCCACACCACTCCACAGCCTCACAAAGGACGCTGACTTCCTGACTTGCCATGGTCCTTTTCTATAACCCATCGGGGCAGAGAAGAGACTTCAAGTGGATGGGTGGTCTTAAGTGGAAAGGGGGACAAAGTATCCCTTCCACCCTCAAGTACGCCTGCGTTTAGTTAAAAGTAACACACGTGGGAAATCAGAGTATTCTTTTCCGCATGTTATTACTTTTTCATATGAATTATTCTCCTCTGTTCTGCCGCGAGTCGCTTGTGCCTCGGCGGGATCGTCAGCAACAGGGACAAACAGAATGAGGGCTGAATAAAAAACGGAACAGCAGCCTACTTTACGCCCATAAGCTCCTCCTTTTCACCAGAACTGATGCAAAACAACGGCTGGCCTTTTCCCTCTAAACCTCATCCCACGTCACTAGGCTCAGGGCTAATGGGTAACCATGGTTACAGGCCTCACACATCCCCTCCATTTTTTTTTACACAGAAAGAGATTGGTGGAAGAGAGAGAGAGGAGGAGGAGAGGGTGTCAGTATTGGTACCTGGTTGCCCTTGTATCACTGATGCTTATCGGATCACTCCATCTTCATAAAGCTGTCCATTACCATGCAGGTATTGGTCCCCCATCCCTCTCCAGCACACAGCTCAGCTGGAGAGGAATAAACTAGGCTCAAACCAGGCTGATGGGCTCGCTGCTTCAAGGCTGCTTTTTGTTCCACCAGAGTGTCAGGCCTAGAAGTCACTGCTTTACATTGCATGGTCATGAAGTCTGAGAAAGCTGCTCTTTTTGTTGTCGATTAAGAGGGAGAGCTGGAGTTGAAAGTGGGAGCTTTTTGCCTGCAATCTGTTCAGAGACAAGTAATGGTTTACAGGATAGACGTTGGTGTTGATAATAAGGAGCATAGGTCCTCCAGCTGGAGCTCATTCTGTTTTGATCTTATATGAGTTTACAGGGCTCTCCATATCCGGATGTTGCCAATCAAAGTGTGTTCCCCTGACATCTAATTCTGTAATCAAAAGCCACTTTTACACTGTCTATTTAAGGTGGTGAAACGAATTAAATTAAATCAAAATGAAACTAAACAATGCGATACGATACGATATACTTTATTGTCCCATTATGGAAATTTGTTTCTGACTCAGATGCTGCTCTCATTTATCCTTTCCCACATACAATAAAACAAACTACGTATGAACAAAACAGCACACTAGCTGTACCAAAATAAAACCAATAAATTGCACATAAACCAAACTACACACACAAAATATTGCACATACATTGCACATAACACATATTGCACACACCCAGTGGTAAAACATCAGAAAACTATTGCACAATCCCTGCAGCCTTAAGCAGCATTGTTTATAAGATTGTGGAAGGAATAAATTAGTTTTAAAACACGTCTTTATGCTGCCTCGCCACTCTGTGTATAACATATGATCACTGAATGGGGGGAAAGAGTTGTCTCACCCTAAACCACCACGGGAGTAAGTAACAGTGCCAAAACGGTGTCTGTGTAAACAGGACAGCTGGCAGGATAGGCTGATGGGCGTCATGGGTGTGACGTTTTGACGTCTTATGCGTGCGATCCAGTGTGGGAGATTTAAAAAGTAGCTGTTGGCAGTTAGCTCCTTACCCTCCGAGCAGAGGACAAGATCAGCCATCAGATGGTAAATGTTTGTTACTGCGATGTTATGCCATTGTTATTGTTTATAAAACACAGCCGACATGTATGTTTTATATCACAATAGAGGCCGACTCTGTTGTGTCTAATGTCACGGCCATCACGTCTCTTTTAGTTCCACGATGTTGGCATGCTATATAAAAATCACACACTAGAGCAAAATGATGCCATTTTGTTTGGTTCTGTGTAAAAATGTAAAGGAGGCATGAAGACAGGACTTTGTAGTGTCCCTATAGCACAATTTCTGTGTAAAAAGGGCAGAAGACAGAGTGCAGGAGAAAGATACACAGCCTGAGAGACAGCACACGACGCCCCAGAATGACATTGTGGAGGTGAAAAACCTCTCAGGTCGCCCCCAGTAGCACTCACCTGGGAGCTGATGTGTGAAGTTGGGGGTTTTGCGTGTGTGAGTGTGTGTGTGTTGAAGCAGGTGATGGAGTTTAGTCGGGTGTGTTCAGGGTTCAAAGAGCAGCCCCCTCGAAGCGCATCACGTCTTATTCTAACGAACGGGAAGGATAGGCGCACCTTTTGATTGGCTCCTGATCTGGCTGCCAAGGCAACCCCTCACCCATCCTGCCTCCCTGTCTCCTCCCTTCCTTCCTATTCCTCTCTCCTCCTCCTCTTCCTTCCATCCCCGGTTCCACAGCTAGGCTCACAGATGAGTCGCGCTCAGACAGGTGAGATGGCTCATGAATATTTATGTGGTGGGATTTCATTCCTCCTGCTGCTGGCCCCTCCCCCTCTCCAACGCAGTGCTGCGTTTGTCCTTCACGGTAAGAGGCAGCGTCCTCGCTCCTGTCCCTCAGGTTAATCTGCCTGCTCTCTAGCCAGTGTGTGTGTGTGTGTGTGTGTGTGTGTGTGTGTGTGTGTGTGTGTGTGTGTGTGTGTGTGTGTGTGTGTGTGTGTGTGTGTGTGTGTGTGTGTGTGTGTGTGTGTGTGTGAAAGAGAGACCATGTGTGTGCGTTTGACTGGTAAGTAGGTTTCCCCTAGTGAGTGATGAGGAGGCAGACCTGTCACAAGGGGGCCCGCTGAGATCGAGAGCTCCTAACACCTTCATACCTCTCTCTCTCTCTCTGTCTCTCTCTGTCTCTCTCTCTCTCTGTCTCTCTAAAGTCTGAACTGAAGCAGAAAAATAGCTAACATCCAATTTGCTAACTGTCTGAATCAGGTATCCGTAAGTATAAAATATATAAAGTGAAATTAAAGACTATTAATTTATTGATAATGACAAGAATTAAGCAGTGACTGTTATGATAATCAGCTTATCTTGACTGATAAATTCACATTAAAATACAATTTACTGGTTAAATCTTACTGTAAAGATTTTGAAACAACTCAGTTTTATATAGACCTTTACACACAACACATTTAAGCCAAAGACGCACACAGAGCAAAACATAAACAAAAGACGGAAACAAACACAATAAACAGTTTTACATAGCACTATGAAGATGCTACAAAGTCGCTTCTTTATGTCATCTTTAAATTTTTACAAAGGACCAAACAACAGCTGCATCATTTCCTCGCTACAGTGTATGATTTTAGATAGCATGCAGGCACTGCAAAAGCAAATAAAGTGTGACGGATGTGATGTGTAACACAACAGCGTCGGCCTTTAGTATGACATAAAACAAATGCGTCTGTATCACTTTCTAAACAATAACAATGGCCCGACTTTGCAGTAACAATCATTCACAATATTCCCGCCTTGAACATGTAGTGTAAAACTGGTTCAAAGTAGAGAAGATAAATCAGAGGGCTGATAAATATTTGTGGATTTTTAAACTTGTAGACAAAGAAGGCAAATGTTTTTGTATTTTGACATAAAATAAGGGATTTCAAGCTATATAAATAAACATGACATGACTTAACTAGAATGTTACGACATCACTCAGACACAGGTAACTGTTGATGGACAATTTTCATCATTTTTGTCGTGTCCAAAACTAATGATTAGTCAGTTATATAGAAAAATGTTTTTGTTTTTTTGTGATGCGATCAGTTGTAACATTTAAAGAGTTTACTGTTGGTCAAACAAAGTAATCCATTTCACTCACTTTTACTCTCTTTAGAGTTTGCTTTGTGATTAGAGTGTAAATTAAAACAAATGTATGGATTAATTAGTAATGACAGTAATCATTAGTTGCAGGCAGCCCCCTGAGCAGAGAAATTACTATGCAAACAATGTGCAAGGCCAATTGTGATATGCTACGTTACATGAAGAGTTGGCCCATACGCTGTAATTGCATCCTTTATTAACAAACCCGATGTCCAAGTTAGGGTGTTGCTGTTATATTTTTGGTCTTTAAAATTTTGACTCCCATGAGGAAATAAGATGGGGAAGAAGTGTGTTTCTTTGAACCTTTGTAGTGAATGGTACAGTATATAGCCTTGGCCTG